>NC_064284.1:59590033-59765350 GCF_019186545.1 Solanum stenotomum | reverse complement strand
ATATTTACAAAATTTTCCAAGCCCAAATTTGAATTAAAATATATAAACATTGAAAATCATAAACTAACTAAAAATATATTAACAAAGTAGATTAATATCTTGCATTCACAAGATATATCTATAATTTCCCAGAAGAAAGTGAAGAAACATATGGAGTTCTAGGAACTAAGGTTGGGCACCGGACCGGAACGAACCGGTACCGGACCGGAATGGGACGGTTTGACCGGGTTGTTGACCGGTACCGAGATGAACCAGACCGGAACTACCGGGATGGAGGTCAGTTCCGTCCCATCCCACTATATACCGGGATAGAATCGGAATGGACCGGAATGGATCGGAACAGAACGGGATGGGATAAATGGGACGACACATATAACTATTTCAAAAAATAATTATTTTTTTTGAGTTATTTTGAATTACGAAAATACGAATTTTTTATTTTTCTAAGTTATATTAGTTTATAGTATTTGAGTTTTAAAATTTATACTAATTTTACTTAAGTTTATTTTAAAGATATTTTTTAAAATTTTTACATATATAAGTTTGTAAGTTAAGTTTAATAAAGTTTTTTTAAAAAAGTTTTTGAGCTTATGTAGTTATGTTATAAGTTTTAAAGATTTGAATCTTTTGAAGTTTATAAGTTATTAAGCTATTAAGTTATACTTATAACTTGTAAGTTAAATAACTTAAGTTTGTAATTTTAAAAAATTAAATAAACAAAAAAGAAATGCTAATAAAAGTAAATAATGACAAAAATATTATTTTTTATTTTAATTAAAAATGATTTATCGGGACCAGACCGGTATTGGACCGGACCGGAACGGAACCGGAATGAACCGGTACCGGTATACCGGTACCAAATCATGATACCGTTCCGTTCCGTGTACCGGTTCAGTGTGTCCCATCCCGTCCCAAATACTACCAGACCGGAACGAATCGAAACGGTACCGGAACAAACCGGAACGGTACCGGTACAACCTGTTCCGGTGCCCAGCCTTACTAGGAACAACCAATTTGTTTTCACGAATCTTTATATTCCCAAACGGATCACTGGGCTTTACAGATCAATTATTTGAATTTGGTTACCTAGATTGGGTTTATGCCAAGCCAGATTTATAGGAATTGTCCAAATTACCATTACAGTTGATAAGTTCAGTAAAGAATTACGCATAAGGTGAAGGTGTTTATTGCAGATTTTTTAGCATTTCTATGGAGAGCAAGATTTGCAATTATATCACCCAACAATCAATTACATAACAATGGAAAAATTAAAAGAATTTACTGTCAAAGCCACTGGAGTTGATAAGAAACTTCCACATTTAAACAAAAAGTAGATACAAACTAGAACAACGTTAGGAATTAAAGCATTATACTTTATTCTTAAATGTTTCTATAATGAAGATTTTAAAGTCTTAGACCATGATCACGATTGAGTTTTGATAACTAAAGGAAAATTCAAGTCTAAAACTTTAAAGGAAAAAATCCTTGACATCGAGCTTCATAGACTAGAAGCATCTGAAGAAACATGGAAACTTGCTTGCAGGTTTCTAGATCATAAACATTCAGCCCCTGAGGAAAAAATTGAATAAAAATCTCAGTGGAGAAACATTATTACAATGTAGACAGTCAGGAGAAGACAATGCAAACGACGTAAGCACTTACGTCATAAAGAAAGAGACGGAATAAGAATCTTATCTCTTAAAAAGAAGACAAGGAAAGCACATGGGTAGCACAAGGAAAGCACACGGACATCTCACCTTATCTCAAAAGAATCTTATCTTGTCGGCCATCTATGATCGTCGGTGGAGGACTAGAAAGAAATTATGTAATAGATTAGGGAGGTCCCTACAAAACAAAAATTGTAATTAAGTTTCTCCTTAGATCTATAAAAGGAGAGAAAAGATCACACTAGAGAGACATATTACATTTTCTTTGAAAAATCCATTAGAGAAAAATGATTGGAATTGACCTTCCACAGTGGTCAGCCTCCCATTCATCCTTGATAGATCACCCCTCACGCCGTTCAATACTTCCAACAAGGTTGCCAATGTAATTTCTCCGACCAGTGCTTGAGTTTCATTTCTGGTCTCCATTGTACCTGCAATAAGACAACTCACAAGCAGCAAACACGTTAAGTTAGTAAAGAACTCACAATCACTCGTGTTTACGCACCTTTAATTACCTCTCAATTGGCGCGACTAATGTTGACAATTGTTTATACTCCGTCGATCACAAGGTATCAATTTCAACTCTAAGTCAGAATGGATTTTTGTTTGACGAAGAACGGACAACTCGATTGAACAAACAAAATTGAATCAAGAATTAACTACAAAATAAAAATGAGAAAAGCACGAAAAGAAAAGGCACAATCAAAGAAGTGAATTCAAGAACCAATAGTCAACAAGTAGAGTATTTACGAGTTGAAAATCGGCTTAGGATTCTTGAGAACGTTTAGGAATCAAAAGAAAAAAAAACTAAGAATTTAAAATCTGAGATTAGGAGTAACTTGAGTTTCCAATCGCCGAATGACCTGTTTTCTTCGCCTAAGTTAAAGTTCGGCTCGCCAACTTAAAGATGGACTTGCCAAACTCTGCAAACGGACAAGGCAACTTAGCGATAGGGGTGGTAGTTTAGTGATGCACCGATGGGACTCAGTGACCAAGGCTTGGTCTCGCCAAAAGTTCTAGTAGCTCCCTCAAATGGGCAGCCAATTCAGCGAGCAACCTGTCCAAAGGTCAAGGCGTCAAATGGTTAGGCGAGGCCCATTTTAGCTTGCCTAATAGACCTCCTGCAGCTCCTTCAATGCTCTAAAATTTGAAATCTGGTGGTCCCCCCGCTCTTTTCCTTTAGTACTTGCCCCTTTTAGTAAATTCCCCTTTAATAAACACTTTTACTCTTTTCTTCCTTCCCTTTTTGGATCAAACCCCTTATTTTCAAATGTTCTTCCCTTTGAAGGTTTGAATACCCCTTTTAAAACTTCAAGAACAAGATGAAGACCCCAAATAAAACCCTTGAAATTTTTGTCTCGGAATTTCATGAAAATTTAGGTGAACGCTCTCCTTGATGTAGGGAACAACACCCAATACTTTTTAACCTTTAATTCCAAACCAAATCCTTCAAATTTTAAAACCCACTTTGTCTTCTTCAAGCTTTTTCAAGTCTTCAATGGTTGATTCTTCAACAAGCCTCCAAACTCCTTCCAATCTCAGCCTAAGAATCAAATAGAGTTGGAGAACACTATTCCAACCTTAGAAACTCAAACAAGACTCAAATCTAAGAAACCCATTTCAGCAAATTCACAAAAAACGAAAATGAACAGATTTTTTTTTGTAACAAAACCCCAAGACTAGATTCGTAGAAACGAAGCTAGACTCGGCTCTGATACCAAATGATACGATTCTCACGAGAGAAATGCTGATAATATGTGGAAATTGGAAAAATGGAAAGTAAAGGATAAATAATTAGACACACAAAGAGGAAATCAAAGGCAACCTATGGGTATATTAAACCCAAAGACCTCAATTGATTAATCATACAATATCACCTAACTCTTACGACAACCTCAAGGGAATCAATATCCCGAGCAACCGACGTTTCTAACAAAAAGGCAACAAAAGCTTACCAAGCTATCAACACTCAAAATGAATATTTAGTTTTCAATATCAAAAAATAGTCTAAGTCTAAAATGAACCTTAGCTGGCTATTTATGGGCTTTAGATAAAAGGGCCCAAAAGTGACCTGGAATGACAATGGGCGAGCTGGGTCGGGTCGCCAAGTGGGTTGGGCGATACGCCGACTTGGTTGGCGAGCTTCTCGGCGTGATCTTCAACCACGGTCACATTCTGGAGCATTAGGCGAGCTGGGATCATCGCCTAAGCTTTTGGGTGATGCGCCAAGCGGGCCCTGCTTGCCAAAAGTGCCTTCTTCTGCAATCTTCAAGGCATGAAAGTCCTTGCTTGTCATCAAAACCATCTCGAGCACCTCCATCTTCATAAATAGCCTTTGCATCCTTTGAAGGTCTTGAGCTTGGCTTCTAGTAAATGGTCTTGATGAAATCCATATTGCATCATTCTCTCCTTCTTGAAAAGAATTTGTCCTCAAATTCGACGGATCATCATCACCAACAGTTGGAAAAAGGGATAGGTCACACATATTGAAAGTGTTGTACATTTGATATTTTGGAGGAATGGCAACTTTGTAGGAATTGTCGTGTCGCGGCATCAGCTTCGTCTTGCGATGGGTGGGAAAATGCTCCTTGCGAAAGTGTACCCACACCCAATCACCTAGTTCAAACATGATCCTCGTACGGTCCTTGTTAGCCTTTTTTGCTACTTCTTGGTTCTTCTTCTCTAAGTGCAGCCTCACCCTTTCATGTAGCCTCCGCATGGCTTCAGCTCGCTTACTCCGATCTTAGCTTAACACAACTTCTTGAGAAAGATGAGTGAGATCTAAAGGGGTTAGGGGTTAAAGCCATAAACAAATTCCAATGGAGGCATGCCAATAGTACTATGAATAACTCGATTATATGCAAACTAAACTAAAGGAATATGTTCCTCCCACGAGGCCAACTTTCCTTGCACGAAGGCACAAAGCATAGAACCCAAGGTTCTATTCACAACTTCAGTTTGACCATCAGTTTGTGGGTGACACGAAGTTGAGAACAACATCTTTGTACCAAGTCTACCCCACAATTCCTTCCAAAAGTGACTAAGGAATTTTGGATCCCTATCACTTACAATGGTTTGAGGAATTTCATGCAATTTAACTACATGTTCAACAAACAAACACACTACATTGGTAGCATCATCACATTTATGAATGTAGTGAAATGAGCCATCTTTGAAAATTGATCAACAATGACAAAGATGTTATCTCTACCTTTTTTGGTCCTTGGCAAACCCAAAACAAAGTCCATTGAAATATCAAGCCAGGGTCTTTGAGGGGTGGGGAGGGGAGTGTATAAACCATGGGGAACTAGGCGTAACTTAGCACGTCGACATTCAACACACTGACCATAAATTCGAACAACATCTTTATGCATTTCAGGCCTATAGAATTGTTCCTCAAGAATTCCCCTAGTTTTCTCAATACCAAAATGACCCATTAAACCCCCATTGTGTGTCTCCCTCACAAATAGTTCTCTCCAAGAGCTCACAGGCACACAAAGTCTCTTGCCTTTGAACTAGAAACCATCAAACTTGGAATAGGGGGTAGAAGACCTATCCCTCATACACCTTTCCCTCTCCCATTCCACACAATCTTTGAAGATTTGAGCGAACACGAGATCCTTGGGATACAGTGCCTTCAAACATTCAAAGCAAATCAATTTGGTAGACAAAGTATTTATCAACACATGTTTTCTAGACAAGGCATCAGCCACCACATTTTCCTTTCCCTTTTTGTATTGGATAACATAAGGGAAAGTTTCAAGGATTTCAATCTATTTGGTGTGCCTCTTGTTCAACTTTCCTTGGGCCCGAATATGCTTTAGGGACTCATGATCAGTCGTAATGAGAAACTCCTTAGGCCACAAGTAATGTTTCCAATTACCCAAAGCTCTAATCAAGGCATACAATTCGTGATCATAAGTGGAATAATTCAAAGTAGGTCCTTTTAGCTTTTCACTAAAGTAAGCAGTGGGTTTTTGGTCTTGCATTAAGACGGCTCCATTGCCTACTTTACTAGCATCACATTCCACTTCAAATATTTTATCAAAATCAGGTAATTGCAACAAAGAAGCAGAACTAAGCATAGATTTTAAGCCTCAAAATCTTTGGATTGTTCCTCTCCCCACTTAATCCTTTTGGATTACCTCGGTCAAGGGGGCTGCTATAGTACTAAAACCTTTTACAAATCGTCTATAAAAACTAGCCAACCCATGAAAGCTTCTAACAACGCTTTTGGATTTCAAAATTGGCCAATTCTTACCTCAAGGCTATCCATTCACGAACTTCAATGCTTTGATGGAGTGTTCACAAGTATAGAGGTTGTTGGGCTTGAGATGGTGCCAAGGAAGGTGTTCCAAGCCTTGCTGGTAACAAATGTGCTTTGAAGGAGCTCCCAGCTGAGCAACTGATACGTCCAAACTTACACTCCAAATAAGGAGTGTAAACGGTCGTTGTCAATTTACAGAACTCAACTAGAGTTGAGGTCGATCCCACAGAGAATTTCTTTACAGATAAAGTTTCACTATCGCATTTACTCAATTGTTGTTACTATTTCCTAAACAATTAACAAGGAAAGTAAAATTGGGTTTAATTGAAAAGTATTCTATCAGCAAGTACTTCCAGTCAAAACTTAATTACACGGTTCACAAAAGATATCGTTGTAAGGTGATTCAATCAATTTAAAGAAACCAGGTTTTGTGTTCACTATGACGGCGATTATAACACTCTTTCGTAAATTGAGTGTCAAGTAAATCAATGTTTACAGACTCTTTGCGACTTAGATAAATCTAATGCTTGTCAGCCTAACTAGATAATATCCACTCTAATTCTCTCGATCTTAAAGTGTTATCGATATTGGACTTCGCTTAATTTAATCCGGTGTTAAAGATCAATTCTCTCAAAATCCGACCTTAACTCCAATTCGTAAAATTAGTTTAGCTTTTTCCCAACTGGTGCTCTTCTCTCGAACAAACACCAGATACAGGCCTGTCTAAAGTGTGCACTCAATAGACTAAAATGATAATGAAAGCTGTAAACTACAAGTTGTAAACAAAGATTGCCTTTTTACTCATTTTACGGAATCGCAACTAGATTATCATCATAGATCCCACACACCCAGTCATAACGTTTAGCCACTCATGTTTTTATGCAAAGAATCACTCATAGATAATGAAAACATATTAAGAATTACTTACAAGAATAATCAGTAAATCAACAATCACTTGATAGTCTCAAGATCGAAAGGAACTATGTCCCACCGAAGACAATAATCTAAATCTGAAATCTCTAACTCAAGTTTCTTTTTCGTTTCTCCTTCTGTAACGTCTAATAATACATAATACATCCAAAAACGACCTAAAGTAATTCAAAATAGAATGTTTAAAATGAGTCCTAATCAAGTTAGGACTGATTTGTCGGGCCCTGTCACGGCCACTATCACGTTCCGTCAAGGGATTCACGGATCGTGAATCCCTCCGTGGTCTTGCCTTGGACCTTCCCCAGAGTGGGTCTTCAAACTTGGTCACTGGAATGTACCACGAGAGACACCATGGTCCGTAGTGAGTTTCACGGCCCGTGAAGTCATTCGTGGTCTTCACTTGTTCAAACCTTCTTTTAACTCTTTCCTGCTTTTATACTGGTTTAACTTCACATAGGTATCACGGTCCGTGGAAATAAAAACGGCCCGTATATCCCTCCGTGATCTTTACTTAATTGTTCTTGCTTTCCATCTTTTCAGGGCCCAGTTCTGCCTTACTTTCACGAACTCAACCACAAACCGTTATGAAGTTAACGGTTCGTTACATTAGCTGTGAACTTCACTTGTCGACATCAGTTCTACTTCTTTTTCTGTAAAACCCAGATTCTGCTTACACAATTAACAAACCCATAAAATAATCCCGAAATATCACTTAATTCCAGTATTAGTTCATAGTATATGAAGCGTCAAATGTGCTACGATTTCTCGGCACATCAGCAACATCATGTGTGGATGATAGTTTGGAGCATTGGAAGCCTAACGAAGAAAGTAGGAGCAAATGAATATGTTGCTCCATTCGGCGAGCTGACCTCCACTTCAGCGACTCACCAAACTAGCATGGCGAGGGTTCGAACATTTCCAACTGGTCCAAGGAGCTATAAATGTAAAGCTGATCATTCAGCAAGCTGGAGACCATTGGCACATCCCCAAGTGGATAGGGCGATGGTTCTCCAGACCGCCCAAAGTTGCAATAGCTTTCATGGAAGGGCAAGGAGAAGGGTTCCTTTCCGAACCCATTGGGCGAATCGTCGAGTTATTGGGTGAGCCCGACTCAGTTCACCCATTGGTCCATTTCGGGTCACTTTTGGGCCCATATATGTAATAATGCCTAAAACTATAAATAGACCTATTTATAGTTTTAGGCATTATTACATAGATGGGCCTGACTTATTTATACTTTTAGGCGTTATTACATAGATGGGCCCAAAAGTGATCTGAAATGAACCAATGGGCGAACTGAGTCGGGGTCGCCCAATGACTCGGCGATCCGCCCAATGGGTTCGGCGAGGAACCCTGCTCTTTGCCCTTCCATGGAAGCTACTGGAACTTTGGGTGGTCTGGGGAACCATCGCCCAATCCACTTGGCGATGCGCCAATGGTCTCCAGCTTGCCGAATGATCAGCTTTACCTCTGTAGCTCCTTGGACCAGTTGGAGATGTTAGAACCCTCGCCAAGGTAGTTTGGTGAGTCGCTGAAGTGGAGGTCAGCTAGCCGAATAGAGCAACGTATTCATTTGATCCTCCATGCTTTGTTTGGCTTCCCTTGCTCTAATATATCATCCACAAATACTGTTGCTCAGCTAGGAGCTCCTTCAAAGCGTATTTGTTACCAAGCACGGCTTGAAACCCCTTCTTTGGCACCATCTCAAGCCCAACAGCCTCCATCCTTATGAACACTCCATCAAAGCATTGAAGTTCGTGAATGGATAGCCTAGAGGTAATTTGTATTACATCATTAATGATACAATTCTCACGAGAGAAACGATGATAATATGTGGAAATCAGAAAAATGGAAAGTAAAGGATAATTAATTAGACACATAAAGAGGAAATCAAAGGCAACCTATGGGTATATTAAACCCAAAGACCTCAATCGATTAATCCTACAATAGCACCTAACTCTTACGACAACCTCAAGGGAATCAATATCCCGAGCAATAGACGTTTCTAACAAAAAGGCAACAAAATCTTACCAAGCTCTCAACACTTAACATGAGTTTTCAGTTTTCAATATAAAAAAATAGTCTACCCTAAAATGAACCCCTAAAGGCCTATTGAACACTTTTTTTTTCGTAACAAACCCAAGACTAGATTCGTCGGAACGAAACTAAGCCTTGCTCTGATACCAAATGATACGAGTCTCACGAGAGAAACGATGATAATATGCGAAAATTTGAAAGATGGAAAGTAAAGGATAAATAATTAGACACACAATGAGGAAATCAAAGGCAACATATGTGTATATTAAACCTAAAGACCTCAATCGATTAATCCTACAATAACACCTAACTCTTACGACCACCTTAAGGGAATCAATATCCTGAGCAACCGACGTTTCTAACAAAAAGGCAACGAAAGCTTACCAAGCTCTCAACACTCAACATGAGTTTTCAGTTTTCAATATCAAAAAATCGTCTACCTAAAATGAACCCCTAAAATCCTATTTGTAATTTTAGGCATTATTACATAGATGATACCAAAAGTGAGCCGTAATGGACCAATGGGCGAACTGAGTCGGGCTCGCCCAATGACCCGGCGATCCGCCCAATGGGTTGGGCAAGGAACCCTGCTCCTTGGCCTTCCATGGAAGCTACCGGAACTTTGGGCGGTCTGGGGAACCATCGCCCAATCCACTTGTCGATGCGCCAATGGTCTCCAGCTTGCCAAATGATCAGCTTTACCTCTATAGCTCTTTGGGCCAGTTGGCGATGTTAAAACCCTCGCCAAGGTATTTTGGTGAGTCGCTGAAGTGGAGGTCAGCTCGCCGAATGGAGCAACGTATTCATTTGCTCCTCCTTGCTTCGTTAGGCTTCCATTGGTTCAAGCTATCATCCACACATGATGTTTCTCAACTGGGAGCTCCTTCAAAGCGCATTAGTTACCAAGCAAGGCTTGGAACCCCTCAATTGGCACCATCCCAAGCCTAACAACCTCCATCCTTATGAACACTCCATCAAAGCATTGAAGTTCGTGAATGGATAGCCTTGAGGTAATCTGTATTACATCATTCTCCCCTTCTTGAAAAGGATTCGTCCTCGAATCCATAGTTTGCAAAACCATAGGGGAAGCAAACAACACAAAGATCCTCATGGCATGAGGGTTAGCGTTAGCAAAAACGATTTCATCACTATGCCAATGATGCACAAATTTAACATATAACCAAGCATCATAAATATCAACAAAGGGTCTATAACCTATCAAAGCAAGGGATACTTGGCTAAGCAAGGCATATTGACAAAGGGTAGAGCAAAGCAACCAATACACTTAAACAATCTCATATGTAAGCGCTCATTGGTTCCACATCCAAACAAGCACATGACCTACCTTATGTCAAGTAACACATGAACACTCTCATACGTAAGTGCGAAGGCACAAGTAGTGTTGACCCAAATTAAGACCCCATCCAATGCATTAGATAGCTTTAAGAAAATAATTATTCCCAATTCATGAGCAGGTTCAAGTACATAAGTATCCCCCACCCAAATTGGTAAACATACCTCATTCGAGCACATTGGATCAAGTAATAACACCACAAAAGAATCATGCAAATGACAGATGGTGTTACTACCACACTCAGCACACTTAAAGACGACACCGGGGTCAAATGGAAAAGGATTGCATAGCATCGAGTCAAAGAGACTCTCATTTACCTAATTTATACCACTACTAACATAAGATATGCAACCTACACAAGCATGAGTATCATTATATGCAAGTAGATAAAAGTGAGTCCTTGAATCCAAACCTTGTAAAACCATATAGATCATAAGCAAGAAGTTTATCCTCTTAGCATGATGGGTAGTACAAAGGTTAGCATAAAAATCATTTAACCGAGGAGACTCAAACTCAAGGAACAACCAAACATCCTCTATTGTCATGGCAATTAAGCCCACTAATGAAGAACAAGGACAATGATCAATCTTCTCAACAACAAGGTAGTACCACCCAAAAGATGATACTCCCACCAATTCAAATATCTTCATGCATTCACTGGGATCAAAAGGATAGAGGGTCCACAGAACAGGGTCATACCAACAAGTGTAGACCACAAAGATACCCTGACCCGAAGGCAATGCCTTTTAATCAAACTAGGGATCTCATCATATGCAAAAAGGTAGTAAAGGAATGTACAAACTTCACCCTCTCTCTGCAAATATCTCCTACCCCCATGAGATGCACATTCAATAAGATCATGCTCAAGGTAAGAAATAGAAAAGGGGTCTAGGAGGCTATCCTTCCCCACACACAATGTAGGCTCTTCAAGTGGATGGTAAAACCTCAAGAAGAGCTTTCCAGCATAGGGAAAGGAATTAGCAATGTCAACCATCATTTGCCTGTCATTTCGACCAAAAATTCCCACACAAATGCTATAATTCAGCTCATTCCTGGGGTCAAATAAAAAGGCAAGCCATGTACTAGGATCAAGTGCACATCCATTTATCAGGTTGGCACTCTTTTTTTTCAACAACATACTCCACTCAACAACATGAGCATCGTCATATGTAAACAAGTAATAGAGAAATGTGTCTCGCAATTCAACTTCCTCTAAGTGTTTTCATGTGTATGACTAACAATAGGCTCAAAAGCATTGGTCATACCATTAAGAAGTGAAACACACCAAGAAGTAGAAGTAATGGGAAAACAAACACCTCTTTCCTCCTCATCACCTTCCTTCCCCACAAGAGTACTCTCATTTTCCAAGAAGAGATTTCCATCTTCGGGAGGAAAAGCTTCACACCATAGTGGGATACTATAACAAGTATGGCTATCAAGAGCTATACTGTTTTCATGATTCACACCACTAGGTACATCACTAGGAGTGATTTCATCATCTTCAAATGAAATATTGTACTTGGTGAGGGAATGATCAACTACTAGGGAAGAATTTAAACATGGAATTTCACCCTCAACAAGACGCATATCATTTTTTGAAGCATTTTCAAGCACAAGTCTCTATGAGCAAAGCAAGCAATCAGACCTTCCATAGAAGATATGCTCAAAAAGTCACTCATATTCGACAGATCAACATTATTGTTAGTACCACCAAATTGAGGTTTCTTAATTACATTACAATAACCCTCAACCAGTGAACTACACTCACAAACAGGTTGATCAACACAATCATTACAAAATAATGAGCTAGCATTCAAAGTATAGGTGTCAACACTAAGTGGACACAAATCAATCTTACTAGAAGAATCAATTCGGTTATCAATAGGATCAACTAGTGTATCCACATTCTCAACAAGCACATTATCAACACATGGTAAAGAATCAACAGGCTCACATAAAGACAAACTAACATTCACACTTTGTTCATTTGCAATGGTAAAAGTGTTAAGATTAGCTATTGTACCTTGATGCCCGCAAGAAAGATCTTCTTTATCTTGGATGTTGGAACATCCCGTTAATGCATCCATCACACTTTTAATTGTAGGCTCTTTGGCTGGAACTTGTGTTCCTCCATTTATCACGCTTGTACTTACATAAGAATCCTTACCAAGTGAAGGATGAACAAAATTGTTAGATTGAGATTGTGGCAACCCTCTCACTTCACTCCTCTCAACCTCTCATTTTCCACTCTATGGCTGCCACCTTGCTTTCCCTTACCTCTCTCAATCTTTTGTCACTCACTTTTCACCTTAGGAAGAGGAAATAGAGGTGTTCCCCAATGATCCACAACACACTTGTATCAATTCTGCTCTTTTGGGACCCTATGTTCAGTAAACCAATTGGCCCCCAAACTTAAGTGATAAGAAGCCATGGGCATTATATCGCACCAAACCTCATCATAGTATTTACTGCATGTGAAGAAGACTTTTACCCCTTCGATAACCTTACATCCCTCCATGGTGTATGGATAAGTCCTTTGTAGTCGAGGTAGTCCAAAGTAGGTTACCACCTCTGGAGTGATGTATTTTAGATTGTACCCACCATCGATGAAGAGGTCAAATCCCAAAGCCCCACAAATGCCAACCTTTGTCGTAAGAACTGGTCTTCTCGGGTCGACATTGAAAAGCTTTGTGTACCCTTTGGCACATACTTGAACCTCATCAGCCCTTTCAATCCTTCCCATGTCAATAGGTGGGTATTTCCTTGGAGTGTTCGGAGCCTTTCCTCTTGAGTCCACCAACCCAATGCAAGACCTTTCAAATGACCAAGGGCATACAAGGGTCGCTCTGGACCTCTCAAATCATGGCGTTGGAAAATCTGCTCACATTCCCACTCCCAATCAAGATATGCCTCGGGATCATGCCATCCCTTAAAGATAGAAAAATCAATCCGTTTGGTACCGAGACCCTTGACACATCCCTCATACCTGCCTTGGTTCCCATATCCCGATAAGTGTGCATTACCTTGAGAGGTATAGGCTATAGTATCCTTAGACTTTAGAGTAGTACACTCTCTTCTTCCCCTCGGATGACTTTGACTTGAGATAGTGTAGCCATACACGCTACTTCGACTAGGGTAAAGATTAGCACAAGAGTAAGAATACAAATCTTCACAAGCCTTAGGGGCATGCTCCTCATACTTCTTATATAATAGAGTATTGACTTCACCTTACCTTCATCCTGGGAGTGGGAAGTGTAACATGTTTCGGCATCATCATAAGAACCACCTTCAATCTCTGAGTGAGAATAAGATCTCTCACATGCTCCCTCATCATCATAGGAGCTACCACAAGAGCCTTCTTCCTCTCTATCTTTACCATAAGAGCTGTGTTCAACATTTTTCTCATATTCTCCTCCAGAATAGTAGCTCTCATTCCCATTCGACTCTTGATCATGGCTATCATCATAGCCCCCATAATCACCATTATCCTCACATCCATAGTCACATGTGTCTGAGGCTATTGAGGACATGCTTCCTTATAACTTCGTGTACCTACAAAGTGACAACTCACAAAAACAACAAACAATGTTAGCGTTAATAAAATGAACTCACAATCGCTCGTGTTTACACACTTTTGATTGCCTTTCAATTGGCGCGGCTAATGTTGACAATTATTTGTACTTGGTCGATCACAAGGTACCAATTCTACTCTTGGTCGGAATGGATTTTTGTATAAAGAAAGACAGACGACTTGATCAAAGCAAGCAGACTTGAATCAAGAAGTTATCTACGAAGTAAAACGAATAAAAGCACAAAAAGAAAAGGCACTAACAAAGAAGTGAATTCAAGAACCAGTAGTCAACAAGTAGAGTAATTACGAGTTGAAAATCAGTTAAGGATTCTTGACAACGAACAAGAATCAAAAGAAAGAAACTAGAATTAGAACCTGAAATGAAAAGGGTCATAAGGTGAGTTTCCCATCGCCAAATGGCCTGTTTTCTTCGCCAAACGTGAAGTTCAGCTCGCCAACTAGAAGATTGACTCACCAAACTTAGCAATGCGCTACGGCAACTCGGCGATCTAGGTGGAAGTTCAGTGATACACCGAGTGGATTCGGCGACCAGGTCTTAGCTCGCCGAATTTTCTAGTGTCTTCACCAAAATGAGGTCCAAATCTGTGACCTAGGTGCCCAAAGGGTGAGGTGCCGAGTGGAATGGGCGATCCAAGTCGGGATTCACCTAAATTCCTCAAGCTACAACTGCAAGGCTCTGAAAATTTAACCTTGGTGGTCCCCCCCCTCTTCCTTGGCCTTTAGTATTTACCCTTTTTGGTAAATTCTCTTTTTACAAACACTTTAACAATTTCTCTTTCTTTCTTTTTGGAATCAAACACTTCCTTTTTGAATACTATTTCCTTCGAAGATTTGAATGTTCTTCAAGAACTTCAACAACACTACGAAAACCCAAAATAAAACCCCGAAGATTTTTAGCTTGGAATTTCACAAAACTTTAGATAAATAAAATAAAAATAGAAAATCCTTTTGAACAAATTGTTACAGTATGAGATAATAATGATTACAGTTACAAAGAAATAGACATAGAAGAAGATCTAGAAATAGTAAGTGATAGAATAAGTACATAAAAAAGAATAAAAAACATAGATAAAGATAATGATACATCCCAACCCTCAAGAAAATCAGTAGAATACCAAATGATAAAAGAAATCGAACCATACCATTACTATATAACTGGAATAATAGAACAAAGAAAGCATATTATCATAATAAATACTGGACAGGAAGAAAATTACATACCAAGAGAACTAGTATCAGAAGAAGAAATAACCTCTAAAGAACAAGTATGCCCAGAATTACCAAAAGAATTGTCATATAAAGAAGAAACAACTCAAAAAGAATTAATTATAGGAGGAATAATTATATTAATAAAATTTAAGATATACCAAGGAGATAATATAACATTAGGGATAAAATGGTTAGAAGAAATGAAACTGTATAACCTAGAAAATACACAATTAATTATAACTTATAAAAATAAAAAGGTCACAATCAAAAGGGCAATATGAAAACTTTTATACTTGCGAAAATAATAGTAGAAAATTACTATAACATAAACTACACTCCAATAATAGATACAGGAGCAAAGGCAAACATGTGTAAACATAATTGTCTACCAGACAAAAAATGGGAGAAACTAAAAACACCTATAGTAGTAACAGGATTTAACAATGAAGGAAGTATGATAACATATAAAGCAAGAAATATAAAGTTACAAATATGGGATAAAATATTAACTATAAAAGATATATATAGTTATGAATTTATAAATAAAGATATGCTTTTAGGAATGCCGTTCTTAGAAAAATTATATCCTCATATAATAACGAAAACACATTGGTGGTTTACCACACCATGTAAGCAAAAGATAGGAGCAAGAAGAGTAAATAATAAAAACAGAAAGCCTACACCATGGATTAAAGGAAGTGAAAAAATCACTCAAAAATTAGAATATATTAAAGAAAGTACCCACAATATAGAACTAATAATATTTTCAATAGATAAACTAAAAATAATTCAAGAAAAAATAGATATGTTATATAGCGAAGATCCCCCGAAAGGATGGGGAAAACACAAAACAAAGGTAAAAATTGAACTAATTGATGAAAACAGTATAATAACCCAAAAACCATTGAAGTATAATTTGGAGGATTTAGAAGAATTCAAAATGCATATAAAAGAATTATTAGAAAATAAATATATCCAAGAAAGCGATAGTAAACAAACAAGCCCAACATTCATAGTAAATAAACACAGTGAACAGAAAAGAGGTAAAAGCCGTATGGTTATTGACTACAGAAATCTAAATGCAAAAACAAAAACATATAATTACCCCATACCAAACAAAGTATTAAAAGTAAGGCAACTACAAGGATACAATTATTTTAGCAAATTTGATTGTAAATCAGAATTTTATCATCTAAAGTTAGAAGAAGAATCTATAAAATTAACAGCTTTTACAGTACCACAAGGATTCTATGAATGGAACGTACTACCTTTTGGATACAAAAATGCACTAGGAAGATACCAACATTTCATGGACAATTATTTTAACCAATTAGAAAATTGTATAGTATACATAGATGATATATTATTATATTCACGAACAGAAGAAGATCATATACGGTTATTAGAAAAATTTGTACATATTATAATACACTCAGGAATAAGTTTAGGTAAGAAAAAGGCAGAAATAATGAAAAACCAAATAGAATTTTTAGGAATACAAATAGATAAGAATGGTATAAAAATGCAAAACCACATAGTACAAAAAATAATAAATTCTGAAGAACAAATAGATACAAAAAAGAAATTACAATCATTTTTAGGATTGGTAAACCAAGTAAGAGAATATATACCTAATCTAGCAGAAAATCTAAAACCTTTGTATAAAAAACTAAAGAAAGATGTAGAATATTATTTTGCTAAAAAAGATCAAGACCAAATACAAAGAATAAAATTATTCTGTAAGAAATTACCAAAATTATATTTTCCAGATGAAAATAAAAAATTTGTATAC
Source organism: Solanum stenotomum (assembly GCF_019186545.1). NCBI lineage: Eukaryota > Viridiplantae > Streptophyta > Magnoliopsida > Solanales > Solanaceae > Solanum > Solanum stenotomum. The sequence goes on along the minus strand of NC_064284.1, from coordinate 59,748,502 downwards.
ATAGTAGAATCAGATGCCAGTGAAATAAATTATGGAGGAGTATTAAAATATAGATATGATAAAGAGAAAATAGAACATCATTGTAGATATTGCTCAGGGACATTTACAAATCCCGAAGTAAAATGGGAGATAAATAGAAAAGAATTATATGCTCTATATAAATGTTTATTAGCTTTTGAACCATATATCATATATAATAAGTTTATTGTAAGAACAGATAATACGCAGGTAAAATGATGGATCACAAGGAAGATACAAGATTCGGTAACAACCAAAGAAATACGAAGACTAGTATTAAATATACAAAATTTTACATTTACAATAGAAGTAATAGGTACTAACAAAAATGTCATTGCAGATTACATTTCAAGACAAAGCCACACAAACGGATCTAGACAAAGAAAATACTATTGAAAAGATACTCAATACTATGACATTGCTTTGTACAAAAGTAGATAGCCTGGATAAAGAGCTACAACAAATGAAAAGTCAGCAGCATGACAATAAATATGCGGTGCTAAGTCAATCGGAAGACTTGAAAATTCCAGAGCTAGAAGGTGACGATGGGAAACACCGAAAAACCCAAACTAATAATTTATTACATGCAGCTACAGAATGCACCTCTGCAACAAAGGAAGAAAACAAAACTAGATATGTCAATACAAACATGAACAAAATATTTGAAAAATCATTTATACCAAAAACTCAAAAAGAACCATTATTCTTACCACCTCAGCTTAATACATATAAGGAGAGTCTAGGACAAAACAAAAGGACATATAATCATATAACCAGAGCCTATATAGAAAATATTCACAAAATACAAACTTTCTTAAACCTAAATCCGAAAACCAAAAATGCAAAAAAACCCAATGAAGACTATATTACCCAAAATCTACAAGGATATATCAAATTGATTGCACAACCAGGAACCAGCACCAATCTAGTAGGAACTTGTTATCACTGTGAATTACTGAGTACCGTATATACCATAACAGGAGACGAGATATCAACAATTCCAGAGCTACACAAAGCATTTATGCATTATAAAAGGATAACTAAAGGAACACTATTTTATATAAAATTTTATTCAGCACCAGCCGAGATATTATATGATGAAATCAAACCTATTATACAAGTGATAAAGATCGAATTGACAAGAGAAATGATAATACCAGAAAAAATAGAGAAACAAGAAGAAATACAAAAGATAGAAATACCAGAATTTTATGCAAGAAAAAGAGTTATTGGGATAACTACAATATTAAATGAATTATCAACTAATTATTTAAGTGTAAATTCAGTATGGAGCTATTATGCTAGAGAACAAACCATGATTTATTCAAATTCTAGAGAAACCAGAGAAGCAGATATGGAAGAAATACGTCAGTGGATATTAAGTCTACTAAAACCTGAACAACAACCAACTACAAGAGCTATACGATGAAATTTTATTTCACCAGAGATAATGACAAATTATTGCAGAACTATTGGACACAAATACCCAGACCATCAATGCTCAAAATGTTATGGCGAAGATAATGTGATTCCAACTGTCAATCTAGAGTAAAGAAGACCGACAAGATAAAGAAACAAGATAAAAAATAGCAAAAGAAAAGTTATTCGTCTTATTATAAAAGTAAAGTTAGTGGAAGACTTTATGTAAAATAATAAGTAACGTGTACATTACTAATGTAAAGTAACTATAGTTTATGTAAAGTAACTATAGTATAGATTAAAGTAACTATAGTAGAGTTACTTATATTTGTATATATAGTTGAGCCAGAAGGCAAGATAAGGCAAGACTTTCTCGACGGAAAGCAAACCCTCTTGTATACAAAATATTCTCTCAATAAAAATATTAATTTCAAGTTAAGCCATGGATCAAAACATTGCAGATACAACACAGGTACATATATTCATGATTATGCATAACTAAATCTATTAATTCCTGAATATCATAGTATTGATAGAATAGATTTATATTCGTTATTATATACTAGAATTATTACTAGCATGTTTTTTAGTTTGTTAACATGAGGAAAGAAAGAAAAACTTCCAGACTATGTCATCCTAAAGTTGAAACCATAGGTATGAGAAGCCATGAGGGGAGTAAACGTAGTTGAGGCGCTGTTAGGAAGAAAGTACTTTTGAAAGTACGATTTAACAGTGACAGGAAAACATGTTGGAAATAATCTAGTTTATAGTAATCTAATATGAATAATATTCGTCAGAACTATGATATAAGGGAATTGTATTAAAATTGTTATGTCTTATTTACATGATGAAATGATATTAGCATATAATACATTAATTCTTTATACACTTAAAAATACTAAAGTCATGGATCTAAGAAGAATAATATGGGAAAAGATATTTGAAGAAGAAGAAAGGGAATTAATGAACCAGATATGGTATGAAATGGATTAAATGGATAGAATAAATAATGAATTCTTAGATTCTATGAATTCATTATTTATTCTATAGATGAAATGGATAGAAATTCACTTAGGGTTTATTTCCAACATGTTTTTCTGTCATTGTTAACATCGTACTTTCAAAAGTACTTTCTTCCTAACAGCGCCTCAACTACGTTTACTCCCCTCATGGCTTCTCATGCCTATGGTTTCAACTTTAGGATGACATAGTCTGGAAGTTTTCCTTTCTTTCCTCATGTTAACAAACTAAAAAACATGCTAGTAATAATTCTAGTATATAATAACTAATATAAACCTATTCTATCAATACTATGATATTAAGGAGTTAATAGATTTAGTTATGCATAATCATGAATATATGTACCTGTGTAGTATCTGCAATGTTTTGATCCATGGCTTAACTTGAAATTAATATTTTAATTGAGAGAATATTTTGTATACAAGAGGCTTTGCTTTCCGTCGAGAAAGTCTTGCCTTATCTTGCCTTCTGGCTCAACTATATATACAAATATAAGTAACTCTACTATAGTTACTTTAATCTATACTATAGTTACTTTACTGAAACTATAGTTACATTACATTAGTAATGTACACGTTACTTACTACTTTACATAAAGTTTTTCTCTAACTTTACATTTATAGTAAGACAAATAACTTTTCTTTTGCTATTTTTTATCTTATTTCTTTATCTTATCGGTCTTCTTTACTCTAGATTGACAGCTGGAATCACATTATATTCGCCATAACATTTTGAGCATTGATGGTCTGGGTATTTGTGTCCAATAGTTCTGCAATAATTTGTCATTATCTCTGGTGAAATAAAATTTCGTCGTATAGCTCTTGTATTTGGTTGTTGTTCAGGTTTTAGTAGACTTAATATCCACTGACGTATTTCTTCCATACCTACTTCTCTGGTTTCTCTAGAATTTGAATATATCATGGTTTGTTCTCTGGCATAATAGCTCCATACTGAATTTCCACTTAAATAATTAGTCGATAATTCATTTAATATTGTAGCTATCCCAATAACTCTTTTTCTTGCATAAAATCCTAGTATTTCTATCTTTTGTATTCTTCTTGTTTCTCTATTTTTTCTGGTATTATCATTTCTCTTGTCAATCTGATCTTTATCACTTGTATAATAGGTTTGATTTCATCATATAATATCTCGGCTGGTGCTGAATAAAATTTAATATAAAATAGTGTTCCTTTAGTTATCCTTTTATAATGCATAAATGTTTTGTGTAGCTCTGGAATTGTCCATATCTCGTCTTCTGTTATTGTATATACGGTACTTAGTAATCCATAGTGATAACAAGTTCCTACTAGATTGGTGCCGGTTCCTGGTTATGAAATCAATTTGTTATATCCTTGTAGATTTTGGGTAATATAGTCTTCATTGGGGTTTTTTGCATTTTTGGATCTGGGATATAAATTTAAGAAAGTTTGTATTTTGTGAATATTTTCTATATAGGCTCTGGTTATATGATTATATGTCTTTTTGTTTTGTCCTAGACTCTCCTTATATGTATTAAGCTGAGGTGGTAAGAATAATGGTTCTTTTTGAGTTTTTGGTATAAATGGTTTTTCAAATATTTTGTTCATGTTTGTATTGACATATCTAGTTTTGTTTTCTTCCTTTGTTGCAGAGGTGCTTTCTGTAGCTGCATGTAACAAATTATTAGTTTGGGTTTTTCGGTGTTTCCCATCGTCACCTTCTAGCTCTGGAATTTTCAAGTCTTCCGATTGACTTAGCTCCGCATATTTATTGTCATGCTGCTGACTTTTCATTTGTTGTATCTCTTTATCCAAGCTATCTACTTTTGTACAAAGCAATGTCATAGTATTGAGTATCTTTTCAATAGTATTTTCTTTGTCTAGATCCGTCTGTGTGGCTTTGTCTTGAAATGTAATCTGCAATGACATTTTTGTTAGTACCTATTACTTCTATTGTAAATGTAAAATTTTGTATATTTAATACTAGTCTTCGTATTTCTTTGGTTGTTACCAAATCTTGTATCTTCCTTGTGATCCACCATTTTACCTGCGTATTATCTGTTCTTACAATAAACTTATTATATACGATATATGGTTCAAAAGCTAATAAACATTTATATAGAGCATATAATTCTTTTCTATTTATCTCCCATTTTACTTCGGGATTTGTAAATGTCCCTGAGCAATATCTACAATGATGTTCTATTTTTTCTTTATCATATCTATATTTTAATACTCCTCCATAACTTATTTCACTGGCATCTGATTCTACTATGTATACAAATTTTATATTTTCGTCTGGAAAATATAATTTTGGTAATTGCTTACATAATAATTTTATTCTTTGTATTTGGTCTTGATCTTTTTTAGCAAAATAATATTCTACATCTTTCTTTAGTTTTTTATACAAAGGTTTTAGATTTTCTGCTAGATTAGATATATATTCTCTTACTTGGTTTACCAATCCTAAAAATGATTGTAATTTCTTTTTTGTATATATATATTTGTTCTTCAGAATTTATTATTTTTTGTACTATGTGGTTTTGCATTTTTATACCATTCTTATCTATTTGTATTCCTAAAAATTCTATTTGGTTTTTCATTATTTCTGCCTTTTTCTTACTTAAACTTACTTATTCCTGAGTGTATTATAATATGTATAAATTTTTCTAATAACCGTATATGATCTTCTTATGTTCGTGAATATAATAATATATCATCTATGTATACTATACAATTCTCTAATTGGTTAAAATAATTATCCATGAAATGTTGGTATCTTCCTGGTGCATTTTTGTATCCAAAAGGTAGTACGTTCCATTCATAGAATCCTTGTGGTACTGTAAAAGCTGTTAATTTTATAGATTCTTCTTCTAACTTTAGATGATAAAATCCTGATTTACAATCAAATTTGCTAAAATAATTGTATCCTTGTAGTTGCCTTACTTTTAATACTTTGTTTGGTATGGGGTAATTATATGTTTTTGTTTTTGCATTTTAGATTTCTGTAGTCAATAACCATGCGGCTTTTACCTCTTCTTTATTCACTGTGTTTATTTACTATGAATGTTGGGCTTGTATGTTTACTATCGCTTTCTTGGATATATTTATTTTCTAATAATTCTTTTATATGCATTTTGAATTCTTCTAAATCCTCCAAATTATACTTCAATGATTTTTGGGTTATTATACTGTTTTCATCAATTAGTTCAATTTTTACCTTTGTTTTGTGTTTTTCCCATCCTTTTAGGGGATCTTCGCTATATAACATATCTAATTTTTCTTGAATTATTTTTAGTTTATCTATTGAAAATATTATTAGTTCTATATTGTGGGTACTTTCTTTAATATTTTCTAATTTTTGAGTTATTTTTTCACTTCCTTTAATCCATGGTGTAGGCTTTCTGTTTTTATTATTTACTCTTCTTGCTCCTATCTTTTGCTTACATGGTGTGGTAAACCACCAATGTGTTTTCGTTATTATATGAGGATATAATTTTTCTAAGAACGGCATTCCTAAAAGCATATCTTTATTTATAAATTCATAACTATATATATCTTCTATAGTTAATATTTTATCCCATATTTGTAACTTTATATTTCTTGCTTTATATGTTATCATACTTCCTTCATTGTTAAATCCTGTTACTACTATAGGTGTTTTTAGTTTCTCCCATTTTTCGTCTGGTAGACAATTATGTTTACACATGTTTGCCTCTGCTCCTGTATCTATTATTGGAGTGTAGTATCTGTTATAGTAATTTTCTACTATTATTTTCGCAAGTATATAAGTTTCATATTGCCCTTTTGATTGTGACCTTTTTATTTTTATAAGTTATAATTAATTGTGTATTTTCTAGGTTATACAGTTTCATTTCTTCTAACCATTTTATCCCTAATGTTATATTATCTCCTTGGTATATCTTAAATTTTATTAATATAATTATTCCTCCTATAATTAATTCTTTTTGAGTTGTTTCTTCTTTATATGACAATTCTTTTGGTAATTCTGGGCATACTTGTTCTTTAGAGGTTATTTCTTCTTCTGATACTAGTTCTCTTGGTATGCAATTTTCTTCCTGTCCAGTAGTTATTATGATAATATGCTTTCTTTGTTTTATTATTACAGTTATATAGTAATGGTATGGTTCGATTTCTTTTATCATTTGGTATTCTACTGATTTTCTTGAGGGTAGGGATGTATCATTTTCTTTATCTATGTTTTTTATTCTTTTTGATGTACTTATTCTATTACTTACTATTTCTAGATCTTCTTCTATGTCTATTTCTTTGTAACTGTAATCATTATTATCTATTACTGTAACAATTTGTTCAAAAGGATTTTCTATTTTTATTTTATTTATCTTATTTTTTGCTGTTATCTTATGTTTTGTTGTTAATACATATAGATTTTTATAGCGAGCTGTAAATATTTTACTGCCTGGGGCTAACTCTATTCCTGACATTTTCTAATATAATACTAATGATTTATCTATATTTCTGTCATTTATTGCTATTGAATAATTAGCATTTACTATAAATTTGAATTTTTGGTATATTAAATTTCCTTTTACTGCACTTATTATGCTTCTTTCTATTGGTTCTATTATTCTGTCATCTGCTAAATATATTTATATTGGTGTATTTATTCCTTCTCTGAAACAAGCCTTTATTAATATCTCTGTTCCGCCTAAGTGTACGTAGTTTATGGGGTCTTTAGCTTTAATTTCTTGTATTTCTTTATTTAATATGTGTTTATTTATTATAGGTATTCTTGCTTTTCCTTTGGTATATTTACAATCTATTATATGTTCCTTTTGGCTTACTACATAATATTCTTCTTTTTGTCTTTTAAATAAATTTCTTATCAATGGTATCTTGAATATTTTTTCTACGCTGAGATCTAATTCTTTTCCTTTTATTTGTTCAAATATATCGATATCAAATATTACTTTTTGTTCTGTAGATTCTTCATTTGTATACTCTTCTTTATTTATTATTTGTACTTCCTTTTCAGTCATCATTATGTTCTTCTATTTCATTTTCAGATAGTTCGTTCTCAAGTTCAAATTCATATATACTATCATCACTTTTTGGTTCATAATCTATATACTCTATTTGTGTATATGTTTCATCATTAATTATTATCTCACATATTTGTTTTTTCTTTGGATTCTTAGGTAATTTACAATCTTTAGCGAAATGTCCTAATTTTCCGCAATTATAACATGTACATTCTGTTATTTTTTTCTTTGGTCTAAAAAGCCTTTTTGCTTTAGTATTTTTTATATAATATCTTCTTCTTGGTCTTTTATACTTATACTGGGATTTATATTTTTTATATTTCCCCGGTTTTCTATATTTCTTTTTATAATAATTATCATTACATCTGAATTGAGGTGCTATCTTATCTTTACAACATGCTAGGTTTTTGATTATTGTTTTTTCCATTTTTATGTCTTTTCTATACTTTTCACATATTTCTGAATACCATTTTTGTAAATATTTTATTCTTGCTCCAAGTGTATCTTGTAGTCCTGCTTCGTTCCATTCTTTTATTATTTTAGAACTAAATGGTTCTAGTAATTTTGTAAAATATAATTTCCTTATTTCTTTTGCTTCTTCTGCGTTGTATGTTCCTTTATAATAATATTCCCTAAATACACATGTATATTCGTCTATGTAACACATATTACATATAGCTAATTTTAACATTAAATTCCTATTTAACTGTTTCTCTTTATTTTGTTCCTCTACTTCTGTAGTTGTACTACTGAATTCATTTCTTATAGCTATTTCATATTTATTTAATATATCAATTGGTGTAGTCGCAATTTCTCTGTCTATTTTCTTATTATTTCTTAATGTCTTTATACTTTCTTTTGCTAAATTGTGTAACCATAATTTTACTGTTCCTATAAGTATTCTTTCTATATATCCTGGTACTTCTGTCATTCCAATTTTGTTATCTATTAGTTGTTTTGATATGTATCCTACCCATAGTTGTATTGTTTTATTTATATCCGTTACACAATCTAGATCTAAGAAACCATTATTTCGGGATGTTGTAGATGGTGTCCATTTTTTGTTTAATCTTTTATTCCATAAACTATCATATCTGTCAGATTCTTCATAACTAACTGTGTAATAATTAGGACTTAGTATCTTTGGGTTTTTTACTTCTGGTGTGCTTGTGCTTGCTTTATTTTTTATTTCTTCCGTATTTATTTCTTTCTAATTGTTAATTATTTCGGTTTCCCCTATTTTTTCTAATATTTTTGTATATGTTTCACCTATATCTGAGCCTTGTTCTGAGCAATTTTCATCTATATCAATATTATCAACTCTTATATCTGGGGTTTCTTTTTCTTTATTTAATTGTTCCTTAAATTTTGCTATCTCCATTTTCAATTCTGTTTCTATTTCTTTTTCTTTTTGTTTAGCCGCATATAATTCTTTAAGCATAGTTAGTTCTTTTTCTAAGGAAATTATTTTATCATTTTTTACTTCTTCGATCTGCTGTATTTCTAATTTTGCTTGTTGTTTTATCGTCTCTATTTCTTTTTTCCTGTCTATTTCTTCATTTTCTCTAGTTATTCGTACCATTGCAGTTAGACTATCTTCTAATCTTACTGTTTCTTTTTCTATCATTAGATATAGATTTTCACCTATTTTTTTATACCTTCTTCCTAAGTTTGAGAATATTATCTTTATTTTTAATCCTTTTGGATTCTCGTAGGTTTTTTCTTCTATAGCAAATTCTTCTTTATTCATTTTAAATTATGTTTCAGTTTGTACTCTATTTTTTGTATTTCTAGTTGTAGTTTAAATATTACTTTTCTTTGAGCTAACAAAGATTTTTGGCATACAGATGCATATATGTTGTATTGAAGCCTTTCTTGTTTATGCTTTAATTCTTGTCGTTTTGTTATTACTATTTTAATTAATTCGTATATATGATTTTCTTTATTATAGTAATCTAATATGAATAATATTCGTCAAAACTATGATATAAGGAAATTGTATTAAAATTGTTATGTCTTATTTACATGATGAAATGATATTAGCATATAAAACATTAATTCTGTATACACTTAAAAATATTAAAGTCATGGATCTAAGAAGAATAATATGGGAAAAGATATTTGAAGAAGAAGAAGGAGAATTAATGAACCAGATATGGTATGAAATAGATGAAATGGATAGAATAAATAATGAATTCTTAGAATTTAATTTAAGTGATCTAGAAATTCAATATTCAGATTAATGATAAATCAAGAATACTTAGAATATTGGCAACAAACTATAATAGATATTACTTTATTAAGTAATTTAATAAAAGAAAACATAGAAACATTCCAATAAACTCACGACATACAATACATAGAATATATATTGGAAAACATAAAAGAAATTATAAGATTAATACCTTTAGAAAGAATGTATTATGAACGAATCAACCTTTAGAAGAGGACCCCCCCCCCCACCCCCCCACCCCCCGCCATTGAAATTCTTCAAAAACGTTTTAAACACTTTTTTTTTAATTTTCGTAACAAACCCAAGACTAGATTCGTAGGAACGAAACTAAGCATTGCTCTGATTCCAAATGATACGATTCTCATGAGAGAAATGATGATAATATGCGGAAATCGGAAAAATGAAAAGTAAAGGATAAATAATTAAACAAACAAAGAGGAAATCAAAGGCAACCTATGGGTATATTAAACCCAAAGACCTCAATCGATTAATCCTACAATAGCACCTAACTCTTACGACCACCTCAAGGGAATCAATATCTCGAGCAACCGACGTTTCAAACCAAAAGGCAACAAAAGCTTACCAAGCTCTCAACACTCAACGTGAGTTTTCAGTTTTCAATATAAAAAAATAGTCTACCCTAAAATGAACCCTTAAAGCCCTATTTATAGTTTTAGGCATTATTACATAGATGATCCCAAAAGTGAGCCGAAATGGACCAATGGGCGAACTGAGTCGGGCTAGCCCAATGACTCGGTGATCCGCCCAATGGGTTCGGCGAGGAACCCTGCTCCTTTTCCTTCCATGGAAGCTACTAGAACTTTGGGCGATCTGGGGAACCATCGCCCAATCCACTTTGCGATGCGCCAATGGTCTCCAACTTGCTGAATGATCAGCTTTACCTCTGTAGCTCCTAGGACCAGTTGGCGATGTTAGAACTCTCGCCAAGGTAGTTTGGTAAGTCGCTGAAGTGGAGGTCATCTCGCCGAATGGAGCAACGTATTCATTTGCTCCTCCTTGCTTCGTTAGGCTTCCCATGCTCAAAGCTATCATCCACACATGATGTTGCTCAACTGGGAGCTCCTTCAAAGCGCATTTGTTACCAAGCAAGGCTTGGAGCCCCTCCATTGGCACCATCTCAAGCCCAACAACCTCCATCCTTGTGAACACTCCATCAAAGCTTTGAAGTTCGTGAATGGATAGCCTTGAGGTAATTTGTATTACCATATATAATATTGCTTTTATATATACACTTAATGCTAACAAAATTTTGCCATAATCTATGTGTGATGAAGTTATGTTCTTCAAAGACACCAAATATTATTTTAAAAATTTTCCTTCTTTTAGTATAATATTGCACTTCACTTCATTCCTTAGTGGTGGGTTGAAGATTAATAGTATATGTGGCGTGTTAAATTTTTATTTGTTTTAATTCATTGAATTTTAAATTTATAGATCAATTTAAAGCCTAGTATTCAAAATATTGATTCTTCTTGTAGCTAAAATCTAAATTTAATTTGCAAAGCACGTTCAATCTTGAAAATAAGATGATTTCCATTCAATCAAATACAATTTCATAAACTAAAGATGCACAAAAAGATGAACTTTAGTGAAAAATATAAAAAAATAATTACTATAGTCAAATTAATATTATATCACATAAAAATAAATTATTTTTAGTGCAAATTAAAAATTGAAAGATAAAAAAAAGGGATCATCTTCTATTCATTAGATTTACTATAAGTCTCTTCTTTTATTTTATGATTTTTTAGATTTTTTTGACCTTTTTAGAATGTGTTCGTACTATGATACTTTCCGTTTTGTCAAGCCCTGCTTTGGACTCTGGTTTGATGATTGTACGTCCCTCTTCCCTTTCATCCATTACCGTTAGTACATTTTATTCTTTAGCAATACGTTTAAGTTAACCGTGGCAAATAATATTAGGATTTATTTTTAAAAAATTTAAATTATTTTTATATAAATAATTAATATATTGTTTTTATTCTATCTTCAAATATGATCTCTAGTATAATAAGATAAACCATATATATTTATGAAATAGTTCAAATATCTTTTATTTGAATATACAATTGATCGTTAACTTTAATTTTTATTTTATTTTATTGATAAAAGACAAGATTTGATATTATATATATATATATATATATTTAAAAATATAGTAGGGAATATTTCTTATTCTAAACTTGCATATATATTAAAATATATAATTTGACGAATACTGAAAAAGAGTATTTAAATTTTTTTTTTTTTTAAATGATAACTTGAAAACATTTTTATTGATGACATTAATTTTTTAAAAAATACAAATGTGATTGTTTTTAAAAAAAAATAAAAATTGATTTTTTTTTGTGATATCCGTAGTACTTTTGTCTTTCTTATTATATTGGTAAAAGATTAAAATATATATAATTGAGTTTTGAGATATTAGGATTATTAGGTAAGTGGGTGAGGAATTTTAGGGATGATTTACGTTATTTTTTTTCCTTTTCTATCTTTAACTTTTTAAAAAATATATCAAATAAAATTTACCTATATATTGTTAAATATCATATTATTAATGTTTTCTTCTTCTTTTTCTTCGTTTTTCGTTAAATATTAAATATTTATTTTTGTCATGACATTTTTTAATTTAATTTATTTTCATGTGCAATCGTTACCTCCAAATCCAAAATTCAAGCACTATAAAAAATAAAATTAATATTTTATGAACCAAAAAATCTACATAATATGATTTAAAAAAACCAACGTAATAAACTATATATATTGCACAGTAAATATGAGGTTCTTAGATAACTCATGAATTCTTTTATTTCTTAAAAAAAATTGTTTTGAGAGAACAATTTGCAAATTGCAATCAATGATTTTTTTTTATCAGTGTAGTATATATAAAATGTTTGAATTATGTAACTGTTTTTTAAAATAAAATTTTCGTTTTTGTTGAAATTATAATTTGATCAAAAAGGAGGTAAAAATATGATTTATTAAAAATTAAAAATTTAATTTTTAAAAGAATTTAGACCGTTCAATGTTTTTAGGATAGTTGGGCATGTGGATAAGAGAGACGTACTAAGTTAGTATTAGTTGATTTTACATTTTATTTTATTTTATTTTATCTTATTTTGTCTCTGTATTTTTCATCATTTTATAGAGATGTCTTTATTTTTAAGCCAAATATATAAATTTTATTTTAATTTATATAATCATCTTTAACTTAAAATTAGATATTAGTAGACAAACGACAATTTTTTTTCTTTAATTAAATCTGTTATTTAAAAAATAAAGAGTACAAATCTCTTATAATTTTTTAAACTGTATATGTTAAAAATTATTTTTTGTTTTCTTTATATTACATTTACATAACCATATTTTTGAAAAATAATTATATACTTTCTAAAATAATGAAATAGATGTCAATCAATAAAGATAAGTATAATAATTATAATTATGATAAAAATACGAGTTCAAAATAACATATATGTTAACATGTGATATTTTTTACTTCTCCTATTATATAAATATATAAATAAAGATGAACATTTCTGTAAATTGCATACTTAAGATAGTGGGAAAAAATGCATACTAAAGATAATGGGGGAAATGGAAAACAAAAAAAATAATGAAAAAGAAAATCAAAAAATCCTAATATAATCCAACCAAAAAATTATTATATATTCAAATGAGGTTTACAACATATAGGAGTAATAAAAAATTAGAAAGATCTAGATGAAGTAATTTCCATTTTAGATAAGTTAGAAATAATTGGAGAAAGACCCCTGAAGCAATGGGAAGCCAATCATATAACTTGCAGACTTGATATCATTAACCCAAAATACACTGTTAAAATTGCCTCGATAGAATCAACGAATGAAGACCTGAAAGAATTCGAAGACCAGATAAAAGGATTATTAAAATTTGGAGGAATAAGAAGATCAACTTCAAGACATAGGTCAGCAACATTTATGGTAAGAAATCATAGCGAAATAGTAAGAGGACAGACTAGAATGGTAATTAATTATAAGAGACTTAATGACAATACCAGAATGGATGGCTATAAGCTATCGGATAAATCAGAACTAGTAAATCAAATACAAGGAAGAATTTTTTTTAGCAAGTTTGATTGTAAATATGGATATTGGCAAGTTAAAATGCATGAAGACAACATAGAATGGACTGTTGTTACTAGCCCAGAAGGACACTTCAAATGGTCTGTGATGCCATTTGGATTAAAAACAGCCCCTCCAATTTTCCAGAGAAAAATGGATAGTATTTTTAGGGAATATAAAAATTTTATTTTAGTATACGTAGATGATATTTTAGTATTCAGTCATACTATTAAAGAACACTTAGGATATTTACAAACAATTTTAAAACTATTTGTAGACAATAGAATAATCATTAGTAAGAAAAAGATGGAGTTATACAAAAGCCTCATAAAATTCTTAGGAGTAGAAATTGGAAATGAAAAAATAAAATTACAACCTCATATAGCCAAAAAGGTCTTAGATATGCCGGATAAATTAGACAACACTAAAGAATTACAAAATTTCTAGGAATCTTAAATTATGCAAGAAACTTCATAAAAGACCTAGGAAAGGTAGCAGGATCTCTATACTCAAAAACAGGAGCGCATGGACAAAAGACTTTCAATACAGAAGACATAAAATTAGTTCAAAAATTAAAACAAATGGTTAAAAACATACCAGACCTATCTCTCCCATTAGAAACAGACTATCCAATAGTAGAAACATACGGAAGTTTAGAAGGATGGGGAGAGGTATTAAAAACAAAGAAAAACAAGTGTGAAGACAAAAAGGATGAAAAAATCTGCGCTTATCAAAGCGGGAAATACAAATAAAAAGGAAATATAAGCAGTATAGACGTAGAGATACTAGTGATAATTTACGGTCTAAACAGTTTTAAATTATACATTATAAATAAAAAAGAAATCCTAGTACGAACTGATTGTGAGGCCATTGTAAAGCTTCAACAAAAAATAAATGCGAAAAGTAGTAGTAAAAGACGATGGTTAAACTTTCTAGAAAGTTGCATTCCGTGCATTAACAAAATATTTAATATGAAGATAATAGACTCGACTGTAAGCACAAAAGAACAAACATTAAAATCTTTAGAAAAAAGAATTGATAGTTTAAAGGAAAGAATGAATAGATTAGAAAAAGGGAAAGGGAAAGTAGAAGAAACCAGCCAAATTACAACGCCAGAATTAGAAATAGAACTTTTAAATGAAAAAGAAGCCTGCAAGTCATTTGAAGGATTAATTTGTAATGAAGACAAAACAATTAATACAGTAAAAATATTAACTAGAATAAGGATTTAGGACTGCGAAATAGAAACTCTAGCTCTAGTAGACTCAGGATGCACAAAGAGTATAATAAATAGATGTATCTTCCGTATGGATGTAATAAAAGAATTTTCGGAACCACAAAGCGCCATGCAATTGGATGGATCTCCAAATGTATATAAGCATTATATATGTTAGTAATGCACAAATAAGTTTTTTAAACACATGTGCAAACTTTTATAAACCCACATACAAGTTAGAAAAGATATGGGTCAGAGATTTAAATATTAGAGTAGACTTTGTCTTAGGATAGATATAAGAGAATAGTCCTGTATTATAAAGTACTTGTGGGTTTAGAGGTTTTAATCTATTTTTTTGGAAAATTTCTATATCTTTGTTTACATCTATTATTTCTTGCTATGCTCCGCTTGCTCTTTGCTCTCCCCTTTCTTCTTGCAAATGGTCTGGTATTTATAGGCGAGGATGGCTTTCTTCGAATTTGAAATTCGGATTTCAAAATGTTGAATAGTCTTTCTTTTACCTATCGGGTGCTCTTTGGGCCCCCATCGTCACATGGCTTTGAAAAACGTTTCCAAAATTTTTTGTCCTCTTTCTTGTCTGCTTTAGACTAGTGTTATCAAATTTTTGTCCTCTTTTTTGTCAGGTTTAGACTAATGGTGTACTACGTCATGGCTTACTTATCTTTCCTTGTCTTTTCTCTTGACTTATCATTGCTTGCGTATTTTTTATGTGTCTAAGTTGTGTAACGGTATGGAGTCGAAACTCATCCCTGAGTCGTCGTCTTCGTTTGGGTCTTGGGCAAATTGTTCTAGTGATGGATTGTATTCACTTCCGTAATCATTACTTCCTGAATATTCTGTGTCTGGAGTTTCTGGTTTGGGTTTTGGATTTTCACTTATGACTGCTTTGGTCTTTTTACTAAGTAACTTCTGGAGGGAATTTTGTATCATTTGTTCAATTCTTTTGTCTCTCTTTCTTTTTAACAAGAATCCTTTAGTCCTTTTTCCCTGTTCTGTAGTTCTTATTATATTAAAACTAGCTAGTAATATTCATACACTTTTTGGCAAAGTGTCAATCATTAACGGATTTGATAAGTCCTTACCCGCTATCGTTTGAACGGGACTAGTTGTACCTTTAGCTGGTACAGTAGCTTCTTTTACATTCTTTGGGGAATGTACACCCTTCTTATCCATTTTAGACCGAGATGGAGAACTCATATGTTCTTTTGGATGATCTCATATTTGTAATGGTTGGGTCTGATTGATTTCGAAATGTAAAATTTTGATTCTTTCTTGTAAAGGTAGATGTGTTGTGTCATTTTTTCTTTTTCTTTTTCGAGCCTCTCAATGCTCTGGTATTGTCTTTCAAAGCCGCCTGTCATTGTAGAGCAGTGGTCGCAAAATATTATTTTGTCTGTGTCTCTCTGGATATTATATTGTGGGAAGGGATTTATGATTTGTCTTAAGGCTGGACTTAGAAAATAATTTGGTCCAGGAGTTCCCCTTGCGTATTTCAGAGCTTCGTTTAGATCATTGAATCCCTTGAAAAGAGGAGTGGGGAAGTCTTTTATTGAGTCTATTACTTCCGTCCATGTCTGAAAAATTCCGGCCAATCTTCCTTGGACTACTACATAAAACTTTAATTTTTTGTCTTCATTTTTTTCTATAAAATAATGGCTTAGCGAATTTATTACTGAAATGAAGTAACTATTGTCTCGCGGCACTTTGTTGTATGCTATCCATAAATTGTCTATCAAACATCTATGTTGTCTATCTATCATTGATTCTGGCTTTATTCTGAAACTTAAGTTGGATGGAGGGTAAAATATTAAATTTTGTCTTCCGAAATGCAAACTCCCAATGCTTGGGGTGTTCAATCTTGCTTCATTTAATTTCGTCCGGGGTTTGAACAAGGTATTCTTTAGTAAAGTTTAGAGATATAAGTCTTTGTCTATTCCGTCTGTAGTGCTGCTTGATCTAGAGGCCCTGGCTTTGTCTTTCCCTGTACTCATGCTGAAAATAAATAGTTAGTCTTCATGAGTCTGCTAAGCTGATCTGCTAACGAATTATCTTTCGCTTTGATATGTTCCAGGGATATATTATATATTGACGTGGCATCTAAAAAATTTAACCATCTTCTTTTATTACTACATTTTTCATCTATCTTTTGATGAAATTTTACAATAGCTGCGCAATCAGTTCTTACTAAAATTTCCTTTTTATTAATAATATATAGTTTAAAACTATTTAGGTCGTAGATAACTGCTAATATCTTTGCTTCTATACTACTCATGTTTCCCTTTTCTTTATATTTTCCGCTTTGGTAGGTGCAGATTCTTTCATCTTTTTTGTCTCCATACTTATTTTTTCTTGTTTTAAGTACTACTCCGCACCCTTCTAGACTTCTATTCGTTTCGACTATTGGATAATCAGTTTCTAATGGGAGGGATAATTCTGGTATGGTTCTAACCATATGTTTGAGTTTTTGCACAAACTTTATATATTCCGTGTTGAATGTCTTTTGTCCACTAGTTCCTGTTTTTGAATAGAGAGGTCCTACTATTTTTCCTAAGTCTTTTATTAAAATCCTTGCATAATTTAAAATCCCTAGAAATTTTTGTAAATCTTTAGTCTTGTCTAGTTTGTCTGGCATGTCTAGGACCTTCTTCGCTATGTGCGGTTGTAATTTAATTTTTCAGTCTCCAATTTCTACTCCTAGAAAATTTATGAGGTTTTTACATAAATCCATTTTTTTCTACTAATTATGATACCGTTGTCTACAAATAGCTTAAAAATTGTTTGTAAGTGACCTAGATGTTGTTTAGTATTGTTACTAAATACTAAAATATCGTCTACGTATACAAGAATAAACTTTTTATAATCTCTGAAAATAAACCAACATAAAAAATTATTAGAAAAAATAGAAATCAATTTCGACTTCTTAAAAACACAACATTTAGATAGAAATATAAAACTACAAGGTATTATAGCAAATAACAATAACATAAATAACAATAGTCTAATAAAAGAAATCTTCTATAAGCTGGGCATTTCTTGTCCTACTGTTGTTTCTTCCTGGACAAGTATTGGCCAGATGTTCCTCACTTCCGCAAGTGAAACGTGATGTACTTTATGTCCTATGGACCAATTCCCGGTTGGATTTTGCATTACTCCTTCTCTTTTATTTCATCTTTCTTCTATTTTTCTTCCTAGGGCTCCAGGGAGCTTATTGAAAAGAACATCTGGCCAATACTTGTCGAGGAAGAAACAACAGTAGGACAAGAAATGCCCAGCTCATAGAAGATTTCCAAGAAACCCTGATAAATGTAGACGAATATATGTCAGATAACGAAAGTATATATTCAGTAATAAGCATAAATACCATAGAAGGAGAAAGACAAGACTCATCGAACTCAGAAGGAGAAACATTAATAAATGAAATAGGATTAGAGAAGCTAGATTTAAATAACCTAAATGACCACACCTTTGTCAATATACATTGTGACCACGAATTTTCCAAGGGAAAAGGTTTAGACAACCAGAGATGTTTTAATTGCACAGGATATCCAAGTAAAGATAGAAGAGCAAATGCATGAATTGCTACTTAGAAGGATGCATTCGGTGCATTGATAAGATGTTTAATATTAAAGTCAAAGACAAGCAGGTTATCACAAAAGAAAAATCGCTAAAAGCATTAGAAGGTAGGATAGATAATTTAGAAGAAAGAATAAGTAAACTAGAAAAAGGGAAAGGCGTAGAAATAGAGGAAACCAGCCAAATCAACAATAAACCACCTGAACTAGAAATAGAACTCTTAAACACAAAGGAAGAGGCTATGTCATTTGAAGGATTAATTTGTAACGAAGATAAAAAAAATTAATACCATAAAAATCTTGACTAGAATAAAAATTCAAGACTATGAGATAGAAACCCTCGCGCTAGTAGATTCAGGATGTACGAAGAGTATAATAAATATATGCATTTTGCCCCCACAAGTAATAAAGGATTTCCCAGAGCCACAAAGCACCATGCAAATGAACGGATCCCCTAATATATATGAGCATTATGTTAGTAATGCAAATATAAGTTTCTTAAACACTTGTGCAGACTTCTATAAACCTACCTATAAGTTAGAAAAAATCTGGGTAAGAGATCTAAATATTAGGGTAGACTTTGTTTTAGGGTTAGATTTCTTACTACATAATAATGGAAGTTGTCTCCTTACCAGAGATGGAATGATATTCTCAAAAAACACTACCCAAACCACAATAACAATCGAATCGATTCCAACAAAATCAAGATATCTTATAGAAACTAGTGAATTTAGCCCAAATACTCAAAAAAAAAAGTGACAAAGGAGAAGAGTGCACTTGTACCAAGATACATATTACAGATGAAAAGGAAGAACTTGAACTATTAGAACTTAGCGTTTCAAATACAGAAGATGTAGAAAAAAATTACAGCTTAATAGAGACAAATAAGAAGCTTTACAACTTTAAAAAGGGGTTACAACACATAGGAGTAATAAAAAATCAAAAGGATCTAGAAGAAGTAATTCTAATTCTAGATAAACTAGAAATAATTGGAGAAAGACCCTTGAAGCAATGGGACGCTAATCACATAACATGTAGACTAGACGACCCTATCTTGATAATTGTAAATCTATTTGTCTAATTTGTTGGTTTATTGAATTTATTTCTATCGATAAGCATGGATATAAGTGTCGTTGTTCTAAATATAGTTGTCTTTGTTCTATTAGAAAGTCGTATATACTTGAATAATTTTCTTTTTATCTTTGAAAGATACCAGTGATATTCTTGGTCAATTATTATCTGTCTTTCGTAAGGTTGAGGCTTTCTTTTGGCTATTCTGATTGGCATATATTCAAAATATTAGGTCGTTTAACTAATGTAAACAAAGGTATATAAAGGGGAAGGGGGGGGGGGGGGGGGNTTGTTAAATAAAGGTTGTTTAATAATGAATTTGGTGAGGTTGAAAATGTTGCGTTTGTGAATTATGTTGTAATATCCTACTCAATACTCCCTCCTCCGGTTCCCTTATCTAGTGTAGTAGTTTGTTATTATTTATTTATTTACTTTGTTCATCTCTTTTCTTTAGCCTATGTTCTTAGCAATTTCTTCTTTAACCAAACCTCGGATACACAGTCCTTCGATTCTCTGACCATGGTGGACTTTCAACTTCCTTAGGTATTTACAGGTTAATCCATCGTTGTTACTAAAAGGGTAGGGAACTAACCATTTACTAAGACTAAGTAATGACTCATTATATGAGTCTAAATAGTATATGAGTGTAAATAGTACATGTATGAATGTACATAAACTGGGAAAACTACTAAAATCTAGAAAACACATAACTACTTACATTGATAGTGGTCGGAGAGAGGTTTCCCTTTCGGGAGTCCCCGAGTGACTTTGCAGTTACTTAAGAAATTAGGAGTAATCAGAAGATCAACATCAAAGCATAGATCAACAGCGTTCATGGTAAGAAAGCATAGTGAAATAGTAAGGGGAAAAACAAGAATGGTTATAAATTACAAAAGACTAAATAATAACACCCGAATGGACGAATATAAGCTACCTAATAAAACAGAGCTAATAAATAGAATACAAGGAAGAAAGATTTTTAGTAACTTCGATTGTAAGTACGGATACTGGCAAGTAAAAATGCATGAAGATAGTATAGAATGGACTACTTTTACATGTTCAGAAGGACATTTCAAATGGCTAGTAATGCCTTCCGGACTAAAAACAACCCCCCCCCCCCCCCAAATCTTTCAAAGGAAAATGGATAATATTTTCAGAGATTATAAAACTTTATTCTTGTAAACGTAGACGATATTTTATTATTTAGTAACAATACTAAAGAACATCTAGGTCACCTACAAATAGTCTTTAAGCTATTTGTAGACAACGGTATCATAATTAGTAGAAAAAATGAATTTATGTAAAAATCTCATAAATTTTCTAGGACTAGAAATTGGAGACAGAAAAATTAAAATAGAACCGCACATAGCAAAGAAGGTCCTAAACATGCCAAACAAATTAGACAAGACTAAAGATTTACAAAAATTTGTAGGGATTTTAAATTATGCAAGGAATTTTATAAAAGACAGGAAAAATAGCAGGACCCCACTATTCAAAAACAGGAACTAATGGACAAAAGACATTCAACACGGAAGATATAAAGTTAGTGGAAAAACACAAACATATGGTTAGAACCATACCAGGCTTATCCCTCCCATTAGAAACTGACTATCCAATAGTCGAAACGGACGGAAGTCTAGAAGGGTGGGGTGCAGTACTTAAAACAAAGAAAAATAAGTACGGAGACAAAAAAGATGAAAGAATCTGTGCATACCAAAGCGGAAAATATAAAGAAAAGGGAAACATGAGTAGTATAGACGTAGAAATATTAGCAGTAATATACGGACTAAATAGTTTTAAACTATATATTATCAATAAAAAGGAAATTTTAGTAAGAACTGATTGCGAAACTATTGTAAAATTTCATCAAAAGATAGATGGAAAAGGTAGTAATAAAAGAAGATGGTTAAATTTATTAGATACTATGTCAATATATAATATATCCCTAGAACATATCAAAGGGAAAGATAATTCGTTAGCAGATCAGTTTAGCAGACTCATGAAGACTAACTATTAATTTTCAGCATGAGTACTGGGAAAGACAAAGCCAGGGCGTTCAGCTAAAGCAGCACTACAGACAGAATAGACAAAGACTTATATCACCAGACTTTACTAAAGAATACCTTGTTCAAACCCAGACGAAATTAAATGAAGCAAGACTGAACACCCTAAGCATTGAGAGATTGCATTTCGGAAGACAATTTAATATTTTACCCCCTATCCAACTTAAGTTTCAGAATAAAGCCAGAATCTAAGATAGATAGACCACAGAGGTGTTTGATAGACAATTTATGGATAGCATATAACAAAGTACTGCGAGCCAATAGTCACTTCATTTCAGTAATGAATTCGCTAAGCCATTATTTTACAGAAAAAGTTAAAAGACAAAATATTCAAGTTTCATGCAATAGTCCAAGAAAGACTGGCCAGAATTTTCCTGACATGGACGGAAGTAATAGACTCAATAAAAGACTTCTCCACCCCCCTTTTCAAGGGATTCAACGACCTAAACGAAGCTCTGGATTACACAAGGGGAAATCTTGGACCAAATTATTTTCTAAGTCCAGCCTTGAGACAAATCACAAATCCTTTCCCACAATATAATATCTAAAGAGACACGGATAAAATAATATTTTGCGACCACTGCTCTACAAGGACAGGCGGCTTTGAAAGACAATACCATACCATTGAGAGGCTTGAAAAAGAAAAAGAAAAAATGACGCAACACATCTACCTTTTACAAGAAAGAATCAAAATTTGACATTTCGAAATCAATCAGACCTAACCATTACAAACAAAAGATCATCCAAAAGAACAGATGAGTTCTCCATCTTGGTCTAAAATGGATAAGAAGGGTGTACATTCCCCAAAGAATGTAGAAGAAGCTACTGTACCAGCTAAAGGTACATCTAGTCCCGTTCAAACAGTAGCGGGTAAAGACTTATCAAATCCGTTAATTGCTGACACTTTGCCAAAAAGTGTAAGAATATTACCAGCTAGTTTTAATATAACAAGAACTACAGAACAGGGAAAAAAGACTAAAGAATTCTTGTTAAAAAGAAAGAAAGACAAAAGAATTGAATAAATGATACAAAATTCCCTCCAGAAGTTACTTAGTGAAAAGACCAAAGAAGACATAAGTGAAAATCCAAAACCCAAACCAGAAACTCCAGACACAGAATATTCAGGAAGTAACGATTACAAAACTGAATACAATCCATCACTAGAACAATTTGCCTAAGACCCAAACGAAGACGACGACTCAGGGATGAGTTTTGACTCCATGGCGTTACACAACTTAGACACATAAAGAATACGTAAGCAATGACGAATCAAGAGAAAAGACAAAGAAAGATAGGTAAGCCATGACGTAATACACCACTAGACTAAAGCTGAAAAGAAAGAGGAAAAAAAATTTGACACCACTAGTCTAAAGCTGCCAAGAAAGAGGACAAAAAATTTTGAAAACGTTTTTCAAAACCATGTGACGATTGGGCGCAAAGAGCACCCGACAGGTAAAAGAAAGACTATTCAACATTTTGAAATCCAAATTTCAAATCCAGAGAAAGCCATCCTCTCCTATAAATACCAGATCATTTGCAAGAAGAAATGAGAGAGCGGAGAGCAATCAGAGCATAGCAAAGAGAAAGAATTAGTTTAAGAGTTAGCTTTACATATTTCTTTTCCCTTCAATATAAAAAAAAAAAGAGTGAAGTGAGTTTGTAAAAATAGTGTGAGTGTTTAATTTCTTAAGTAACTGCAAAATCACTCGGGGACTCCCGAAAGGGAAACCTCTCTCTGACCACTATCAATGTAAGTAGTTATGTGTTTTCTAGATCCTAGTAGTTTTTCCCAATTTATGTGCACTGATATTATGTATTGTTATATATATATATATATACATATAGTACTGTTGTTATGATTATATAATAATATGATGTTCATACATATACTGTTTACACTCATATAATAGGTTATTACTTACTCTTAGTAAATGGTAAGTTCCCTACCCTCTTACAAACAACAATAGATTAACCTGTAAATACCTAAGGAAGTTGAAAGTCCGCTATGGTCAGAGAATCGAAAGAATGTGTATCCCGGGGTTTGGTTAAAGAAGAGGTTGCTAAGAACATAGGCTAAGGAAAAGAAATGAACAAAGTAAAAAAAAACAATTTTGGGAGAAATTACGTAGATTTAGTAATAACAACCTACTACACTAGATGAGGGAACCGGAGGAGAGAGTACTGAGTCTGATTTTACACCAAAATTCACAAACGCATCATTTTCAACCTCACCAAATTCTTTATTAAGCAACATTTATTTAACAACCCCCCCCCCCTTTTTATACCTTTGTTTACACTATTTAAACGACCTTTTTTTATTGGTATCAGAGCCTATGTTACAATCTTGTATAAGACCAGTAGAACATTTGATAAAAGTATCTAATATTTTAAATATATGCCAATCAGAATAGCCAAAAGAAAGTCTCGACCTTATGAAAGACAGATAATAATTGACCAAGAATATCACTGGTATCTTTTAAAGATAAAAGAAATTTTTTCTAGTATATACGACTTTCTAATAGAACAAGGAGAATGTTTGGAACCCTAATAGCAGAATGGAATCAGTTTACTGGGCTGACTTTCATGCCAACATGAGTAGTTTAACTCATCACTACCTCGTAAGGGCTGCTACTGAGTACTGAGTGAACGGGCGATAGGAGATTGGAGAGAAATTTGTTCCACCTTCATCGCATATAAATGGCTTAGCGAACTCAAGAGCACCTTTGTCAGAGACAACTATATTTAGAACAACAACAGTTATATCCAAGATTATCTGTAGAAATAAATTCAATAAATCAAAAAATTAGACAAATAGATTTACAATTACCAAAATAGGGTCTAGAATTGACCATTACCTCCAACAAATTCGACAAGAACATTACGATAGAAAAGGAAAATCTTGGTATCTTGCTTTAAAATACTACAATAGGAAGTACAAAGAATTTAGACTATTTAGACTTAGAAATATTTTTTAAAAAGAAATATAGAAGGCTAAAGCATGGTTCAATAATCAAGTGTAACTTTACAGAAGGAGACCAAATCTGACATAGCAATAATCATCACTTAAACACTATTACAGACCTAATAATAAATCTAGCAGAGGACACTCAGTTAAAAGACGATAGAATACTGAAGTCGATAGAAACTTTAGGAAGACTGCAAAACCAACATAAAAAATTATTAGAAAAAATAGAAATCAATTTCGACTTCTTGAAAACACAACAATTAGATATAAATACAAAACTACAAGGTATTATAGCAAATAATAATAACATAAATAACAATAGTATAATAAAAGAAATAAATAAAAGACTAGAACATCTCCACGAAGAATCTAAAGAAATAAAAGAAAAGTTAAACCAACTTAAAGACTTAACCCTTTCATGAACAATCCTTTTTACCAAGAAGTTTTAAAAAGGGCAGCACAATTTCAAGTTAATCCCGAAGGTTTATCAGAATATACACCACCAGGAAAAAAAGACCTAATAGGAGTGAAATGGAATAATATAATAATCTTCGCGCTGTTAGTGTTAAACAGAAAACTAGAAGATAAGATCGCAGAAATTAATAAAAAATTAGATATTTTATTAGAAAATAAAATACCCAAACAAAAAATAAAACAGGATAAAAATATACAAGACCTGATAGAACAACTAAAGAAAACAGAAATAGCGCCCCAAAAGGATAGACCTAAAGTGACAAAAAAGGACAAGACATGAACCTTTTTTCAAACAGGAGTAGAGCCCCCCCAAGAAAGACAAAGGTCAGTTTCTCTCAAGATAGAACTACATAACAGGGAAAAAGGACTAAAGGATTCCCAATATTTTGAAATGGACAACTTAATTTTTTTTACCTTTGAATGAGCACAACTCCAAAACTTACGATCGAAATTTTTTGAAGTCCTCGATGTTTTCATTTTACAATACTCTTTGCATTTACAAATATATGGTTCAACTGATGAATATACAAACTTTTCGGATTGTGGAGATCAAATATCAAAATCAAAATATAAAGTATAAAAAAGTAGAAGATGACTAAGAAAATATTGAGTGAATAACCCATATTTATTGTTTAAAAAGTGATATAGATAGATTCACATAAGCGGGGTTAGCAAAAAGAATTATAGTTCACCCATTTGTGGGCGAACTACCTTTAAGATTTGTATAATATTGGTTTGGATGAATTTGGAGTTAGCGGAGACTACAACGTTAAAATATGATAGTTGTAGTTCGCCTATAAATAAGAGAACTGTCCGTTTTGATGTGTGCTAATAAAGAGGGTCCCTTTTGATGTTTAGGGTTCAAAAAATATCTGTTTTGATACTGGGCTCACAAGTTGATACTCGTTTTTTTATCAATATTTTGATTTGGGTAATTTTAAAATTAATTCAATTTTCATTAGTTCAACTATTTAAATTAATTTCAAATGATTAAAATGAATGAAAGTATACATTTGATTTTGACGAACTGAAGTTTAAAATTTCGTAAAGACTCCTATTTTACTTTAATCCAATTACATCATTTTTTTAATAATTTCACAATTTTTTTATTATTTATTGTCTCGTATGCCCTACCTTTTTATTGTCATATTATTGCTTATGTTTTCATAAAAATTGTATCTTTTTTGTTGAAGTCAAGGATCTTTTAAAAACAATCTTTTTATTTAATAATATAGGTAATAGTACACTCTACGTTTTGCATATACTTAATATCACAAATGGTCACTCAACTATAGACTCTTTTCTCCGAAAGTCACTTAACTTTGGATTTTAACTCAAAAGTCACTCAACTATGGACTCTTTTCTCAGAAAGTCACCTAACTTTGATTTTTAACTCAAAAGTTACTCAACTATGAATGTTTTACTTATAAAGTCACTCAACCTAGTTAATTGATATTTTCATTAAAAAAATTTGACATGAAATTTTTATTAAAACCAAAATGTTAAGAATTAAATAGATATCCATCAATATAATAGTGACCCCTTTTATTTTACCTTTTTCCTCCCAAAATTATTATCTTATGCGCTTTATTTTTTTTTAGTTGGATAAGACACAAGTACCCTTTTAGACTATGACTGAAATCTCAGAGACACGTCTTAACTAAACAAGGTCCTATTACCCTCCTAAACTCATTTTTTTTGTAATTTTATACACATTTTGGCTTACGTGACACACTCCATGACTCCAAGCAATTAAAGCGCGTGGAAGATATTTAGATGCCACGTAATCCAAAAAGGTGTACAAAATTACAAATAAAATGAATTCAAAAGGGTAATAGGACTTTAGTTTAATTAAGGTATGTCTCTGAGATTTTGGTCATAGTCTAGGGGTACTTGTACCTTTTTCCTTTTTAAGTTAAACAAAATAATTAAATTAAGAATTACATTTGTAAGAATTTTTTTTGGATATTATCAATCAATAATATAACTTACAAAGGTTTTGATAAGAACATTATGGTCCGTAATGACGTCCTTATTTTTTTAATGATGCATAATTATTTTAATATTATATCTAGTATTTTATCAGTAATTATTTAGAATATTATATCTTATATTTTGCCAGTGACCAGTAAATAGTAATCATTTCATTTACATAAAAATTTAGCACCTAATTAATGATGTTAACAACATATTATTTTTTTATCAATTTGTATCCCTAAGAATTCTATTTGATTTTTCATTATATCAGCTTTCTTTTTACTTAGACTTATACCTGAATATTCTATGATGTGTATAAATTTTTCTAATAATCTTATATGTTCATCTTGTGTCTTAGAATATAGTAATATATCATCGATGTACACTACACAATTTTCTATTTGTTTAAAGTAATTGTCCATAAAGTGTTGATATCTACCTGGTGAGTTTTTATATCCAAATGGTAATACATTCCATTCATAAAATCCTTGTGGTACAGTGAATGTTGTTAGTTTTTTAGATTCTTTTTCTAGTTTTAAGTGATAAAATCCTGATTTACAATCAAATTTGCTAAAATAATTATATCCTTGTATTTGTCTTATCTTTAGTATTTTATTTGGTATCGGATAATTATATGTTTTAGTTTTTGCATTTAAATTTCTATAATCAATAACCATTCTATTTTTTCCTCTTTTTTGTTCACTATGTTTATTTACGATAAATGCCGGGCTTGTATGCTTACTATTGCTTTCTTGTATATATCCTTTTTCTAGTAATTCATCTATATGTATCTTAAATTCGGTTAAATCATTAAAATTATACTTTAATGGTTTTTGGGTTATTATACTGTTATTATCAATTAGCTCAATTTTTACTTTTGTTTTATGTTTTTCCCATCCTTGTAAAGGATCCTCACTATATAATAATTCTAACTTATCTTGAATTATTTTTACTTTATCTATAGAGAATATAATTAATTCTATTTTAGGGTCTTCTTCTTTTATATTTTCTAATTTTTGTGTAATTTTTTCACTTCCTTTTATCCATTCTGTTGTTTTTCGTTTTTTATTATTTACTCTTTTTGCTCCTATTTTTTGTTTACACGGTGTTGTGAACCACCAGTGTGTTTTTGTTATTATATGTGGGTATAATTTTTCTAAAAATGGCATTCCTAATAGCATATCTTTTGTAGTTAATTCAAAGTTATATATTTCTTCTATAGTTAATATCTTATCCCATATTTGTATTTTTATATTTTTTGCCTTATATGTGATCATGCTTCCTTCATTATTAAATCCTGTTACTACTATAGGTGTTTTTAGTTTTTCCCACTTATCTTCTGGTAAACAATTGTATTTACATATATTAGCTTCTGCTCCCGTATCTATCATTGGTGTATAATATCGGTTGTAATATCCTTCTATTATTATCTTTGCAAGTATATATATTTTCATATTTTTATCATACCAAAGTTCTTTTTATTATTACTCTTTTATTTTCATAATTTATTGTTAACTGTTTGTCTTCTAGATTATATGGTTTTACTTGTTCCAACCATTTTATTCCTAAAATGATATTTTCATTTCCTTGATATATTTTGAATTTTATTACTATTGGTACTCCTCCGATGATTATTTCCTTTTCTGTAGTTTCTTCGGTATACATTAATGCTTTTGGTAATTCAGAGCATGATTGTTCAATAGTTATTATTTCATCTTCCGTCACTAATTCTCTTGTAATATAGTTTTCTTCTCGTCCTGTATCTATTAATATTAAATATTTTCGTTGTTCCATTATTCCGGTTATGTAGTAATGATGTGGTTTTATGTCTTCATCTATTGATTTTTGTGGGGTTTTATCTATTCTCCTTGAGGTACTCATTTTTGATGATGTTTGGGGTATCTCATTGTTTATTCTTTTCGATGTGCTTAGTCTTTCTTTTACTATTTCTAAATCTTCTTCTATATCAATTTCATTATAACTATAATCATTTTTATCTATGACTGTAACTATTCTTTCAAAGGGATCTTCTATTTTTATTTTGTCTATTTTATTTTTTGCTGTTATTTTATGTTTTGTTGTTAGAACATATAAGTTTTTACATCTAGCTGTAAATATTTTACTTCCTGGGGCTAGTTCTATCCCTGACATTCGCCAGTATAATACTAGTGATTTATCTATATTTCTGTCATTTATTGCTACTGAGTAGTTAGCACTTATTATAAACTTAAATTTTTGGTATATGAGGTTACCTCTTACTGCACTTATTATACTTTTTTCTATGGGTTGTATAATTCTATCATCCGCTAAGTATATTTCTATGGGTGTATCTATTCCTTCTCTAAAACATGCTTTTATTAATATTTCTGTTCCTCCTAAATGTACATATTTAATTGGATTTTTAGCCTTAATATCTTGTATTTCTTTATTTATTATTCGTTTATTTATTATTGGTATTTTGGCCTTTCCTTTAGTGTATTTGCAATCTATGACATGTTCTCTTTGACTTACTACATAATATTCTTCTTTTTGTCGTTTAAACCAGTTTCTTACTGTTGGTATTTCGAATATTTTTGCTACGCTTAGGTCTAATTCTTTTCCTTATATTTGTTCAAATATACTATTATCAAATATTATTTTCTGTTCTAAATATTCTTCGTCTTGATGTTCTTCTTTATTTATTGTTTGTATATCTGCTTCAGTCATTTGTTATACTATAGAAACCATTTTCTATTTCTATGTCATTATCTATTTCATTTTCCGATAATTCATATATACTATCATTGCTTTCTAATTCATAATCTACGTATTCTATTTGTGTATATTTTTCATCGTCTTTTATTATTTCTGATATTTTTTTTTCTTTGGATTTTTAGGTAATTTACAATCTCTAGCTATATGTCCTAATTTTCCACAATTATAACATGTACATTTCGTTAGTTTTCTTTTTGGTCTATATGGTCTTTTGGTTTTGTAGTTTTTTACATAGTACCTTCTTCTTGGTTTTTTATATTTATATTTTGATCTATATTTTTTATTATATTTCTTTTTATTTTTATAATAACTATCCGTACAACCAAATTGAGGTGCTGTTTTATTTTTGCAACATGCTAAATTTTTTACTAATATTTTTTCCATTTTTATTTCTTCTTTATGTTTTTCACATAGTTCCATAAACCATCGTTGCAAGAATTTTATTCTAGCTCCTAAGGTATCTGTTAATTCGGCTTCATTCCAACTTTTTATTATTTTTGAATTAAAAGGTTCTGGTAATTTTGTAAAATATAATTTTCTTATTTCTTTACCTTCTTCTATATTATATGTTCCTTTATAATAGTACTCTCTAAATGCACATGTATATTCATCTATGTAACACATGTTACATATTGCTAATTTTGTCATTAGATTCCGATTTATGATTTTTTCTTTATTTTGTTCTTCTACCTCTGTTGTCATACTACTAAATTCATTTCTTATAGCTATTTCGTATTTATATAATATTTCCATGGTTGTAGTGGATATTCCACCATCAAATTTTTTATTATTTCTTAAAGTTGTTAAGCTTTCATTTGTTAAATTTTGTTTCTTTCTATGTATCCTGGTGCCTCTGCTATTACTATCTTGTTATCTATTAATTGTTTTGATATGTATCCTACCCATAGTTGGATTGTTTTATTTATGTCTGCTACACAGTCTAAATCTAAAAATTCATGTTGTCCAGTTATTGGTTTAGGCGTCCATTTTTTATTTAATCTTTTATCCCATGTAGTTTTTTCTTCATCATATTGTTCATAATTTTCATTATAATAAAAGTACAAATATGGGATAAGATATTAACTATAGAAGAAATATATAACTTTGAATTAACTACAAAAGATATGCTATTAGGAATGCCATTTTTAGACAAATTATACCCACATATAATAACAAAAATACACTGGTGGTTCACAACACCGTGTAAACAAAAAATAGGAGCAAAAAGAGTAAATAATAAAAAACCTCATTAGGTTTTTTTTTTTTTAAAAAAAAAAAAAAAAGACGCATAAGAGATAAGAGAATAATTTTGGGGAAAAAAGGTAAAATAATAGATTGAGTGACTTTGTAAGTAAAATATTCTTAGTTAAGTGACTTTCTGAGAAAAATGTAGTTGAGTGACTTTTGAGTTAAAAATCGAAGTTGAGTGATTTTGTATGAAAAGGGTCCATAGTTAAGTGACTTTTGAGTTAAAAATTAAAGTTAAGTGCCTTTCTAGAAAAAAAAAAGTTTATAGTTGAGTGACCAACTGAGATATTATCTTCCACTTTTAGGACTAAATTGAATATATTATTGTTATCGTTAATTACTCCATTTAGTCCATTTAATTTGTTGTATTATATGTTGTATTCACTTTCAGAATATTTAAAAAGAAAATTTTGATCAAGTTATTTTTAATTACTCTTTGATCTCAATTTAATACTATGCATCATATTCATTTATTTTATATTTATTATCAATAGTACAAGTAAAAAAGAAAAAGTGAATGGATTATATTTTTTATTTTTTAAAAATAAATATTTAAAGTAAATTAGTCATTTTCAATACACATGATGAGAATAACCAAATATATTAATGAGATTAGACATCATCTTAATTTAGAAAAGATTAAAAAAAAGAAAAATAAAAAGCTATAAAGTCTTAAATACTATTCTATCAGATCCATTTTTTTTAGACGTAGCGAACTACTATACTTTGTGTTAAGGCTGTTGTATCCTGGAGGGGACAAGTCAAGAAGGACTACTGTTGGACCGGTGAAAAATATTTGTTGCAGTGGGCTTGAATCTCCTTAAAGAGAGCGAGATATTCATGTCTCAGCCTGAAGAGATTTATGTTTCTTCATTTTATTTCAATTGTAATCTTGTAGTTCTGTTATATTGTAATTTTTCACTAACATGAGTTCATCTAGTGGTAGCAAGAGGTGACGAGTATGAAATCACAATTAAATGCGCTACTTAGCTTATATCAAAAGAACATAGGAAATATCCCTAAAGAGTTTGCTCACTTATTTCCACTTCCTCCACTGCTATGACCATCATAAATATCAATGTTTTTATATGTACTCTTTCTTAAGAACATATCTAAGAGTCTAACTCTTTCTTTACGTACTCTTTTAAGTTCTATTTGGACTATCATTATGTTTATTTTGTCGTTGGTGCTAGGAATTCATTTATATTTTGTAGGGTAATAAATAGACTTCCCTTATGTTGGTGAAGTAGTGGATAAATTTAAAATTTCCTTCAAATCAATGATAAATTAGCTTTCTATGACTTTATTGCTCTCATACCTTTTAGACCAAAATGTCTTTGGCAAGTGGAAACCTCCTCTTCCTTTCTTGTTTTGCCTTCACATACTTGGTAGTGCAAAGTTATTCTTGCCTTGATACACAATAAATGATGCTAGCTAGTGCTTATTTACATACAACAAAGTCTATGTTAATCCTCTGAAATGTGATACTACTTGTTTGTAATGCAAAGTTTCCCTTATTTTGATGCAACAATACTTGCAGCTCAAGGAAAATAATGTGATGTGGGTCTATAAAAGTTAAACTCGAAGGGAAAATGGATAACCTTAAATAAGTAAATTATGTTTAGCTTTTCTAATAGTAATAATAGACTAATAGTGGTGCATTTTCAATTTGTTACTATCCCCTATATATATTTTTTTGTGTGGAGAGATAATTTCATTTCTCTAATATATTGTTGTCATCTACTGGAAGATTTTGTCAGTGGTGGTAAATACTTTTTGGTTCCAAAGTGTATGATTTAAATTCATTGTTGTTTTACTCAATGATAGATTATTATCTTCAATTTTAAAGAAAGTTTTTGGAAAGTTCTTTTTGGAATAATTGGTGATTGGATTAGGATTTACAAAAATGGTATTTGAAAATCTTTACACTATGTAGGTGAGAAGTGTACTTAGATTACAAGTGGCAAATTTTCAAGAAATGTTTTCTAAGTTCACAATTCTCTATGTGTTACCAGTTATAGTCATTCATTGATATTTCTGTGTGAATACATATATTTTTGGAGTATGATCATCAACTTGCCTGTTAATTGATAATTTTTTTCAGGCATCCGATACAAAAAGTGGGGCTCACATCAGTCACCCATCGGATCAACCATCGATTAGAAATCTTCGGCGATGGACTAAGCATCAACTAGGAATCATTTCTAGGATCTTTTTGTTTTTTGATATTCTAGGTGGATGACACTTGAAATTATTATTTTGATGGTGTAATTCTGTAGTTTTGAGTAACACTTTAAAATATTAGTAATTTGATGATGTAATTTTGAAGCTTTGATTAACACTTCAAAACATTAGTATTTTGATGATGTAATTATGGAGTACTTTAATTTAATGTGATAAATATTTTGCTTATTTGAATTTTTTTGTTGTGTTAAAATTACTAATTATAGAAATTTAAATATATAGGGTGCAATAAATATGATATAAATATGGATTGACAAAATTAGAAAATATTATTACGACATCACGAATTGAATATTACGGCGTTTTTCAACTGTCGTAATATATAAATGATTTACCATTTTTCACAACTACAATGGTTGTGAACCGTTGCTCTATACAAAAAAACATCGCATTCAAAATGGAATATTGTGACGGTTTTATATATGTATTACGATGGTTTTTTGTATATATTATGATGGTTTCTTAAAACCCGTTGTAATACGTTCGTGATAGACGGGATTACGACATTTTTACAAGACCCCGTTATAGTACATTGTGACGGTTTGAAACCGCCACATTACGTATAAATAACCGTCTCAATAACCCCCTTTTATAGTGTCAAAATTTCTAAAAATCACAACGTTTCAACAATATTCTCAAACCAACTTCACTGATGATCAGAAATGACTTGGGGCAACTATTGAGAAGGGTAAATGAATAATTTTATATAAAAAATTCTAAAATTAACCTTCCGAGTTATTATACATGCCCTCGACTTTTAAAACACGATATAAGATACAAAGAATTTCAAAGTGTATGTATGTACCATAACGTGAAATTACTTTTCCTTTTGCAAAGTAAATATCCATTAATATTATCTGCCCATGAGGCAGACTATTGAAACCCCCTCCTTTTTAGGTAACATAAGTGTACCAAATTTTTTAATTAACTAAAGTAAAAAAATTATAAGATCTCTTAACTAATTGATAGTTATGGTACATTGTTTAAATTACTTTTTTTTCTATGAGGTAAGCTTCTTATTTAGTGTCTTAAGCATTAGTATTTTCTATCTATTTCATGCAAATTTTAATTGTTTCTAAACAATAACATGTAATGAATATACTCATGAGTCATGACATATAGTAATCAATACTTGAATCAGTAAATACCATATAACAAGTTCTTTTTGATGATAATGATTTTGAAGTACAAAAAAACTAATATGAAATATATTTTAATTATATTTGTAGACATTGAAATTGTGTGGGACTCTACTAGACATGTTTAATTTGAGTTGGGACTCTACAAGGTGTGTTGAATTTCAATTAGGGATTCTTGAAGGCTACTCAACCCTAAAACTTATTTCATATCTATATAAAGGGTACTATATCCCCTTGAAAGGACATGTCAAATATTTCGCAAAGTCATGAAATATTTATAAAGAGATCAAATTCAAATAATCCTAGTTCGAGAAATACGCCACTAATGACCCTCGAATCATGGATAAATCTTATGAGAGAAGAATCAAGGGAGGAACAAAATTGTATCTACATATTTTTATCAATAAAATCATGTTTCCTCATATTTTATTTGTGATTGCAATTTATTTTGTTTCACTTTAAAATTTGTTGCATACAAATCGACATGTCCAATGGAACCAAATTTGTCCTTCATCTCCTCTCTCACAAATCAAATCTGCAAATTTGAAATAACTAAACCACAAAGGTGGAAGTATTAGCACTTCAACCTTCGGCTTTGAGTTTCAACAAGTCTACACTCTGACAAGCCTAAAAGTAGGGGGCATTTTAGACATTGAAATTTTGTGGGACTCTACAAGACTTGTTCAATTCAAGTTGGACTCTACAAGGTGTGTTGAATTACCATTAGGATTCTTGGAGGCTACTTAACCCTAAATCCTAATTCCTTCCTATATAAAGGGTATTATATTCCCTTGTAAAGGCATCTCAAATATTCCACAAATTCATAGAATATTCATAAAGAGATCAAATTCAAATCATCCTAGTTCGAGAAATACACACTAATGACCCACAAATCATGGATAAATCTTAGAAGAATCGAGGAAGGAATAGAATTGTACCTGCATATTTATCAATAAAGTTATGTTTCTTCATATTTTATTTGTGGTTGCAATATATTTTGTTTGTGGTTGTAAACAATTTTACATAGTTTAAATTAATAAAGAATTTATATATGGTAAAGTTTTAATTGTCTTATCTTCTATTAGTTTCAAAATCCCACATAATAGGGTAATAATTAAATTACAATTAGTTAGGAAAAATACTAAACATCAATTTGATCTATTATTGAATATTTTTAATGAAGAGAAAAGCAATCAACATTGTTTGTAAAATCTTCATGTTCTTACCATAATATAGATATAGATAATGGAGCTTACCGATATATAGCATGTATGTATATCAACCTATAATGGGTCTTGATATGTTGAGTCATGGTAATAAATAAAATACCATATTTGAAAGTTTAGTATTTTATAAAAAGATTTCGTATTTTCATATTGGAACATTTAACCTTTAATTAGTTTCATCAAATGGATTCATCCATTGTCAATGAAATATATGTGTTTCCCCATATTTGTAATGCTAAAAGACTTCCTGCTGGTTCATCCATTTTAGGTAACAATTTTAGTTTGGAGATTAATCTAATTGCTAAGCATGCTTAGACTTGTCGTGGCAACATTATTGAAGAGATCCACGTTAATGCTACGTGTGGTACTTATAAATACAAGTCATTATCGTTGGATATTATTGACAAAGACATTTCAGCATTTGATTTTCTTTATCCATTATAAAAGTTTAAGTGGGATGGTGCTATAAAATTTTGGAGAGCAAAGACGCTCTTATCCAACAAATCTTGGAGTTTATTCGTACAATTGAGAACGTTACGCCTCCTTTTCAAGATGATGATACTGTTTGTGTCATCTTGATATTTGCTAAGAAAGTCTTTGTTCCTCTGCAAGAATTTAAACTTACCAAACTGAATATGCTTTTAAATTATTATGAAAACGTTGCAGCAATACTTTGAAATAAAGTTCGCGATGAAATCAAGAGATATTTGGGAAAAGACGACTCATCGTCTCTGTAAGAAGAATTTCAACTCCTAAATGATTTATGGGAAAGAATTGTAAGGAAGACAATTAATTGGAGAACCTATTTCAATCAGGATTGTGAAAGGGCACTAATAAATTCTTTAGTTGAGGTAGCTAGGAGGGAATTCATGTCATTGCCTGTAGTAAGATCAATTATGCAATACTTACAAAAAGTAGATTTTACTGAAAACGAATTGACAGATGAGTGTTTGATATGCATGAGCAGGTACTTACCTGGTTCAGAAGCATACAACATTCCTTGCAAACATAGTTTCCATTCTTGCTGCATTGAAACATGGCTTCTAAAGACACCAAATTGTTCTATGTGTCGATTCAAGTCGCCATCAACCGAGTAAAAATAGAAATACTCATCCATTTCTGGATATTCATAATTTGCATCATTGTTTTATGTTTCCTTGTTAATCAAATTCTCAGATGTAATTCGGGTACATTAATATATGAGTATTTATGTGGGAAATTGGTTTGTTTCAACTCCAACTAACCTTACTTTTCTTGTTTTCTGTAAGGAAATTACGATATAGTTTGTAAACCTGTCGCAATTATCTTTCCATAATTATAAGTTTAGCCGGCAAATAAGTAGGAAATTGAATTCCAAAATCGAAAAGGAAAAAGAAAGGTTAAGTGCCTATTTGGAAGTTTGTATTTTTGGTAATAAGAATCCGAAAAAGGAAAACGATTAAAAAAGAGTCAAATCTTAATCCTACACAAAAATTAAAAATCAACCCAAAGGAATGGAAACCTTATTTCTCTTCTCTCTCTTTTCTTTTTAGCTTGAGAGTAGAAAATATTTTTTAGGAAAATAGTTTCTAACATGGAAATCAATTCCTAGATAATTGATCTGACATTTGACCCTAACCCTAACCTGAACCCCAACTCGAGACTTGGCCTCGACCTGAGATCCGACCCCCATCTCAACCCCATGTCACGACCCAACCCACAGGACCGTGCGGACACCTATTCTAACATCTAAGTAGGAGAACCCTCGATTCCCAACGACTTATAACAATACGAAAGATAAAGGAAAACTGAGAATAAAATATATTTCAAAAGATTTTATAAATAAATGTATTAAACAACTTGAGTTAACACTTGTAAAGTAAATTAACACCCCAGGGATCTAGTCTAAACAGGCACAAGAGCTTCTAAGATTACAAGGAATAACATTAACAAGACACAGCTTCCACCATGCGAAAGGAAAGATAAAAGCTGCTGGGGATTTCTTCGTCTTCGCCTAATGAAACATCACCGACCCTGCATCCAAACTATGCCAAAAGGCATAGCAAGATTAGTATCAGTACAAACCACACGTACTAGTAGGCATCATTGGTCAACCCGACGCCCACCACATAATATAGGAAATCAACTAGTAAGAACATGCAAGTAAAACCGTTCATTCCTCCACCTATACAATTCTCGGATATCTCAAAATCACACTAGTTCTCTTACCACTAACCTTCGTCTCAGTCAACCTACTCACTAGGTTATTGATCATAGCTTTACCATTCTAACCCAAAGAAGAGTCCATAAACACAACTACCAGCATTTCGACTAACCACTCAAGACGCACCCTTTCTTTTTCCACGTTACGACTCAGCCTTAGACCACACAATGCCCTACGCCCAGACTTCCTAAAAATTAACCACAATTCCCCTTTTTCAAGGTAGGAACTACCTAGGTATTTACCTCATGTACACTACTCCCTCTTCTCAACTTATAAGAATACGGACAAGCCTTTTACTACACAATAGCACTCTTGGACCCATGGTCCCCTACTTACTGAATCACATTTCGAATTTGGCTATACTCTTCTTAAATTATTCAATACGCAAACACATACCAGTTCTCAACATAGTGGAATAATCACACGTGGATCATCATAACCTTTTATCAATTCCAGAGCAAGTATCATTCCATATCATCAATAATATACAATTAATAACAAGTGAATGGTCCTCTCATGGGACCCAAACCCAAATTGTTAGCATATCAGAACGTGGTACTCGATCCCATATTTATGTCAGAACGTGGCAACCAATCCCAGTTAGTTATGTCGGACATGGCAACTGATCCCAGTTAGTTATGCTAGAACGTGGCAACCGATCCCAGTTAGTTATGCCGGAATGTGGCAACCGATCCCATTTAGTTATGCCAGAACCTGGCAAATGATCCAATCATCACACCATAATCACAATCACAAGTATATTCTCAATAATTATACAATCAAGAAGTGATTCATGGCACATAGTTATTCGTTCATGCTCATTTACAATTTGTGTGATCAATAACGCAACATTCGCATATACACATGCTTTATAATGAATCAAAAACATGAATACATCACACAATCATAGAATTACAACCATCACCTACCCTAACCCTAACCCTAGGGCGGGGTTTTCCCATTTTAGGTACACCTCTTACGCAACATTTAGGATTACAAGCATAATCATCCTTTACAATATGCACTGTTACATCTCGCAATTTAAATAACTAGGAAGAAGCTAATAATTGGAAATAGCCATTTTTGGAAATCTGGAAAATTTGTGTAAGTTAGGAAAAGTTGAGTTTTGGTCAACTTCAAACGGCCATAACTCCTAGCTCCAAATTAGTTAGGTGTACTTCCAGATATGGTTGGAAATCTCATGGAATGATCTTTTCAAAGCCGTTGAGTTTGCGCAATTCTAAGTTAGTATGAATGAGATATGTCCTTTGGAAGTTGGATTGTGCGGTTAAGGAAAGTCTAATCCGGATTTTTGAAGGGTAGATTTGTCTTTTCCTTACCCAACTAATTTAATTCGTTTTAGTGATTTAATTAAGGGGTCAAATCAAAATTATATCAATTTAGTCAATTGGAAATTCACGCTAGGGCTTGGAGAATGCAGAAAAAGAGGAGAAATGAGAGGAAAAACTCAAGGTTCGCCAAGAACGATCGATTTTGGTGGTGGATTCGCAAAGGAATTCATCTTACAAGGTATGTGAGTCTTTCATAGTGTTGGGTTCATTCACCCACGCGCCAAACATGTTTAGTTCAGCGAAATTCGTCCTAAAAGAGTTTGAAAGTTGATGTTCTTGACATGTATTCTTGAATTTGAATGTTGTTCTTGAATTGGGCTAAATTGAGGAGTTTCTGGGATCTTTACGTTGAGTTTTAGAGTTGTTTTGAGTTAGGTTCTTGAGTACATATGCTGGGTATTGGAATCTAAAATGAATTTGAGAATGATAGTCGAGTTTAGGCGAATTGGGGCTGTAAAACGGAGAAGGAAAAAGTCAAGTGTGATCTGGCACGGTTGTAGACTTGCTCCCCCAGTGACCAAAAAGTTTCTCCACGTCGTGGTTAACACGCGGACTACTCTGTCTCAAAATTTAATTTTGTAAGTAATTATTTAAAACACCTCCGCGTCGCAGACTTGTTCCAAGACGGTGATTTCATGACTTTTCTCATGTTTAACTATTTAAGATCATTCCTAAACATCATGTGATCCTTCCTATCACAAATCAAAATCCTTGAATCCATAATTCAATTCAAGGACTAGCTAAGAGTCAAGTCAAGAGCAATTAAGATCAAAGTCAAGAGAAGTTCTTAGAGTTTTTCAAAAGTCTTTTCCAAATGTTTTAACTTTGTTTTAAGACTTAAAGCTCAAGTTGAGTAAAGAGTAAAGAGTAAAGAGTAAAGTTTGAAGTCCATTTCTTCAAAAGTATATGGGGACTATGTATTCCCAGAGGGTTTAAAATGTTTTCACATTTAAACAAGAAAGGAAACCTCGATTTCCAAAGGTCCTACGGGCTAGTTTTCAGAAAAGAGTAATCGCTTTCTAAATGAAGCAAGAGGGGAAACTTTGGTTTCCAAGATAGCCTTTGAGCTAAGTTTTTGAGCACTAATGTCAAATCATAGAAAAAGTATGTTTTTAAACATAAAGAGCTAGTATCATATTTTGGGAGTAGTATTGAGCACCAATATGGGGGAGCATTCAGAGAACCCACAGCTCCCATAAACCATGTAGCCATCATGGGTAGAAAAGGGTCATACTTTTTAGATGAACCCTTAGTGCTTTTTATCATAGACTAGTGGATCCACTTAGTAGTTCAGGTCCTATACCCTTGGCAAGGTATAGGATGCCTTGGCAGCATGAGGTAACACGTTGTATCATCACTATAGCTCTTAAGTGATGGTTGTCGGTTAGAGAAACTCCCACATAAGTTAATTGTATTCTTATATACATAGTTATTTGTATTTTTACATACATTTCAGAGTTTTAGTGTATCTTTGCATACAGACAGAGTTGACATCATGTTTTAAAATCCTTTTCTTTATATTGCACTTG
Source organism: Solanum stenotomum (assembly GCF_019186545.1). Lineage (NCBI taxonomy): Eukaryota > Viridiplantae > Streptophyta > Magnoliopsida > Solanales > Solanaceae > Solanum > Solanum stenotomum. Next base: position 59,707,632 of record NC_064284.1, on the reverse strand, counting down.
TTTTAAACTGCTTTATATGGAAATGAGTTCAGTTATGTTGAGTTGAGTTGAGCCAGGTAAGTTCTTCAGTTTTGTTTTTAGTTTCTTTTCAAGCTTAAGTTATGTTTAGAATTCCAACTCGCATACTCGTACATTCAATGTACCGATGCCAGTTGGCATGCATCCTATTATAATGCAGACGCAGGTAACCAGGATTAGCATTCAGTGCATGGTTAAGCCAGTTGAGCTTCAGAGTTGTTGGTGAGCCTCCTTACATTCCGGAGGATCCCCCTTTTTTAATCACTTTATCATTTTAGCTCATTAGGATGTCGTGGGCCTGTACCGACAACCATCTCAGTTATTTTAGAGGCTTCATAGATAGTCAATTAGATGTTAGTTCATTCGTCATCATTTTGTTATTGGCTTATGTTTAGATTTGAGTTGCCATTTTGGCTAAGTTAAATGTTTATTTTTAAAAAATTATGAGTTCAGTTTGAGACATGTTGAGTTATCTTGTGTTTGGATTATCTTTCCTATGTTTAAGTCTTCCACTGAGTAAGTAAGTCAGGCCAAGGGTTCGCTTGGGGCCAGCAATGGTTCTTGAGTGTCGGCCACGTCCAGGGTGTAGGCTCGGGGAGTGACAAACTTGGTATTAGAGCAAAGAGTTCAAGAGTCCTAGGGAGTGTATGATGCCCTGTTTGTAGAGTCCTAGTTATCAGTGTGAAGCGCGCCACATCTATAATTAGGAGGTTTCAACACTTAGGAAAATTTCTCACTTCTTTCACACTCATTTCGTGCGTTGGAGTTTGATCTCTAAAAAGTAGCTTCTAATTTGTGCTTGCGCATATTTTCAGATAATCATGCCTCCACGAAGAGCTGTCAGAGGTTGTCCTGATAGACGCAATGTTGAGGAACAAGAGTTACTAAATGCACCTGAAGTGCAACCTCAGGATGAAGTTACCAATGCTGAATTCAGGGAAGCAATCAGGATGCTAAGTCAGGCTGTGACTAACTAGGTTGGGCAGCAAAGGGGAGCTCGACAATAAGAAGCTGGCACTTCAAGGATTCGTGAGTTCTTAAGGATGAATCCTCCTAGCTTCACTAGTTCAAGCATTATTGAGGATCCAAAGAACTTCATTGAGGAACTGAAAAAGGTATTCAATGTGATGCATATTGCTGATACTAGGAGAGTTGTGCTAGCTGCATATCCACTGAAGAATGTTGCTAGGACCTGGTTTGATCAGTGGAAAGAGGGTAGATCTAAGGATGCACCACCTGCGAGTTGGGCTTGTTTTGAGGAGACTTTCTTTGGGTGTTTCTTTCCTCGAGAACTGAAGGAGGCTAAGGTACGAGAATTTCTTACCCTTAAACAGGAGTCGCTAAGTGTTCATGAGTATGGGTTGAAGTTCACCCAATTATCCTGTTATGCTCCAGAGATGGTTGCGGACATGAGGAGTAAAATGAGCTTGATTGTTGTTGGGCTATCTCGTTTGTCTAGTAAGGAAGGTAGGGCTGCAATGCTAATTAGGGACATGGACATATCGAGGTTAATGGTATGTGTGCAGCAGGCTGAGGAAGAGAAGCTAAGGGATAGAGAAGAGTTTAAGAACAAGAGAGTTAAGACAGAGAATGAGTCTGGGCAGCAGAAGAGTAGTGCCAACTGGTCATCCTTCCAACATAAACAGAAGGGACCTGCTCTATCATTTGCTAGTGCACCTGCACCTAAGAACAAAGGTGAGTACAATAGTCAAAATTTCAGAGCTAAACCTGATTATTCTCAGGGTAGCATGGCACAAGGGGGTAGTAGGCCTCCTGCATGCGCTAAGTAAGGTAGGAACCACTCAGGTACTTGTCGTGAGGGCTCCACTGGTTGTTTCAAGTGTGGTCAGAATAGGCATTTCATGCGAGAGTGTCCAAAGAACAGGCAATGTAATGGTAATGGGGGCAATAGAGCCCAGTCTTCTTCAGTTGCTCCACCAGACAAAACTGCACCTAAAGGGACTTCTTCCAGTACTGGCGGAGGAACAAACCGCTTATATGCTATCAACAGTCACCAAGAGCAAAAGGATTCGCCAGATGTTGTCACTGGTATGATCCAAGTCTTTAACTTTACTTTTTATGCTTTGCTAGACCCAGGAGAGAATTTGTCCTTTGTAACTCCATATGTTACTATGAATTTTGATATTATTCCTGAGCAACTTAGTGAACCATTCAGTGTTTCTACACTTGTTGGTGAGTCCATTCTAGCATTAAGAGTTTATCGTGATTGTCTCATTTCCGTCAATCACAATTGTACCATGGCTGATTTAATTGAGTTAGATATGATAGATATTGATGTCATTCTTGGTATGGACTGACTTCATGCCTGTTATTCCTCAGTTGATTGTAGAACTCGAGTTGTCAAGTTCCAGTTTCCAAATGAGCCAGTCTTAGAGTGGAAAAGTAATTCAGCAGCGCCTAAGGGTCGTTTCATTTAGTACCTTAAGGCAACGAAGTTAGTTTCTAAAGGGTGTGTCTATCACTTAGTCCGAGTTAATGACTCTATTGTTGAGATACCTCATATCCAGTCAGTTCCTATAGTAAAAGAGTTTCCAAAAGTCTTTCCAGATGATCTTCACAGAGTCCCTCCTAAGAGAGAGATAGACTTCGGTATAGATCTTCTTCCAGATACTCGTCATATCTCTATTCTGCCGTATAGAATGGCACCATCAGAGTTGAAAGAGCTTAAAGAGCAGTTAAATGATCTCCTAGATAAAGGTTTTATTCGACCAAGTGTCTCACCTTGGGGTGCTCCGGTCTTATTTGTGAGAAAGAAAGATGGTTCCCTTAGGATGTGTATTGATTACTGTCAGTTAAACAAGGTTACCATCAAGAACAAGTATCTTCTTCCAAGAATTGATGATCTTTTCGATCAACTTTAGGTGCTTCTTGTTTTTCGAAGATAGACCTCAGATCTGGCTACTATAAATTGAAAGTAAGGGAATGTGATATTCCCAAGACAGCATTCAGGACCCATTATGGTCATTATGAGTTTCTGGTCATGTCGTTCGGTTTGACTAATGCACCTGCAGCGTCATGAACCTTATGAATAGAGTCTTCAAACCTTATTTAGATATGTTTGTTATCGTCTTCATTGATGTCATACTAATCTATTCAAGGAATGAAGAAGATCATACTAGCCACTCAGAATAGTTCTTCAGACTTTGAAAGATAAGAAGTTGTATGTTAAGTTCTCAAAATGTGAGTTTTGGCTTGAGTCTGTGGCGTTCTTGGGCTACATAGTTTTCGGTGATGGAATTCGAGTTGATACCCAAAAGATAGAGGCAGTGCAAAGTTGGCCTAGACCCACATCTCCGATTGATATTAAGAGTTTCTTGGGCTTGGTTGGATATTATAGAAGCTTCATAGAGGGGTTCTCGTCTATTTCGTCCCCTTTGACCAAATTGACTCAGAAGACAGTTACGTTTCAATGGTCTGAAGCTTGAGAGAAAAGCTTTCAGGAATTGAAAAAGAGGTTAACTACTGCCCCAGTATTGACCTTACCAGAAGGCACGCAAGATTTTTTGGTGTATTGTGACGCATCTAGAATTGGTTTGCGTTGTGTATTAATGCAGAATGGCAAGGTTATAGCTTATGCCTCCAGACAGTTGAAAGTTCATGAGAAGAACTACCCAACCCATGAATTAGAGTTGGCTGCTGTAGTATTCGCTTTGAAGATATGGCATCATTATTTGTATGGTGTTCATGTTGATGTATTCACTGATCACAACAGCCTCCAGTATGTGTTTACTCAGAAAGAACTCAATCACAGATAGAGAAGGTGGTTAGAATTACTCAAGGATTATGACATGAGTATTATTTACCACTCAGGTAAGGCTAATGTTGTTGCTGATGCCTTAAGCAGGTTGTCTATGGGTAGTACCGCCCATGTTGAGGAAGAAAAGAGAGAGTTAGCAAAATATGTGCATAGACTTGGGTGCTGGGAGTCAGGCTCATGGATTCCACAGAAGGAGAAATAGTGGTGATGAATGGGGCTGAACCATCATTAGTGTCATAAGTAAAAGGCAAGCAAGACCAAGACCCTATTTTGCTTGTATTGAAGGCAAATGTCCATAAGCAAAAAGTATTAGCTTTTGAACAAGGGGGAGATGGCGTACTAAGATATCAAGGTAGATTGTGTGTACCAATAGTGGATGGACTCCAAGAGAGGATCATGGAGGAAGCTCATAGCTCCAGATATTCCATTCATTTGGGTTCCACAAAGATGTATCGTGATTTGAAAGAGGTGTATTAGTGGAATAGTATGAAGAAGGGCATTGCAGAATTTGTTGCTAAGTGCCCAAATTGCCAACAAGTTAAAGTAGAGCACCAAAGGCCCGGTGGCTTGGCTCAGACTATAGAACTTCCAGAATGAAAGTGGGAGATGATTAATATAGATTTCATCACAGGTTTACCAAGGTCTCGCAAGCAACATGATTCTATTTGGGTGATTGTCAACAGAATGACAAAATCTGCCTGTTTTTTGCCGGTGAAGACTACTCATTCAACAGAAGATTATGCCAGGTTATCTAATCAGGAGGTGGTAAGACTTCATGGAGTCCTAGTCTCCATTATTTAAGACAGAGGTGCACAATTTACTACACATTTTGGAAGTCATTCCAAAAAGGTTTGGGTTCAAAGGTGAACTTAATTACCGCATTTCATCCTCAGACAGATGGGCAAGTAGAGCGCACTATCTAGAATTTAGAGGATATGTTGAGGGAGTGCGTGATCGATTTCAACGGTAATTGGGATGATCATCTACCTCTCATCGAGTTCGCTTACAACAATAGTTACCATTCTAACATCCAGATGGCTCTATATGAAACTCTTTATGGGAGAAGATACAGATCTCCTATTGGATGGTTTGAAGTTTGTTAGGCAGGGTTGATAGGACCATATCTAGTTCATCAAGTTATGGAAAAGGTGAAAGTAATTCAAGAGAGGTTGAATATGGCGCAGAGTCGCCGGAAATCCTACACTGATGTTGGGAGAAGCGCGTTAGAGTTCGAAGTAGATGATTGGGTATATCTAAAAGTTTCACTCATGAAGGGTGTTATGAGGTTTGGTAAAAAGGGGAAACTTAGTCCCCGGTATATTGGACCTTATCAAATATCCAAGAGAATTGGCAATGTAGCTTATGAGTTACAGCTATCACAAGAGTTAGCCACGGTTCATCCGGTGTTTTACATCTCCATGTTGAAGAAGTGCATGGGCGATGCTTCATTGATCATACCAACTAAAAAAATTGAGATCAAGGATAACTTATCTTATGAGGAGATTCTTGTTCAGATTCTAGATCGCCAAGTTCGCAAGTTGAGAACAAAAGAGGTAGCATTAGTCAAAGTCCTTTGGAGGAATCAAATTATTGAGGAAGCTACTTGGGAAGCTAAAGAGGACATTAATAGGAGATATCCACATCTCTTAGAGTCCGGAGAAAGAGCAGACCAAGGTACTAATTCTCTTCTTAGTACTCTTTAAATTATGAGTAAGCATCTTGTTTGTTACATTTGCTTGTTGGGTGTTTGAACTTGATATTACACCCTTAGCATAGTAAGAGTAATCTCATTCGAGGACGAATGCTCCCAAGGGGGAGATATTGCAACATCTCGCAATTGAAATAACTAGGAAGAAGCTAATAATTGGAAATAGCCATTTTTGGAAAGAATGAAAATCTAGAAAATTTGTTTGTTAGGAAAAGTTGAGTTTTGGTCAACTTCAAACGGCCATAACTCTTAGCTCCGGATGAGTTAGGTGTACTTCCAGATATTTTTGGAAATCTCTTCGAATGATCTTTCCAATGTCATTGAGTTTGCGCAATTCTGAGTTAGTATGAGTGAGATATGCCCTTTGGAAGTTGGGTTGTGCGGTTAAGGAAAGTCTAATCCGGATTTTTTAAGGGTAGATTAGTCTTTTCCTTACCCAATTAATTTAATTAGTTTTAGTGAATTAATTAAGGGGTCAAATAAGAATGAGATCAGTTTAGTCAATTGGAAATTCACGCTAGGGCTTGGAGAAAAGAGAAAAAGAGGAGAAATGAGAGGAAAAGCTTAAGGTTCGTAAAAACGATTGATTTTGGTTGTGGATTTGCCAGGGAATTCATCTTACAAGGTATGTGAGTCTTTCATAGCGTTGGGTTCATTCACCCATGCGCCAAACATGTTTAGTTTAGCGAAATTCATCCTAAAAGAGTTTGAAAGTTGATGTTTTTGACATATATTCTTGAATTTGAATATTGTTCTTGAATTGGGCTGAATTGAGGAGTTTCTGAGATCTTTACGTTAAGTTTTAGAGTTGTTTTGAGTTAGGTTCTTGAGTACATATGCTGGGTATCGAAATCTAAAATGAATTTGAGAATGATAGTCGAGTTTAGGCAAATTGGGGTTGTAAAACGGAGAAGGAAAAAGTCGAGTGTGATCTGGCACGCAAGTCCGCGTCGCGGACTAGCTCCCCAGTGACCAAAAAGTTTCTCCGCGTCACGATTAAGACACGGACTCCTCTGTCTCAAAATTTAATTTCGCAAGTAATTATTTAAAACACCTCTGCGTCACGGACTTGTTCCAAGACGGTGATTTCATGACTTTTCTCATGTTTAACTATTTAAGATCATTCTTAAACATCATGTGATCCTTCCTATCATAAATCAAAATCCTTCAATCCATAATTCAATTCAAGGACTAGTTAAGAGTCAAGTCAAGAGCAGTTAAGATCAAAGTCAAGAGAAGTTCTTAGAGTTATCCAAAAGTCTTTTCCAAATGTTTTAACTTTGTTTTAAGACTTAAAGTTCAAGTTGAGTAAATAGTAAAGAGTAAAGTTTGAAGTCCATTTCTTCAAAAGTATACGGGGACAATGTATTCCCAAAGGGTTTTAAATGTTTTCACATTTAAACAAGAAAGGAAACCTCGATTTCCAAAGGGCCTTCGGGCTAGTTTTCAGAAAAGAGTAATCGCTTTCTAAATGAAGCAAGAGAGGAAACTTTGATTTCCAAGATAGACTTTGAGCTAAGTTTTTGAGCACTAATGTCAAATCATAGAAGAAGTATGTTTTTAAACATAAAGAGCTAGTATCATATTTTGGGAGTAGTATTGAGCATCGATATGGGGGAGCGTTCAGAGAAACCACAACCCCCATAAACCATGTAGCTATCATGGGTAGAAAAGGGTCATACTTTTTAGATGAACCCTTAGTGCTTTTTATCATAGACTAGTGGATCCACTTAGTAGTTCAGGTTATATACCTTTGACAAGGTATAGGATGTCTTGGCAACATGAGGTAACACGCTGTATCATCACTATAGCTCTTAAGTGATGGTTGTCGGTTAGATAAACTCCAACATAAGTTAATTGTATTCTTATATACACAGTTATTTGTATTTTTACATACATTTCAGAGTTTTAGTGTATCTTTGCATACATACAGAATTGACATCATGTTTTAAACAACTTTTCATTATATTGCACTTGTTTTAAACTGCTTTATATGGAAATGAGTTCAGTTATATTGAGTTGAGTTGAGCCAGGTAAGTTCTTCAGTTTCTTTTCAAGCTTAAGTTATGTTTAGCATTCCAACTCGCATACTCGTACATTCAATGTACTGATGCCAGTTGGCCTACATCTAATTATGATGCAGACGCAGGTAACTAGGATCAGCATCCAGTGCATGGTTGAGCCAATTGAGCTTTAGAGTTGTTGGTGAGCCTCCTTGCATTCCGGAGGATCCCCCTTTTTCATTACTTTATCATTTTAGCTCATTAGGATGTTGTGGGGCTATCTCGATATCCATCTCAGTTGTTTTAGAGGCTTCATAAATAGTCAGTTAGATGTTAGTTCATTCGTCATCATTTTGTTATTGGCTTATGTTCAGATTTGAGTTGCCATTTTGGCAAAGTTAAAATGTTTATTTTTAAAACATTTGAGTTCAGTTTGATACATGTTAAGTTATCTTGTATTTGGATTCTCTTTCTTATGTCTAAGTCTTCCACTAAGTAAGTAAGTCAGGCTAAGGGTTCGCTTGGGGCCAGCAATGGTTCTCGAGTGCCGACCACGTCCAAGGTGTAGGCTCAGGGTGTGACATGCACAACGGTATACACATACATTCTACTAACGATTAACAATATACTACGCAGCAAGCACAAATTTATAACTACTCAATTAAATAAACCTAGCCTACCTGGGTGTCAAGCAGTTGTAAAGGGGTTGAAGCTCCAAATCCGGCTTTCCAATGACGAGTCGACGATTCTTGGCCAAAATCCGCACTCTATTGACATCCCCTCACTAGAATTCTCTTTCTTCTTGTTTCCCAAGCTTAGGAAGGCTTTTGGAGTGTTTCTGGGGTGTTTTATGTCTAAATTAGGTATTTTAGAAAGAAGGAGTAAATAGGATTTCACGTTATTTATATTTTGTCTCGCATATCCCTCCCTGGCGGCGACTTACCCTATTGTGGCACTGCCACCATAACGGGATCTGTCCCTCTCTGGCGGGACAGTGGACCCAAATTTTTCCCCACCTTTCGTTTTACCTAAATAACGACGATTCGGGTCGTTACAATAGATACCAATTTACCCCTCGTTTTGTCCCCAAACGACTAGTTCACGAAACATCACATGCTCTGATTTTTAGAGTAGTTCTAACTAACGAAAAGAGACCATCACGAAACCACGAAGAATGGTGATTTTTCAAATATTTGTCACAAGAAGGTTACTATACCCAAGGACTTAAAAGAAAATTGAGGCAACACACGAAGAAACCAAGGCGTCCTTAAATTTCATAGCTTGTCCCGCCAAGTTGGCATCCCTCCCGTTGAGGCGGGGCCGCTGTGGCGCGACATCTCCCACTAAAGCAGGAGATTGGAAAATAGTAAAAGGGGGAATGAGGAACAGTTTCCTCATTTCTCCCTTTTTCCTTATTCAAATTTCTCAAAACTCTCTCTGTTCAATTGGTCCGGACGTCAATTCTAAGGTAAATATCTCGTTCCTTACACTCTATACTTCAATACTTGATTAACTACGATTGCATGCTTCTATTCAATTGCTTAGAAACAGTTTTCGGGGGTGGTTGACAATAGGTTGTTAACTTGATAGAAAAACGTAGCATGGGTACTTTCCTTACGTCTCCACAACATCCTGGGTGTGAGGATTTTGTAAAACTACGATTGAATAGGTGCAAAAATGGGTAGGTATCATTTTTGTAGAAGCAAGGGGTTAGTACCAACCACACGATATTGAGTAAGCAAACTCCTAAACACAAAGTTAAGGATATAGAAACGGGTACTCCTACCACTCCAACCGAGCCTCCACAACTACAAACTGCATAAAATCAATCCAACCTAGCAGTTCACAATTTACGTAGCACACAACTCAATAACAACACTCCAACAATAATAGATCAGCAACACACGTGATCAAGTTCATCAATCACAAGTTCCACAAAAAGGTACTCACAAGTTCACAAATGAAATTGATATGCAATGAATGAAATGCAGTGTCAACTATATATGGTGATGCAAGTCTGACCTATTGATACACACCTGATGTCTCTGAGTTCGGGATTCATGGAGGACTTATCAGTCCATGCATCTGTCGTGGCATATGTCACTCGATAATAGAATATGTCGCGGCGTGTGGCACGTCCCTCATTAATAGAATATGGCACAGCGTGTGACATGTTCCTTAATAATAGAATCCATCGCGGTGTGGGATACGTCCCTCAATAATAGAATCTTTCGTGGCGTGCGACACGTCCCTTGAATCATAAGATTCGTCGCGGCGCGCGACATGTCCCTTGAAATGGTACGTTCTCTTTAATTCATTACTCTTTCTCAATTCACATAACACTTGTCATAATCATATCTCAGAACCAGTGCAATTGACACGTTTACCAGTTCATTTCATTTCTTCAATACCTCAAATTGTTCTCAATAAATCAAGTCACATAATTTGTAAGTAAACACGCTCAATTCTATAATCAATTTCCTAATCTTGCTATCAATAAACATGTCAAGACTCGTATTCGCTTGAAGGTTAAATCTTAATTCCTCTAAATATTAAATTATAATGGTATTCATATAATATAATACACCAATATTTAATTACTTATCTCAATATATCAAAACTTAATTTATAATATGACAACAAAATAATACTTAATTAAAATTGAAGCCAACTGGTTACGAAACTAGTGGCGACAACCATGAAACCAAAACACCCATTGATCCTTACATTTAAATCTAACCCCATTTACATCTTTTTTTCATCTCTAAATCATAATAAAATCATTACTCAATTATTATTTGTCCACTAACTTTATTTGTTCATTAATCTGTAACCTCTTGAAACCACATCTTCTCATCCAAACATAAATACTACTTCCTCCGTCTCATTTTATATGTCACATTTTTATTGTGCACTTGCATTAAGAAATGATGTAACTATACCCTTCTGCCCTTATTTAATGTTTTCTTAAGTCAACTTTATTAATAAATGACAAGATTAATTAACTATTCTATCAATGGTATAATAGGCAAAATATGATAATTTATGCACAAATTTTATAAAATGACAAATATTGTGGTTCAGCTATTTATAAAAAGGGATGACATATAAAATGGGACGGAGGGGTACTTCATACACCTACATCATAGCTCAATTTCACATATTCAGAGATCTGGGTAAAGTTGTACCTGGTGAAAATTGAATGCCTTTTGGTTGTTGTCGCCAACATATTCTCCCCTTCTTGTTATAATTAAAATAATAACGAAAAAGGGTCAAAATTGCCTCTGAATTATGCGAAATAGACCATTTATATCCTTCGTTATATTTTGGGATTAAAAATGCATCTGCCGTTATTCTAAGAGACCACAAATACCCTCAAGAGTTAACACCCCAAATTTTTATTGGCATGGCAAGTCACGTGGGACTAATCCTTCCACCTAAGTGTTGCCAACTACCCAACTAGGATTCACTACAAAAGAATTAGACCTTTAGCGGCAATAACAGCCGCCACAAAAGCTTAGAATATCGTCACTAAAGGTTTTATAACATTAAATTCTGATTTTGTGTATTTTTTTCCTTCATTTCTTTCAAAAAAATCAAAAATGATTCGATTAAGGAGGAATTTGAATACACTGTATATTTTATTTTTATGTCATATGTAAATGTATAAAATATACAATGATGCATTATGTAAGAGGATATTTGAATTGAGAAGTAATTTTGATGATTTTCGTAATAATATTGAATGTTTTAAATATTGATAGTGCAAGTTATTTATTTTAGAAAATTAGGTTGCAACTGAAAATTAATTATCATATTTTTTTTGTTGAAAAAGTAAGTTTTACTAGCGAATGGGTGTTGCAACCTTAGTCGCCACTAAAAATCACTCATAACCAACCTTTAGTGACAATATTTCGGGATTTTGTGGCGACTTTGTCGCTGCTAAACGTCAAGTTCTTTTGTAGTGAATTCTAGTTAGCAACGCTTAGGTGGAGGGATTAGTCCCATGTGGCTTGTCATATCACTAAAAATTTAGAATGCTAAAAGTTTTTTTAGAATGATTTCCATAAGTACAGTTTTATCTATTATACATGATCATTTATCTGAATTATATTCGTTAGATACATATGTATATAGAAATGTATGTAATGACAATATCTAAGGATGAATCATTCAAATACATATGTATCTACTATACAATAAATATATGTGTATCATATATATGTATCTAGTATGTAGATACACGTACAATTTATAAGCCAAAATTCATTTACGAGCATATCTAGATATGAAAGAATCCATGTTCTTGATACATGTAGATGACCAGATACTCATATTCTTGATAGATACAATTCAGAAATATATCAGAAGTTAATGTCTACCATGTTGATAAATTCTTCATTAGATACAGTTACACGTATATACCTAATAGATATATGAAGACTTATTGCATATATAATGAAAAAGAAAAAGATACATTAACATGTTTAAATACAACAGATACATCTAATAACAAGATTCAAAACTTTTAAGACTGAGATACATAACATTAATTTCAGATACATAAATAAGAAATCATGTTTAATCTTTCTCTCAATTGTATCTCTATCGCAGCCTACAGCGAAAATAATTAGTTAATAAAAATACAACATACCACCTTGAATTTATCAAAAATATACTTGAAAATCCAAAGAATTCATAGCTTCGGTAATAAAGAGTTTGTGGAGTCTTCGACAATGAATGTGAACTGTTTGGCCGATCCACTAAATAACTTGAAAGCTTTCTTTATAATAGTTACTTCGATTTGGTCTCGTTAGAAAGGAACAATACAAAGTAAGGTTTAAGTTCAGGAGATTTTGTTGGTCATGGTGATGATATCTTGAGAAGAAAAGTGTGGATTAGCCGTTGTTGAAAAGAAATTGTATGGTGAAATTCTTGAATCAAAAAGAATGAGAGATAATTGAGTGATAAATATGGGAGGGGAGAATAAAGAGAGAGTGGTTGATTTGGAGTAAAAGAGTAAATCAAGGAGATAACTAATCAATTTAAATTTTGAGGAATGTGGGTATTACATTCAATAATATATGGTATAAAATATTTAAAATGCTAATATATGTAATTATTTGGAAGTAGATATAATATTAATATATATATATGATAGTAATATGTATCTAATAAGATAGGTTTAGGATATATATATATATATATATATATATATTGTTAGTGAAAAATTACAAAATAACAAAAAAATGCAAGATTACAATTGAAAATAAAATGAAGAAATAAATCTCTTCAGGCTGAGGCACGGATATCTTGCTCTCTTTATGGAGATTCAAGCTCACTGCAACAAATGTTTTTCACTGGTCCAGTAGTAGTCCTTCTTGACTTGTCTCCTCCAGGATACAACAGCCTATTCACAATATTTAACTCAACAACTCTGGACAAGAGTTGAGTTCAAAGCTCCACAAAAAGAATATCTCCCTTCAACTAATAAGAACTCTCTTTTTTGACTAACTCTTTCACTCTATATTTTTCTTGTGTGTTGTGTATCCCAATCCAAATGAAGATCATCACTATTTATACTAGAAGAAGTCTTCCTAGCAATATATAGGAAGATAATGGAATAGTAAATAGTGAAAATAATTGTCTTAGGAGTTACATAGGTTACAAAGTATAATGGAGGAATAAAGAATGAAAATAAATAGAGTGTAACAAATGCCTCCAACGGCAAATGAACATGATGCCCAATTCCAACGTTCACTAGAATGTTTTTGCCAGCATTTTATGATCACTAAGTCAATGGCCAATTCATGAGTAATTAGGCAATATTAAGACACCAAAATAATGAGCAAATTTAATAAGAAAAATAATATTAAAATGAATCTCCCATTCATTTTAATATTAGACAAGAGAGTATATCAGCTGAAGGAAGACTACTATGCATAATGAAGGTGTGCTCTGCATTGAACCTCCACTTAGTGAAACAGTAACTTTTACTCCAGAGACGTAGTGGTCTCAGACTTGAACTATGACTACTTAAGGGAAATAAAATATCACTGGTCACACATAATAATCAAGGTGTTGACATGAGCTTTAAACTCAGCACGTTGTGGCAATGTGCTATCCCGATTTCATGAGTGCTTTTGAGAATAAGCCCAATTCTCATAGGAAGTGACCTACTTCCACACATCACATAGGTGAAATCTGTCAAGAGTGCTCCTGTAAGCTTAACACTCCACCCATACGGGCTACAGATATTCATTAAGAGTTTTATCAACTCAACCTTCACAAACTACAGGAAACAATGCACTCACATCATAGGGAGGGAATAAAAAGATAGTGCATTTTTCACAACAAGTCATCATATGATTAGTTTTTCCCTTTGAACCTGGTTATAGGATCTCTAGTCCCCAGGTTGGGTTTCCTCATATATGACTCAAGGATTTATAGGCTTCAATCCCATCCCCCTCTATGTGCTCCAGACCTTTTCTCTCGTTAAGGCCTTCGTAAGAGCAGGATCTGCAAAATTATCACAAGATTTGACATAATCAACATTAATGGTACCATTTGTCAAATACGATCTTACATTACTGTGTTTCCTCCTTATAGGTCTGGATTTACCGTTGTAATAACGGTTTTGAACTCTACCAATCGCAGCAGTGCTATCACAATGTATTAAAATAGGAGAGATTGATTTTTCAAAATAAGGTATTTGAAACAGTAAATCTCTTAACCAATTCGCTTCCTCACTAGCTGAAGCTAAAGCAATTAGTTCAGCCTCCATAGTAGAGTTAACAATTATAGTTTGCTTTTTTTATGATCTCCAACAAATACCACCACCACCTAAAGTAAAGACATAACCAGTGGTAGAGCATGAATCACCTGATAAAGTGTTTCAATCTGCATCACAAAAGCCAATTCATGAGTAATTAGGCAATATTAAGACACCAAAATAATGAGCAAATTTAATAAGAAAAATAATATTAAAATGTTCAATCACTAACATATTTTTTTTTAAGCAATTCCGCTAGGCAAGGTGTGCCTAGGGCTAGTTTTATTAATAAAGAGAAAAGGATCTCAAAGAGAAGAGTACAAGCAAGGGAGGTAGGCCTTACCTTACTAATCTTAATGAGGTAACGAACCTCTACTAATTAACAAGAATGAAGAAAATAAGAGCTAGAGAAAACTAAATATTTTATGATCATCATAGAGTTTATAATACACTCTGTGATGATACTACAAATGAGGATGCTTAAGTGATGCAAAAATATAAAATCTAAGAATAAAGCTAGGTTATCAACCTCAAACTTCATTTTATATATGTAAGAATTAAAAGAGATGGATTGCCCGTGTAAAGTAACCTGAAGTATTTCCCTCTTGTCTTCTTCATCAAATATGTCCAACAAAACTTGATAGTTCATCACTTCTTTTTGGATCGTGTTGTTGTTGAAACTGTCATATGATTTTGCTTTGCTAGTAGTGTTGGTAGGTGCCTAGGAATAAATTCCTCAATCATCTTACCATCCCAACTATGTTGCCTTTCATGTGTCTTCTTTTTTGTTTTTATTGCTTCCACTTCTTTGTTGCCTAAGCGAGAGATCTCCATCCTTAGCTACCTTATCAAATAGTATGCCTAACATATCATCATCATCTTCGTCAAACATTTCACTGCCCAAGTCACTATCATAAGTTGCAGTTGGACTACGTCTTGAAACTTCAGCTTTTGGCTGGTTTATTTCCAATACCTTGGTGTTAATGGTCAAGATCTTTTTGGAGTTATCAATTGTCTCTGCCATTGATGGATTTGCCTTACTTGAAGGCACAAATATGGGTGCTTGAGGACTTAACTTACTCCTTGTAGGTGCATGCTCCTCTTCCTCAACTAAATCTGCCCATATAGAATCACTCGTTTCCTTCACCAAACTCTTGTCATTCCTTTTGGAATGTGATTNTACTACAAATGAGGATGCTTAAGTGATGCAAAAATATAAAATCTAAGAATAAAGCTAGGTTATCAACCTCAAACTTCATTTTATATATGTAAGAATTAAAAGAGATGGATTGCTCGTGTAAAGTAACCTGAAGTATTTCCCTCTTGTCTTCTTCATCAAATATGTCCAAAAAACTTGATAGTTCATCACTTCTTTTTGGATCGTGTTGTTGTTGAAACTGTCATATGATTTTTCTTTGCTAATCGCATTGGTAGGTGCCTTGGAATAAATTCCTCAGTCACCTTACCATCCCAACTATGTTGCCTTTCATGTGTCTTCTTTTTGTTTTTGTTGTTTCCACTTCTTTGTTGCCTAGGCGAGAGATCTCCATCCTTGGCTACCTTATCAAATAGTATGTCTAACATATCATCCTCATCATCTTCGTCAAACATTTCACTGCCCAAGTCACTATCATAAGTTGCAGTTGGACTACATCTTGAAACTTCAGCTTCTGGCTCATGGCTTATTTCCAATACCTTGGTGTTAATGGTCGAGATCTTTTTGGAGTTATCAATTGTCTCTGCCATAAATGGATTTGCCTTACTTGAA
Source organism: Solanum stenotomum (assembly GCF_019186545.1). Lineage (NCBI taxonomy): Eukaryota > Viridiplantae > Streptophyta > Magnoliopsida > Solanales > Solanaceae > Solanum > Solanum stenotomum. The sequence continues at coordinate 59,691,585 of NC_064284.1, read as the reverse complement.
GGCACAAATATGGGAGCTTGAGGACTTAACTTACTCCTTATAGGTGCATGCTCCTCTTCATCAACTAAATTTGCCCATCTAGAATCACTCGTTTCCTTCACCAAACTTTTGTCATTCCTTTTGGAATGTGATTTGATCATTGGGTTTTCTTTATTCAACATTGTGGCATGTGACTCTTTGATTATTTGAGTAGTTTTTGGATTAGAAACTTGAAGAATTGGAGTGGACAAAACATGGAGCTCTTGATCAGAATTGATCATTAGGGCATCAAAGATGTTAGAGCACACAATCTTCCTTGATACTTTATCTTCACAATTTATCATTTGCTCCTTGCGTGGTGGGTTAGTGCAATCTAGTTGTTGTAGTTTGGTGTTACCTGGAAAAAATGTTTTGCTTGGTAGTTCAGTCCAGTCTCCCTTATCATTGTCCTTCAAAGTGAAGTCATGATCGCATGTACCACCAGATTCGAAAATTTGATCCAAATTCTCTTCACAATGTTGCATCTTATTAGCATGGCCAAAATCTTGAATCATAGCCAAACTAGGATATTTCCCAGATAAAACACCAACAGTAGGTAGTTTAGGATTCAAAGCTAGATCAGACTCCAAATTAATCACGGGAAACATCGAATCACTAGTAACATCATCCTTTGCACTCAAAACCAAAGTATCATCTTGGACACAAGTATCAACTACTCGATCTCCATTATTTTTAATGGCTTCCACAATTGTTATTTCATTATTATTTGCTTTTGCAACTTGAGTATTATCATCAATACTTTGATCTATGTTTGCTAGTCCCCTCTTCTCATTTAAAATTTGTCTCAAATCACCTTGAAATTTCTCACCTTTGAATTGTTCATCTCCAACCAGTTCATTATCTTTGTGATAATTATCTTGATTCTTTTTCAAAATCAATCGACAAATGTTTTCATCATGACCTTGATGCTTACAATGGTTACAATATAAAGGTAAATTATCATAAACAAATTCCTGAAAAACCTGTTGAATCTTACCGGTCTGCTCGTCCAAATACTGGAGATGCATCCTCTTAGGCAGCTTGTCCATAAGATCGAGTATCACCTTCACCCTAGCAGTGCTAGGCCTTGTCTTATCTTGTGTTGCCTTGTCAATAGCTATTGGCCTTCCAATCGCTGATGCCATTGACAACAAGGATCTCTTGGCAAATAAATCTGGTGATAATAGAGGCAACGAAATTCACACCGCGGCCATTGAAGTTTCTTCTCTAGAATTGAAATCTATTGTCCAAGGAAATACCCTATAAAGACGTTGCTCTCCAAGGAAAGGTAAAAAGCTTACCGATTTTGATAGAGCAACAACATAATCTTCATATTGGAAAACATACAACTATATCTTCATAACATATATTAAAACATACAACTATATTTATGTTGATAACTTAATTCATAATTTAAATTTGGAAAAGGGTCAAAAATATCCTTAACTTTAGTTTATTAGTTGACTATATCCCTACTGGCTACTGTTAAAATAAAATTATTCATACCTCGTCGTTACTAATTTCATGATGTTGCAGGTTCAATTTCAAGTGGAAGAGAAATTATACTTGTTGATCAAGAAACCCATAATTCAGATTTTGAGTTATGGGGAAGTAATGTTGCAATCAATGGTGATCAACTGACAACTTCAAGGGAAAGTAAGTTTTAGGGGGCTAATCAAGAAAAGTGTAATTCAGATTCCGAGTTCTAGGGGAGTGTTGAAATAATGGTGATGCTATGGCGGCTGAGTTCTGGACATTGGGTTTAAAATGAGGAATGAGTCTTTTTTTTAAATTTGGGTTAATTTGAGTTAATTTAGGAATTTCTGTCAATTGAAGGATACATATGATGAAATTAATAACGACGAGGGTATGAATAACTTTGTTTTAATGGTTGGGTAGGTTTATAGTCAACTAATAAACTTAAGTTGAGGGTAGTTTTGACCTTTTTTCCTTTAAAAAGTAGAGATAATATTATCTAATAAGACATAGTTTAGGATATATATATGTGTATTTATTAAAACGTACAACTATATTTATGTTGATAACTACCTCATAATTTTAATTTTAAGTTTCTCTTTTTCTCTCAAAATTGTGTTGATTTTTCTAATAGTAACTTTTACACATCATATTATATTTTGCAAGAACAAAGAATAATGATAGGCTTGGCTTTGAAATACAAACTCTTTTTAGTCCCATGTGAATCTTTATTTTGTATGATGTAAAGTAACTATATAATAGTATATTATATCTTTTATCACAAAAAAAAAAAAAACAAAAAAAACTTGGAGTATAAAATCTATGAAACTTGTTGATAAACACAACTCTATGTATCTTCCATTTTTGGTGCAAACATCAAATGAGTATTATAATACTCACTCAGTTTCAATTTATTTATCATATTTTTTTTAATCTATTTTTAAAAAATGTCATTTTCTCCTTTCTTTTTTTTGGCAATTCTACAATTTTAATTTTCTACATGTCATACATTTAAGACATTAAAAAATAATTTGATACATTTGACTTGTCTTTAATTTAAGACCACAAGATTTTAAAAAAAAATTATTTTTTAATTCCATGTCAAACTAAAACAGCACAAACAAATTGAAACGGCGGGAATTGTAACTTTTTCTTGGTTCTTTTATCTTTGACCAAGACTTTAGGATAATATGGCAGCAGTGGAATTCAAATTCAATTTTATTAAATATCCACCATATTGCTATCATCAGCTCTCGTAGCTCAGTTGGTTAGAGCACCCGTTTAGTAAGCGGGAGGTCTTGAGTTCGACTCTCAATGAGAGCAAAAATAGTCTAATATTAAATGTTTTTTTTATTACTCCCTCCGACTCATTTTATGTAATATCATTTGACTTATCAATTTTAATATTAAATGTTTTTGTTATTATCCCCCCGACTCATTTTATGTGATATCATTTGACTTGATACAGTTAGGAGTGTTCATGGTGCAGTTTCGGTTATTGTTTAAAACCAAACCCATTTTATGTGACATCATTTGACTTATCAATTTTAATATTAAATGTTTTTGTTATTACCCCCTCCGACCCATTTTATGTGACATCATTTGACTTGACACAGTTAGGAGTGTTCAGGGTGCAGTTTCGATTATTGTTTAAAACCAAACCAATATAATCGATTTTTAAATTTTTAAAAACCAAACCAAACGAAAAAAAATAACCTTTTGTTTGGTTATTATTGATTTTTAAAAAAAAAATCAATTTGAAAGTAATAAATTTGATGAGGGCATACGCATTTCGATATACACAGACACCTAGTACATGAACGATCAACAAAAACATTTTCCTTCGCACCGAGCATATCCATAGTCACAAAAGACATTTTTGACCTTTTTCCGAACCTAAAGCATGGGTTTCAATCTTGAAATTTTTAGTTCAAATATCAGGCAAGTATAAACCGCGCATGTTGAATGAATTTACCTTAAGATAGTTGCAAAATTAACCATTCTTGAAAATGGTTCAACAACAAAGGGTCTGTTAATAGGCCACAAATCAAAATCCTGAGGAACTCTTCCCCTCTGGTGATTGATTCCTAGCACCCTTGTTGATCACGCCATTGCAGATAAATTAATCCAGCGCGATAATGTGTATAAGCTGCTGCCACTACAAGTACATGAAATAGGTTGTGGCTATGGCCAGCAATGTCAAATTTCCCCGGCATCCATCTTTCTGGAACTCTAAGGGCATAGATTAATGCTCCAACGCCGTATAAGGTACCCATCAGAACTTCATAACCAGTAGTATGAAGTGCCTCACGTTGGTTCCAATAGAGAATCAACTTGTGTAGAATAGGTGCCACACCTGACATGCCCATCCCGAAATATAAACCTGCTCGAAGGCTTCTAAATTTTGGCTTTTGAAACACAGGAAGGAGAGAAGCCAACATTGCGCCAACTCCCAGGACAGTGATAAATCCTAGGTAGAGGTGTAAGAAAAAGGGGTAGCACATGAAGGAATAATAGACAGGAGGGTAAAATGAAGTTGATATCAACGCAGCAATACCAGCGTAGTCGAACCTCAGCATTACATACGATAATCGCTCTGAATGGCAACAAAGTAAATGACATATGCTGCTTGCTAATAAGCAAAACATTGCCCCACAAAGGAAGGCATAGAATGGCCACCGCGTTATAGGCTTCACCATTAGTGGTGCTATCACGTTAGCCACATCCTTCACACTATGCTGCACAAATTCAAAAAAATAGAGATATATCAATCACCAATGATGGTCAGAGAGCAAATGATTTTCTGTACGTATTCTAGTATTCATCAATAGATTTACTAATGACTTCTGAAATTTCTTCATTTGTTGTGAACCAGCAGGTTTTTTAGGAAACAATCATTCAATCGGAATGACAGTGATAGAGAATACCTATTCAGGGTGAAAAAAACTTGAATCCGAGAAAATCTCCAGCAGATGAAAGTCAGAACAAATGGAAGACACATAAGGGTAACACTCCACTGGTCCATTCAGTGGATATAACTTCACAAGAATAGGAGAGAAAACTATACTGACCTAATAAAATTATATCTGCTCTGATGAGCTTTTGTTGTGCAAATAATAGGGTACCACTAATAAATATATTGGCATTGTAATATCCATGATTGAAATCTAAATTTTGTTTTGTTATTTTGAGAGGACAGTCATCACTATAGTGGTCATCAGGAGCGGAGCTAGAACCCATAAAGTTCAAATCCTGGCTCCACCTCGGTTGGTCATCATTTACAAATGCGCAGGCTTGGCTAGAGGAAATTTCCTAATGAAACTGATTAATATGTCACTTTTGAGGTCAGTTTCCTTATGTCATATTAATATCACACAATCATTAGATCTTCACATTTGCTCATATGCAGACACTTTAAGATCGGATGTCCATTAACAAGGGAGAAGGAATTTGTGTAAATCAACAAACTTCGGAAACAGAGGCAGATAGTGGAGACATGACACGAATTTGCTATGCCACTTCATGCAATGGAGATGTGCACACTCAATACAAAGAGACTAGACATAAAAGGTGCAATGAACTCAATGATATTTAAGTAATCCGATCAGGGAAATAAACTTGACACCAAGCCGTCTTCAAATATCTAGGTACAAAGCAAATAAGTAGATAATCCATTGGCATTCTAATTATAGAAAAACGACGTCTTTTCACTAACAACAGATTTCTTCTTCTCTAGGTATAGGCAAAACAAGTATAAATACTTCAAACTGAAGCATTAAGAGAAGATGAGACATGCACAACCCAATGAAAATAACAAAGCCTTATATGGCTTTTCATCGTTCAAAGAAAACAAAGGTAATTTAACAGGTTTGATACTGCAACACATGCTTACCAGGCATGAAGCAACACTTAAGTTCTTCCTTTCCCCAAAAGTGAAGTAAGATTTTCTCATTTTGATATATATATACAGAAGCTTAAAATATTAGAAAACGAAAAAAGTGAAATGAAACAAATCAGTGTAGCTCAAAAGTAGATAGAGTAGAATTCATTCGAGAGAGCTTTTAGCTGTGAAGAAAAAGGATGAGAAATCAGTAATCTATGATCTAGCGTACTCTGAAATAAGAAATTCTCAGTAAGCATAAATATATTGACCATTAATGACATAAATTGCAAATTGCAAGGCACCATCTGGGATCAAGAATATGAAACTAAACTAAAGAATAGAAAGTATAAATATAGCTGAACATTAATTAATGTTTAAGCTCAAAGGAAGAAGATCCCAGCCAGTAATTTTTCTAACAAGGACGAGGAAACCATACCAGAACACCAACATCTGTATGATTGCTGTGGGAAAATCGATCAGGTAGACAGTTCGACAGGAGTTGCAGTAAATGCTCTCGAAGTTTGTGCAAATCAGGCATATTTGGCAAAGAAGGAATACATGGTAAAAGTTCTGCTGGTAATTTGTGTATATCAATCTTCCTAAGCTTTTCAGGGAGATTTTGTAAAGCCTGAAGATCCACAATATCCGGGACCTTCATTGCAGTATAAATGGTCAGCACAAGGAAGAGAAAGAATCCTATCAAATGCCTGCAACACACAGAGAAATCAAGATTCAATAAGAAATTTTTCTTGGTTTTTCGTTTTTTCTCCTCAATTTAAATCAGATATTATGATAGAAGGATAAAATAGAAGACTAATCAAGCCCTAACAGTAGTAATGACTCAAGGAGTACAATTACATTGTCAAACCTCATAGCTCAACTTATATAAGCTACCGACATAAATTATACAAATTGTTCAAGGATGTGAGAGGCCCTCCAGAACTCTTTCTGTGATCACACTTCAGAGTGAACTTTGTTAGAAGATGTTTCTAACTATACTCTCCACTTAGTGAACCCTCTGCCGATCTTTTAAGAACCACTAAAAAGTATTGATCAATCTAGTAGATGACTTAAATAGGAATCTTATCCCTAGGATAATACAAGTCAATCATTAGTTATGCAAGAGGCATCAAAGAGATATTGTTATAACTATCGCTAGGCAAAGCCCTGTCCGAAAAGAAGAAGAAGAAGTCGACTGCCTTCCAAGCCATTATATCTTCTTTAGACAAACAGAAAATTCACAGCAAAATTGTTTCTGATTAATAATACAGTCATTTAAAGCAATTAACTTGAAAACTACATAAAAGTTTTACATTTTCATACCTAAATACAAAGATAAAACACAATGAATAATGCCTTATTATAGAAGCTATAGATTTGAAAACATCCAGAGAGCCATCTTGCCAATAACTATCCTAAGTACGACTACCCAAGAGGAGGTATGTATAATGAAGCTAATTTGGTCCTGCCTCATCTGACCCATTCTTTCTCAACGTACCCACAAACTTATAAAATTGGGATAAGCTCATTGGACAAATACATGGACAATGCTATTAATCTCAGTCAAATGATTGCTCGCAGGAGTAACCATTGCAGAATATTTTATTTTTAAAAAGTTCTGTATTGGAATCTCAAATTATCCTTGATTAACCACTCCATACAAAGTAGCAAATAAGGAATTGAGAGACCTGAGTGACATCATCTTAATACATGCAGCGTGGATTTTCCATTANAAAGTATTTGATCAATCTAGTAGATGACTTAAATAGGAATCTTATCCCTAGGATAATAGAAGTCAATCATTAGTTATCCAAGAGGCATCAAAGAGATGTTGTTATAACTATTGCTAGGCAAAGCCCTGTCCGAAAAGAAGAAGAAGTCGACTGCCTTCCAAACCATTATATCTTCTTCTTTAGACAAACAGAAAAAACACAGCAAAATTGTTTCTGATTAATAATACAGTCATTTTTTTAGAAAGGAATAACAATACAGTCATTTAAAGCAATTAACTTGAAAACTACATAAAAGTTTACATTCTCATACCTAAAAACAAAGATAAAACACAATGAATAATGCCTTGTTATAGAAGCTATAGTTTTGGAAACATCCAGGGAGCCATCTTGCCAATAACTATCCCAAGTACGACTACCCAAGAGGAGGTATGTATAATGAAGCTAATTTGGTCCTGCCTCTTCTGACCCATTCTTTCCCAACGTACCCACAAACTTATAAAATTGGGATAAGCTCATGGACAAATACATGGACAATGCTATTAATCTCAGTCAAATGATTGCTCGCAGGAGTAACCATTGCAGAATATTTTATTTTTAAAAAGTTCTGTATTGGAATCTCAAATTATCCTTGATTAACCACTCCATACAAAGTAGCAAATAAGGAATTGAGAGACCTGAGTGACATCATCTTAATACATGCAGCGTGGATTTTCCATTAAAAAAGTGAGCTTTAGAGCTTCCTGAGAAGCTTTGCCTACAAAGTTTCAGATTCAATGCCTATTGGTTTTTTAATAAAGAAATCTTAAAAATAACAGAGAAAGAATAATGAGAGAAAAAAATACTATAATGAGGTCAAAGAGAACTATTATTTTGCTTGCTTGAACTCAACATTTACAGAAACAAAAGCAGTAAAAAGATAATAATAAACTAGCCTAGAACATCTCTACGAAATATATCTTAACAAACAAATTAAAATAGGAAAAACTAACTAACCAACTATTAACTAGGATTTATTCAAAACCTAAAGCAGTAAAATAAAGTTACTGCAGTTCAAAAGCATAATTCTAACAATGCTTGTACCTATATTATGCACAATGAAACAACATTTCTTCTGCAAAATTACCAAGATTAAGTGTGACTGACATAAACGAAAAAGTTCCAAGTTTAAAGAACCGTCCAAGTTAATAATTGCAAGAACATCTTACAGAGAAAAGCATCATAGTGCATTTTGATGCATGTTTGTCTTAATCGAGCTAGAGTTGAGCTGGAATCAATCTGGAAGAACAATACTAAGTTGAATTTGAGCTAGAAGGCTAAATGCACAGCTGAGTTGAATTTGGATATAGCTAAGGAGTTTGTTAAGCATTGTGCATTCAGTTAGTTAGTGAAAAGTAATTTACATGTATGGATTAGTTAGAAAGTGAAGTGAATTAGGGAACTGCAATGTCTTCAGTATTACTTTGTGATCTCCCTCTTCTTCCTATTCAATTTTTTGAGTTAGTCTCTCCGATAGGTTCTCAGCTAACCTTCATATCTTTAGAATCTTTGAGTTCGTGGGAAATTGTGATTTGAATTCAATCACACTTCACATTCTTCTTTCTTCATAGAAATGTTTAAAATCAAGAAATCTCGATAATGTTCCTAACTTGTTTACCACAAGCTATATAATATGAGGCAAAGAGGTATTATTGAAAGTGAAGAGTGGAAATTCTTACGTCCAAATGTTGAGAGTCTCATTGTGAATAGTGAAAACACTGAGTAAAGCCTGCTTCACTGGCCATTCGCATCGGTAATGACCAAGAATGAATTCATTGTCTTTCAAATAGCCAGGCAAGGAATGATACTCCACCAGCTGGTACTTCACCTTCTTCCACAATCTCTTTCGCTTTTCTTCCTTTGAATTTGAAACACGCAATGGTTGAGTTTCAGATGAACCACTAGCATTCAAGGCCTCTTCAAGTTTTTCCACATCGCTCCCCATCTTCCGTTTAACCATTAACTGTCAAATATCAAAAAATACACAAGAAAACTGAACACATAGATGAAGCAACTCGAATATTATCAAACACAGATGCATAAAAAATAGAACTTTGAATTGAAAGCAAATACTCCGACAACATATTTGATATTCTCCAGGATCAAATATTCAAAATGCATCTTTCTTTAACCCAAATTATTGTATTTTCTGGCGGTTGTCCCTGCTTGTTGCTACTGTGGTCTTTTTCATCTGTTCAAAGCTAAGGGACTGTTGGAAAGTAGGTACGAAACTTATAATATCGTAGCCGCTCATGGTTATTTTGGCTGATTGATCTTCCAATATGTTAAGGTACATACACACTGCCCAGACCCCAGTTGTCCCACTTGTGAGATTACAATGGGTCTGTCATTGTTGTTGTATTCAAAATGGATCATTTATCATTATTAAAATTCAAGCATCAGATGTCTGATACAGGACACAACTAATTCAAATTCGTGCAGTGAAAAGCCCATTATGGGGTTTTAGCCCTCCATACTAAAGAGGGCTCTATTAGCTCAAACCCGAGACATGTGGTTAAAGGAAGAAAAATCTTTACCATTACACTATATCCTCCAATTTTTTTACGAAAGAGAATCCCAATTGTTGTATTTACATATAGTTTTTGGTATTAATTGAAAAGAATAAACTAATCAAGTCCATGGAGCCTTAGAGTTGATCAAAAGGTAGTTCAGTTAGTTGGCTCGACTATCTGAACTTTCACTTATTTCTGAGGGTTCAATTCCTCATCTTGTAATCCGTTCCACACTTCCCCTTCCCCTTCCCCTTCCCCCAACTTTTCAAAAACTAAAAAAAATTGATCAAAATTTTGACATTAAATAAACCAAAAAAAGGAAGAGTACCCAATAAAATTGAGACAAAAAGACAGAATTGTACGCAATTATGAATCGCAAATATAAAAGCAATACCCAGATACATGAATTGTAGAAATAATAAACAATCAAGAATGAAATTTACCTGGAAGAATGGGAAAAAGCCTTTGAAAAATGGCGATTCAGATAATTGGACTAATATATGTTCGTATAATTCTTGCGGAGAGAATTTCAGAGTTGGAATGAGAAGAGAGAAAGGGAAAAACAGAGCTTCATCAATGGAGGTACAACAATACCGGAGTTATAATAATAAAAATAAATAAACTTGGTTAAGGTCGAAAATGGAAAAATATAAAATATATGAATCTAAATATACATCGTAATTTAATTTTCTCCTTTCTTCTTTAATTTTTATATAACTGCACAAAAATATTATTATTAATAATAATAAAAAATACGTAATAATAATCTATCACACGTAAAAATAAGACGGAAGGTATTGAATAACAAATTACTAGTATAAAGTAACAATTATACTTATTTAATTTCAAATTTTACAAGTTTTAATTTATATATGGTAATGATCTCGAAAATAATTTTCTCTTTTTCGGAATAAATTAACTAAATTTAGTGGTAATGATCGAATTTGAGTGTATATTTTTCTTGTTAAATTTAAAGGTAAAATTTAAATACCTTTCCAAGAAGTTGGATCTAATAATATTTCCACACACTTGATATTTTTTAAACAAAGTAGTGGTATAATTGAGATTTCTCCATCGTTAATTTAAGGTTAGATTCGAACTTCTATAAATGAAAAGTTGGAAGTGACACCTCCAAAAATATACACTCCAATGCGTGTATCTTAATTTAATTGAATCTTAATACTATAAATATTAAACACCCAATAAAATTTTTGAGAACTCTTCTTTTAACAAAGGCAGGCAGCAGTCCTTGTTAGACCAGACTGCATATTCTATTGTGATTTTATGAGTAAAAAATCATGTCATTTTCATTTTGGAACAACATGTTTGATAAAGTCATATTGAAATGGTCTAAAAACTTTCTATGTTAAAAATCAGAGTCAAATATATTCTCAGCGTTATCAAATAAGTTCAATTATACGACTATTTTGTTCCGTCTTGTTACACTTAAATTATTGGAGTTTGAGTTCTTTACATATAAAGGCAAAAATATAAACAAGAAGAGAACTTAATTTGTTAAGTTCTTCATTGAAGTTGAACACAATCTAGAGTTAGATTGTATAAATGAAAGTATATGTGAAGGGAACAAAAAAATGTCTTTCGTTTGTAGTTTGGTCCAAAAATGTCCTTACCGTAAGACCGTTAATACTTTGGTTCAAAAATATTCTTGCAGTCAATACTTTGATTCAGAAATGCCCTATAGTTACTAAATCGGTCGAAAAATGTCCTTTTCTGAAGAAATTTTTTTTTTTTTTCCTTTTTAAACACATATTCTTCCTAATTAAAATATTATTAAAGACATGTTCTTGTTTTCTTTCTTTAAAATCACTTTAACAAATAAAAATGTAGGAAATATTGTTTTTCTTCTTAATCTCATTTTATCAATTAAAATAGAATAATTTCATGTACCCTTTCGACATATAACATATGTCATATATAAAATATCATAATATATCCATTATTAATTTGTATTTATATAACGATAAAAAATAATTATAAGAAAATAAGAAATATTATATTTTTTATTTTTTTCTGAATTGAAGTAAGATAAACATTTCCTAATTTAAAAAAATATTATTAGAAAAAAGAATATGTTAAAAAGAAAATAAATAATATATTTATTTAGAAAATGAGCATTTTTTACCCATTAAATGACAATAAGAGCATTTTTGGACCAAAATATTGACGGCAAAGCATTTTTGGACCAAANAAAAATGTAGGAAATATTGTTTTTCTTCTTAATCTCATTTTATCAATTAAAATAGAATAATTTCATGTACCCTTTTCGACATATACCATATGTCATATATAAAATATCATAATATATCCATCATTAATTTGTATTTATATAACAATAAAAAATAATTATAAGAAAATAAGAAATATTATATTTTTTATTTTTTCTGAATTGAAGTACGATAAACATTTCCTAATTTAAAAAAATATTATTAGAAAAAAGAATATGTTAAAAAGAAAATAAATAATATATTTATTTAGAAAATGAGCATTTTTACCCATTAAATGACAATAAGGGTATTTTTGGACCAAAGTATTGACGGCAAAGCATTTTTGGACCAAACTACAAACGAAGGACATTTTTGCTCCTTTCGATTGTTTAAGGGCATTTTTTATCCTTTTCACTATAAAAAAAACATGACTTGTGGAATAGTCTATTATAGATTCATTCCTTTGTATATCTTCAGACAGACCTTACTAAATAAATAAAACCTCCCATTTGCAAGAGAAAAAAAACTACAGTTACAATACAAACAAGGCTACAAAATCATCTGGTAATGAATGACATATATCGGATACAGATAAAGATAACTATCTTAACCGTCGGTCACATCTCTAAATCAATTGATAATATTTAGGCCTTCCGTGTTTGTATTGTTGGGAGGTAGAATGTACTCGATGAAACCATAAGGTGTGTATAAACTAGTTTACCGTCACAAAATATTATGTGTTCAGCAAAAACTTACATATATATATATATTGACATTTTTGCTTTGTTCCATAATTTTTCCTATATAAAATAGTGCATATTTTAGGTATATTTAGCTATCAAATGTGAAATTATTTTTAGTCGACTGGCCAAACTTGCCAAGTCTTGTATATGAGTACCAAATTTTATATAATGAACCCAACCCAAAGATTCATCTTTACTAAAGTCCAATCCAATATAATTGGGTAATGAATCAGAAAAACAACCAAGGCAATGGGCTTCAACGTCTTCCTTTATTTATGCATAATTTTCTCATATTTTATGGCGTTCTTTTGCATCAAATTCACGTTAAACTAATGTTATATAGACTCAATTATGATTATGATGCATGTAATTAAGTATCTAATTATATGTATGTGCATTTTTTGTGATTTTTTTTTTTTTGGAGAAACTATATAATTACATAAACGTTCATACTTTATATTAGTATCCAATTTGAATTCTTAAATAGTTACCTACTATTTTATTATTTAATAATTTTGTACTAGATTTGGAGTGAGAGATACTGAGATATTCATTCCTTCAAAATAGACTAAAATGTAGTCTCTATTTACCTATTCAGCTAATCATACTCCTAAATTACGCCTTTAACGCCAAATCAATATGTTCTCTCTCCTCCTCCCCTCCCACGTTCATCAGTTCAATCTTACTCCTGCTTCTCTCTTTCACGTTCTTTTTCAGTTACTTACCACCATTTAAATGAAATTGAGCACTATAATATGAATTTTGAGACTTGTAACTGATTTCATCCATTATTTAAGTTATATGTTTAATTTTTTTTTATAGTTTTCAATAGGTATTTGCTTCTGATTTTGATTTAAATTTCACTCAAGAACACTATGTTACAGGATCATCTTCTGCAGTTGTTGTTGCTAGTGTTCATGATATTGTTATTATACATTAAAAACATATACATACTTCCAGTGGCGTAGTCAGGAATTTAATGAAGGGTGTCCAAATTTTTAATAGTAATTTTTTTAAAAAAAAACGACGATTTAAATTATCAAAACAAATAATCAAGTTAAATATAGGAATATTTTTAATAGAATTACAAGTGTATAATTCAAAACTAACTGTATAATTCAAAACTAACATAAAGAAAATAAACTACTATTGAAAACATAATTTAAATATATTATTACAATTATACTCGACGAGGTTTCATATCCTGAAACGTTTTTATAATAGACTCATTAGAAATAGTACGAAATACTTTCTTTTCTACATAAGGCACTATACAACCGTCTAAAAACTCATCATCCTTTCGATTTTGCAAGTCATTTTTAGAGTATTTAAATCAATGCTTTGTTTTTTAGAAGAATGTGACAACATCTCTAATTGATCTACTGTTGTTTCTTTATTTGGTTGACTTAGAGAAGTCAAACTTTTTTTGGTACTCCATTATAATAATTTCTCATGTGTATTGAAACTGAAATATTAAGTTGGTTATTTTTTTTATAAAATAAGAGAACGAGAAGAAAAAACAGAGAGAGAATTATTGAGATTCTATTCTTAATAATATTGTGATATAATTTGGGTAAATGAGTTTCCTATTTATAGAGAAAGAAAACCTTATTCCATAAGGGAAAAGTATTAAAATTTAAGGAAATCTTATTCCATAAGGAAAATGTATTAAAATTTAAGGAAATAATTCAATTTTAATTGAAAAAAATCCACAAGAAAAAGTATTAAATTCAAGGAAATCTTATTCTACAAGGAAAATGTATTAAAATTTAAGGAAATAATTTAATTTTAATTGAAAAAAAATAGTTAGTAAAGGAGGGATTCAAACTTGAGTCTTGGAGACCTTCATGATACTATTAACCACCAAGCTATTGAACTTTTATGTTAAAATTACGCATGTTTATTTACTTAATTGAATTCAAGAAGTCAAAATAATTACAGAAAAAGAATACTACCCTGCGGGGAATCGAACCGGGACAAAAAGTAGGATTGCACAGGCTATTGCCAACTGCACTGCACATCACTTTGTTATTTTAGGGGGTCTAAATTCTATATATACCAATATAAAGTCAAAATTTTACGTGTATATATAGTATAATTGTTTGACGAAGGGTGTCCAATTGGACACCCTGGAGCCTACGTGGCTCCGCCCCTGCATAATTCATATATCTGATACATACTTCATGAATCTGTAATATATCCAATATGTATCCGTCATGTATTTATTAATATTTGTCAGTTTTGTACATGTATTTGATACACACTGGCCATGTATCTGATATTTGATACAATGACTAAGTTGTTCTAATACATTTAATTTAATATCAAATACAAATAACCATATATCAAGCTCATGCCATAGTTTAAAGGAATGAGATACAACACATGAATTTTGTGTATGTATGTATTTGTAGAATAATTTTTTGTTATAAAGTCTGATTCAAATACATTTTTTTAATATGGCATGAGCCATGTCAAAAAGTATAATTCATATGCATTTTTTATATATAAAATCTAGTCTAGTCTAGATATAATAATACTGAAATTTTGATCAGATAAATTATTCAAAAAAAATCATTATTTTTCAGTAAAATGTGTAACCCAAAAATATATAGTAGGTCATTAGACGCGTGATTTACTCATAAAATTTAGCATTTAAGTTAATTTTATTTTAAGTACACATAATTACATGTATATGCTTTGAATGTATATGAGATACATGTATCTGGATGAGCCAGATACATCTATCTGGGTAACTAAATATGGTGCGAACTGTAATTTTGAAAACACAAGAGAAGACACATAATTAGATCATAAACTAGTGAAATTTATATTGTTTACTCTTAATTTTTGGGATACATATTGCATATATGATACATTTAATTAATTAGTTACCTAAGATTATAAACTCGAATACGCAAATTCTAAGTTAGAGTAGATTATTGTTGTCTATATAACTCTATCAAAGTACATTAATAAAAAATTTCCAAGATTTTGTTTTAAGCACATAATGTGAAATATACACACCTTTTTTTCTTCTTCTTTTGATTTCTCATTTGATATTTAGCATTTACATTAACGTTTTGATTAAATTTAATTTAATACTGTGTAAAATCTATTTTAAAAAAAAACATTTCTTAACATGATACTTTTTATTCTCGATACTCAAGTTTGAGACGTTTAATTATGAAACTATTCGGTAAGACATACACATTAATCCATAATAGTGAGTAATACCCAATATAGTGATGTGAGTCCTTAACAATGAGTGGTGTCAAATTAATGGCATTATGCCTCCCCCTTTAACTATCACGAGGGGACAATTCTCTCAAAGGCCTTGGAACAAATAAAGTTGGCCAATGGCTCTTGAGAATTTGGATAGATGCTAGTTTGGTGGATGTGTTTGGCATAATCAATAAAGTCATTTTCTAAAAACTATTTCTAGGTTGTTTTTAGTTTTATGTTTGTATCAAAAAAAATTATGATTTATCTCACTTATGAATTGAAGTTATTTAGGAAATTTTAATAGCTTAGTTGATTGGTTATCTGAACTTTTATCTAGTTGGTGAGAGTTCAATTTCTTATCTTATACTACCTTCTCCCATTTCCCCTTCCCCTACCTCTATTTTTTAAAAGAAAAAATTGAAGTTATTTTTCTAATAAGTATTTTAAATTTTAATTTTATATTATTCGCTAGCCATATAACAAGTGACGTACCATCTTATTAATTTTCGGTATTCTAATTTTTCATCAGAATACTATATTTTTAAAATTTTTAATATATTATTTCCTATGTTTTAATTTGTTTGGCTTGAGATTTGGAGTAGGAGAGTCAAACTAACTAATGTTTGATGTGAATTCGTTTGTAGAATATTTATAAAAAAAAATTATAAGTCGCAATAGTTACAATTTAAAATATTTAAAAAATATTAAAAATATTGTAATAATAAGATATCTTTAAACTATTTAAATAATAATTAAAACAAATAAATTGAAACGAGGACATACGATTACTCTTCCTATCTTATTGGCAAGTGGTTGATGTCTTTCAATTGTCTAATAATTGACATGACCCTAGAAAATCCAAGCACCCCAAAGTTTAAACATTTTATCATTCAAATAAATTGGTAAAAATCAGTGATAGAGATGCATATATTGACCCTCCAATAATTTGGAGAAAGAATACTATTCTACCCCACATTGGACTTGTCAACAGTATAAAAGATATTTGGTCTAAAAAATAGTCAATTTATAAAACTAAAATAGAATTAATTAATTTTTAAAAAAAATAATTATTTTTAAAAAATAATATTGATTATATTGAATTAAAAAAGTTCTTACCTATAGTTTTTTATAGGACAAGTAAAAGGGAATATGACAACTAATATAAAAGCGGAGAGCATTAAAAAACAAATTTAAATGTTCCACTTTAATTAATAAAACAAAGAAAAGTTGAATCCTTGAATTTTTTACCTTAAATATATACCTTCAAGCAGTGGGGACTTAAAATAGTAACATACTTTAATTATTAATTAATAGATATAATTCAAAATTTATAAGGACATAAAGATTGAACTCAAATATATGATTGAAGCTGAATATATAAGAAAATTCACGCACCTTCTTGTAATTTTGATTTACTTGCTTAATCGTTTGGTTTACTTGGCATTTTCCTAGCGGATGACTTATTCTGATTCTTTTGAATCGCTTGAGTCATCAATGTGTTAGAATTTAATGGATTGTTAAAACATAAACAATCTAAATATTCATAAATCCTATCAGTTATCCAGGATCGTCAGGGGCGGCTCAACGTAATCGGAGGCCTAAAGCGAAATCTTAATTAGAGGCCTAAAATCTAAATAAACTTCACATGCATTTATTTAAAATTTATTTTTCTTACATTTTTAAATGCAAAGTATTACCTAATATTTTTTTATATATAAATGATTTATTCGATTTCTTTTTCAATTATTAGTTTTAAATAAGATTTTATTAATTCAACGTTGAAAAATATTATTTTACTCGGGCAATCATTATATGAATTGTTAACATAGTTCTACAAGTAATAAGTTGACAAATTTCAAATAAATATAAGAGTTAGAACCATAGCTTTGATGAAGTTGATAATTTGGTTACCCCACATTTTACTATGGTTGTTGTAATGCTTGAAAATCTAAGAAGAAATGGAAAAANCGTGGGCCATAAAACTAACATTTTCCCACTTGGCACACGTAACATCATTTACTTAATGGCTTAATAAACATTTTAATTACAATGTGCACATATACTAAATCCAACATTATTTGTTGTTTGAGCAAACCAACTAATAGGAGTCATAGCGGTCATACATCACTTCTTGATATAATTCCTTCCATGTACTACAATATTAGTGTACTGCCCAACACAACCTTTAAATACATAATGGTCCAACAATAATGCTTAGAATATCTTTATCTAAAACAAAACATGTCATCATCATTCTCAATATAACGTATACAAGAGAAAACAGGTAATAATAGAAACATATATATAGTTGAGCTCAAAGTGTCAATTGCATAAACATAATAAAATCTTTACAGAAAGTCATTCATTGCTATCAATAAGACCCATTCTTTCAACATGTTCAACAAATGTTTTGGACGGTAATCCTTTCGTCAAAGGATCAACAATCATAAGTTTAGTGCTAATATGTTCAATTGTCACTTTATGTTTCTGGACTTCTTCCTTAACTGAAAAGTATTTCAATTCCATATGCTTAGCACCCTTCGAATACTTATCATTTTTTGGAGAAGAAGATTGTTGCAGTATTATCACAATAAATTTTCAGCGACTTGGAAATACCGTCGATTAGTTCAAGTCCTGAAATAAAGTTTCGCAGCCAATTAGCCTGAACTGTGGCCTCAAAGCATGCCACAAACTCAGCTTCAATAGTGGATGCAGCTATAACAAACTGCTTCGCACTCTTCCATGATATTGCTCCTCCAGCTAACAGGAACAAATATCCAAATGTGGATTTTCTTGTATCCATACAACCAGCATAATCTGAATCTGAATATCCAATCACATCAAGATGATCAGATCTTCTATAAGTGAGCATATGATCTTTAGTTCCTTGTAAGTATCGCAACACTTTCTTCGCAATTTTCCAATGATCCATTCCTAGATTACTTTGATAACAGCCCAACATTCCAACAAGGAAACTGATGTCTGGTCCAGTACATGTTTGGGCATACATTAGACTCCCAACTATTGATGCATAAGGAATATCATTCATTTGCTTACGTTTCGATTCATTCTTTGGACATTGATTGAGATTAAATTTATCTCCTTTCTGAATTGGAACAGGACTTGATGAGCATTTTTTCATTCTAAATCTCTCAAACACTTTATTAATATAGGCTTTCTAAGACAAACCTAATAATCCTTGTGATCTATTTCAAAATATTTCTATCCCAATTACATAGGATGCCTCTCCCATATCTTTCATTTCAAAATTGTTAGAGAAATATCTCTTGGTATCATGCAACAAACCAAGATCATTAGTAGCAAACAAGATGTCATCAACGTACATGACTAACATAATAAACTTACTCCCACTAACCTTCAGATATATATATCGATCAACAGTGTTTTCCTTAAATCCAAAAGTTACAATAGTTTCATTAAACTTAAGATACCATTGTCGAGAAGCTTGCTTAAGTCTGTATATTGACTTCTTAAGTTTACACACCATGTGTTCTTTTCCTTTACTAGAAAACCCCTCAGGTTGATTCATATAAACTTCTTCCTCCAAATTTCCATTTAGAAAGGTTGTTTTCACATCCATTTGATGTAGCTCTAAGTCATAATGAGCTACTAAAGCCATTATAATTCTGAGTGAATCTTTTCTAGAGACGGATGAAAATGTTTCTTTATAGTCGATGCCATCTTTTTGAGTGAAACCTTTTGCAACATGTTTGGCCTTGTGACGTTCGATGTTGCCAGTTGAGTCACATTTGGTCTTAAAGATCCATTTACTCCCAACTCTTTTGACCTTCTGGTAATTCAACAAGGTCTCATACTTCATTTTGTTCCATAGATTTCAACTCATCTTTCATAGCATTTATCCATCTATCAAAATTATTACTTTCAATAGCTTGTGAAAATGAAACTGGATCATTATCAATTCCCAAGTCAATTTCTGACTCGCGTAAATATACCAAATAGTCATCAGAAATAGAAGATCTCTTTTTTCTTTGAGATTTTCTTAATGCTACTTCTTGTGGTACATCTACTGCAGGTTCATTAATTTTCGCTTCATTGAGATTAACAGGAGCATCGATTTGTTGTTCTTGTTGATTGTAAGGTTATACAATAACTTTAGGAACAACATCTTTAAAAGAAGTTAAAGTTAGAGAAACTCTCACCCTAACTTCTTTAATTTCCAATTTATGTGGTTTTTCACTCCCACTAACTTTACCATTCTCAATGAACCTAGCATTTTCAGTTTCAAATATTCTAGTACTATGATTAGGACAGTAAAACCTATACCCTTTTGATTTTTCTGGATAACCAATGAAGAAACCACTGATTGTTCTTGAATCCAGTTTCTTTTCTTATGGGCTATAAACTCTAAATTCTGTGGGGAAACCCCAAACATGCAGGTACCTCAAACTAGGTTTCCTACCCGTCCACAGTTCAAAAGGAGTCTTTGGAACTGCTTTACTAGGAACCCTATTAAGTAAGTAAACGACAGTCCTTAAAGCATACATCCACAATGAAAGAGGATAAAATGAATTACTTAACATACTCCTAACCATGTCCATTAATGTACGATTGCACCTTTCTGCTACACCATTTTGTTGTGGTGTTCCAGGCATTGTGTATTGAGCACATATGCCATGCTTTTCGAGGAATTTAGCAAATGGACCTGGGTGTTGTCCATTTTCATCATATCTTCCATAATATTCACCACCTCTATCTGACCTAATTATTTTCACCTTTCTATCTAGTTATCTTTTAACCTCAGTAATAAATACCTCTAAGGCATTTATCGCTTGAGATTTTTCATACAACAAATAGACATATCCATAACGTGAAAAATCATCAATAAAAGTGATAAAATATTTTTCTTTACTGAAAGTTGCAATATCAAAAGGACCACATATATCAGTGTGCATAATTTTAAGAAGTCTTGTTTGTTTTCCTTTAATACAATTCACACAAATGTTAAGGTCTGTAAAATCCAAATTTGAAAGAATTTCATTCTTAACTAATCTTTCCAATCTTTCTTTGGATATGTAACCTAAACGTTTATACCACAAGAAAGCAGATTGTTCATTCACCAAACTTTGTTTGGTTCCAATATTATGATGCAGAGTTAAAAGTGTTTCGGCAAATAGATTATCAAGATTCAGTTTGTCTAAGTTATCAAAAAGAGTACCAGTACTAATGAGATAATTATGTTTAAACAAACTAAAACATCCATTATCGAAATTAAAATGATATCTAATCTTATCTAACTTAGACAAAGAAACTAAATTTCTCGAAAGAGAAGGTACGTAACAAGTTTCAAGTAAATCGAAGTGACGCCCAGTATTAAGGATCAAACGGTAAGTCCTTATAGCTTTGACTGGAGCCTTCACTCTATTTCCCATACACACATATCTTTCATTCTGATTTATGGTTTGTGTTGTAAGGAATCCCTGCATCATATTAGAAACATGAACAGTACAACCAGAGTCAATCCACCAAGCAGGGCCGTCTTAACCCCTAGGCCACTAAAGCCATCGCTTGGGGCCCCATATATTTTGGGGCCCCCATTTTTAAAAAATAATTACTTATATATGTTATTTTAGAAAAAAATTATATGTACTATGAGTGTTATGATTTTTACTAAGAAAATTGCATATGAGATAAAAATAAACCTGAATTTCGTAAGAAACACTTTGATGAAAATATGGATAGCGAAATCACAAAGTCCCTTGAAGAATCTTTTAGAGTTAACTGCTTTATATATGTAGAGTAGATCAAACTATTTTTTCACTTCAAAATATATTTGAACCAATTGAAGCATATGGAAATATTTTTGATTTCTTATTTAGTGGTAAAATATTGAGATCACTAGATGATGAGAATTTTAAAAAAAATATTGTCTTAACCTTGAACTTTCTTTAACACGTAATAGTTATTCTATTGATGGTTTAGATTTATTTTTTAAATTAAAAGTGTTAAGGAAAATAATATAAGTAGAAGATAATGATCTAATGAAAATACCCTATCAAACAAAAAGACTTGATTCTTTTCCAAATACACATATTGCTTATAGAATAATGTTAACAGTTCCTGTAACTGTTGCCTCAGCCGAAAGAAGTTTTTTCGAAATTAAAATTGATTAAATCTTCTTTAAGATCAACAATTGAATGAATTAGCTATATTATCATTTGAAAAGGAATTATTAAAACAAATTGATTATAAAACAGTACCTAATGACTTTGCATCCAAAATAGCTAGAAAAGTAGATTTTAAATAAAAGTATATATAATGAAAAAAATTAAATATTAGGGCCCTTCTCTTAAGTTTGGCTTTAGGCTCCCAATGATGTTGAGTCGGCCCTGCCACCAAGTATTATAAGGAACTTCAGTTAGATTTGATTCGAGACATGTAAACGCACTAAGCTTACCTTTCTTTTCGAGCCATGCCTTAAATTTCAGGCAATCTTTCTAAAAGTGTTCAGATTTTCCACAGAAACGACACTTATCATTCTTGTGTTCCTTCTTACGTACTTGAGAAACAGGACTCATTAACATTATGGTGCCTCTGTTTTTCCTTAGCATGTTTCTTTCATTTCTTTCTAACTCCTTGATGACTTACAAAGTTGATGGAGTGGGTTCCTTGATTCTTGAGCCTTACTTCCTCCTGAA
Organism: Solanum stenotomum; assembly: GCF_019186545.1. Classification (NCBI taxonomy): domain Eukaryota; kingdom Viridiplantae; phylum Streptophyta; class Magnoliopsida; order Solanales; family Solanaceae; genus Solanum; species Solanum stenotomum. The sequence goes on along the minus strand of NC_064284.1, from coordinate 59,669,056 downwards.
CCAACATTCCATGCAATTCATGCACGTTCCATTTGTCTTTCATGGTATTGTAGTTCATTTGGAAAGGGCCGTACTCAAACGGTAATGAGTTGATGATGAATTGTATAAGGAAATTTTGTTCCACTTCCATTCCCAAAGACTTAAGTCTTGCTGCTACGTTTGTCATTTCAATGGCATGCTCGTGCATGGTATGTGAACCATCAAACTTCATGGTGGTCAAAGTACCCATTAATATCCTAGCAAGAGACTTATCAGCAGTTTGAGAGGATTCTTTCACAAGTTTCAGAAAATCTTTTGCATTTTCAGTTTTGGGAAGAGTAGTCTTAATGTTGCTCGCAATATTCATTCGCATAAACATTATGCCTAATTTGTTAGATCGATCCTAGTGCTTATAATGGACCTTTCTTCAGTACTGTTGGTTTCAGTAATAGCAGTTGGCTTCTCAGTGTAAAGTGCAACATCAAGATCTAAAACTCCGAGATGGAATTTGATATGTTCGCACCAGTCCGAGAAGTTAAGACCGTTAAAGGTCGTAACAGAGGCAGAGTGTGAATGAAGAGCAAATGCTGCAAATATAATATGCTCATTTGTTAATACTTTTGAGTTATGAATTTAAGCATACTATCAAATTCAAAAAAATGGTTAATAAATTCATAAATGTATATTGATGTCCTCCTTTGGAAAAAACATCAAAATACAACTTTAGACATAATGTTGCTTAAATGTGAATTTAACATAATTCAATAATTTTTTAATGTGTCAATCAATAATATTTATTATCTTTGGATAAATAAATAAAACTAACAACACATCTAAATTATCTCCTTAATGTTCAATGGTTATAAAATTAAAATAATCAACATTTGGGTGATCCGTAAATATCTTATAACCAAAAACTTCAATATATCCATAAGTGTTATATCGGTTACAAGAATCAAAATAATGGATAATTGAATATACATTCAATCATTATTATTTTGAATTAATTCTTCAAAGATTAGACCACTTTGATGATTAATTAATCTCATATATAATTCCAAATTGTTCAAGCGGCGTTATTTTTTCACATAATAGAAACATTAAAACTTTTTCATGCTTTCCGTGACAAGAACTTAATTTTCTCATATTGACTAAAATTCATAATAGAATTGCTATTGAATAAGTGTTACATGACACACAAATCAGAGTTAATAATTACTAAGTTGACCCATATAAAAAATCTTTAAGGCAATTTTCTTTTCTTTATTTCATCACCTTAAATTCCTCCATCATCAACATATATATTTATTTTATTTTTTATTTTTAAATCATGTTGACATAACCCAGTAGGCAACAAACACTAAAATTCAGATTACAAAATTGAGATATAATGGAGCTATAAAATAAATCAGTCTCCTAACATATTCAAACTCATATTTTTAACTAACAGTAATTATGACTCCTTAAACTTCATAAATAAGATCCATAGAATTGAAAGAAACACAAATCTTAATGAAAAATCATTAGTTCCTAAACCTGACTCTAATACCACATGTTAGAATTTAATGGATTGTTAAAACATAAACAATCTAAACATTCATAAATCCTATCAGTTATTCAAGATCGTAGAAGTATATGATTTTCACATAAATTTATTACTATAATAATTCAGTCAAGAATACATACCTGAATCGGTCATAAATAATTCTTGACTTGAATTGAGCGAAAGCCTTTTCTTGAGTCTTGACAAGGAACTTGTTTCTTTTCTCTCTCTTGACCTTATGCGTATCGGGATACCGTGGATGAGATAGGCTATTCCCTTTTAATAGGCAGAGAGAGGACCAAGCGGTTAATTTTCACTTTCCATCAATGTAGGTAGTGGGAGTTATAAGTAGTGGGGAGTTATATCCATAATAAACTTCCCATATTTATCCAATTAGAATTTAGTTAGTAATTAAATATTAAACCAAAACAATATTAATGTGAGCCATAAAAACTAACACACGTGGGCCATAAAACTAACACAATGAACAACTCAATTAACGTCTTAAACTAACACAACATAATTTACCGTATGAAGAATCTCATGCTTTGCAAAATAACAATGGAAAAATAATTCCATTATGTAATATAGTAACATAGCTTTTTCTTATCAACATATATATATATGTACTAGTTTTTTGACGATTTTTAAAATATATGTTATAGTAAATATTATTGTTTATTTAAGCAAAGATTTGAATAATAAGCTTAGTACAAAATAATATTGCAGATTCTTTTATGAATGTTCAATGTGGATCATCATATATATCTCTTATTCATGCGAACTTATGAAGATGGTCAATGAAAATTTTTATTAGTTAAATAATAATGTTTATATTTATTTTAATTTGATTAGGTGCAATCATGTAATTAGTTGTATGTCACTACTATTACCTTATTGACGATATTTCTTGTGTATATAAAAATTAAACTAATACAAACTTCAACTGACGTTATTACAAGTCATATGACTTTTCTTCGTCTAAAATACTGAAATATTAAGAAATAGTTAATAAGTAAAACAAAAGGGCAATGTTTATATAGTATTAACTATTTTGAAGCAAACTTTCTGACAATCTAAATCACATAAGTATCATTGATAAAAAAAAGTCATTCTTTTGTCTTGAGCATCAAAAAAACAAATCGTGACAATTCTCTAAATTTTGGAAAAAGATATTCAGAAGCATATATCTACATCACAAAAGAAATTGTTAACAAAAACAAATGAATTTAGACTACATCATGTTAACTTCATATATTGGAACATTACATACTAATGTATATATTAAGAAAAAAATAATTATTATATCATCAAAATTATTTTCCTCAAGTACTTGAGGTTATAGAATATACCCTCTTAGGATAGAACGATTTACTTCATCAAAATAGTAGTACCTCATATTCCGCTAAACTTTTAACTCACTCAATGACAATAAATCACACAAAAAAAATAAAATACAAGAAGAAGAAGAGTAGAAGATTAAAAATAATTGTGGTTGAAAAATGAGAGGAAGCCCCTCTATTTATAGTCAACAAAGGGTAGTATGAACAAATATTTTTGTGACTTATCTGAAAAGTCATGACCTTTCCGAGAAATCACAACCCTTTGGAAAAGTCACAACTTATTGAAAAAGTCACAATTCTTTGAAAAAGTCACATCTCATCAAAAAATCACAACCCTTTGAGAAAAGTCACAACTCATATGAACAAATGTTTTTGTGTCTTATCTGAAAAGTCATGACCTTTCTAAGAAATTAAAACTCTTTGGAAAAGTCCCAACTTATTGAAAAAGTCACAACTCTTTGAAAAAGTCACAACTCATAGAAAAATCACAATCCTTTGAGAAAAGTCACAACTTATCGGAAAAGTAAAAACTCATCGAAAAAGTCACAACCTAAGTTAAGAATATTATAGTAATTTAACATTCAAGTTAGGAGTTCATGCTATATATATATATATATATATATGAACTTAGGAGAAAATAACTTCAAACACCATACGTGTGATCTCATCTCAAATGAATACACATGCAAAAAGGTTAAAAATAAACATAAGTTAAATGACACATTAAAATCAGGTATCAAAACGTTATCCTATTATCAATAGTTTATTCTCTCCGAATTTTGGGATGTTATCAATACTTCTCCCTTAAATATTTTATATCATTCATTGAACGTCGTGCAGTGCCACGTGATTGAATTCTTTGGTTGTATATATTATATACCAAAGTTTTTATATTCTTTAATTCCGTGTTTCATGTGCTGACAAATTCGCAACCTAACAAGCCGTTGAGCTATTAATTTAAGGTTGAATATTGTCTAATAAATAATTGTATTTGTATTTGTTTTAATATTTTGATTCCCTTGTTTTATGAGTTTTTCTAATAGACAATTCAACTTGATTAATTTATTTTTTTCGTAAACGTTATTGTCAACTATATTTAAAATGTAAATGTGATGGTTTTGATTTTGAGAATATTAACTTATTTGCAAAACAAATGACCCCTAACATATTGCACAAAATTGAAATACTATTTTTTTTAAATTTATCATACAATGGCAAATGTTCGTAATTGACTTTCTAAAAATTTCCAGAATCTAAATAACATGAAGTCATAAGAAAGCTAACGTTTTAATAATGATAAATAATAAATAAATATAAGTATACTTAATATGACTTGATTAAACCTACGTATTAAAAATTAATATAAATAATATTATTGAGGGAATAATTTGCCTTTACACAATATAATATTGGGAAAACTATTGTGTTGTATGATCTTCAATTTATAAAAGTCCAAAATCTGTTTTTTAGAATGAATTACTCAAATATATATATTTTTTAAAAAAATTATCTTCACCAAAAAAATTATTTTTAACTAAGAAAGATAATTTTTATTTTAATTATAATAGAAATCACTCATTTTTTATCAAGATGTCTGAGTTTGAATTGAGGATAAAATATTCTTGAGCACTTTATTCTTAATATGTGATTTTCGATGAAAATTTAAATTTAATTGAACTTTACATTAAATACCTGATATCTAACCTGAGAAAAAAAGTTATACCCTATTATCTATTTTTGAAAAATATTTATGCCACATAGCTTATATATTTTATGAATAAGCACACGTGTTAATTCGTAATAATGCAGAAGTACTTTTTATAAAGAGTTGATATTGATACGATATATATAGTGATTTTTTTCTCCTGTATATTACTGTATGATGTATGATGTTGTATAATTATATTATTAATTAATAATATTAATAATAAAGAGCTTTACTTTTCTATTCATGTCTTGAGCCCCAAATAAGACCGGTGGGAGCCATACCAAATTTGTATTTATTTAATATAATAATAATAAAGTTATATGATATACTTTTAATAAATAGCACATAAATGGGTGAATTTACCATTAAAACAACAGAATTATTATTATTACTAGATATAGGACCCCCTGTCAGCACGGAGCCCAATATATATTATTTTTTTATTTTAATTTATGTCATATTATGGAATTTGAGAAGTTATTGAAATTTTTATATGATTTTAAAAATTGTGATTTGCAGTACTTTTTTTTAACATAATTTTGAAAATAATATTTATTACTCTGTTTGTTCTAATTTATATGGCACACGCAGAATTTCAAATATTAACCCTTTTTTATATGTCTCTTTAATATATTAAGTTGTTAATTANGCATAATTTATTTAAACACCTTAACTAAGGTTAGTACCTATTAAACACTCTAATATTAACAAATATGTACTTATTGAACACAAAATAATAATAAGCTTTTAAAATGTTGTGTGTGTAATTCACGCACACTATCTGTAAAAAGTAACCAATAAAACTGCAGCATGTGGCACATGGCCCCAATCTAATGAATATTCAATTTAAAAATAAAAAATAAAAACTCCAACCATTAATAATCCAAAAAATTAATTAGCAAAGAGGAGAAAAAAGAAAAACCCCATCCCCACACAAACCCACCCATCCACCCACCTTTCTTCTTCTTCCCTTCATCGGCCATCCTGATTCCAATCACAAATCCCGATTTCTCCGGCGATAATAAAAAGAAGAAAAAATAAAATCTCCCCCAAATTCACCCACCTAATCATTTGCCTTATCTTCTTCTTCTTCATTCTCTGTTACTTGTCATTTTCTATTCCTTTAAAAAGATTAATTTTTTTTCTTGTAAGGCTATTGAAATCAAGTCTAATGCAAATAGTGAAATAAATTATGAAGCATGATAGGTTAATGGAGTAATTGTTGAGATTTTTTGTGAAAAATAAATCGACGTTGATAAATTATTTCAAAATCGATAATGAAGAGAAATCAAGAGGATTCAAATGAATTATATCAAATTTTCTGATATCATTTTAAATAAATGGTTGATAATGTTTGTTGATCGAAGTGACCGACAATAAAGATGGACAAAGGTTGCTTTTATAATTTCGATGTCCCCTTTTTTTTCTTATTGCAAATTCGATTAACAAATTCAATTTCATTTTATAAAGAGTGAAAAATAAAAATGATGAGAAAAAAATAAACAGAATTTAAAAAGCTTAAAATGGGGTGAAGAAGAGACCATTGGTATAGCCTACAGGGGTGGGGTGGGGTTGCTTTCTTTTTGGGTTAAAAATATTATTTTAAATAAAAAAAATAGTTATTTTAATTAATGCATGCCAGTCATTAGGACAAAAAAAGTAAAGTTTATTTTAAAAACAAAATTGAGACATATTCACGCGCTACTAGGCAGTGAGATACATTTATTTTGCCATATCAACATTTTGTGCTTAATATACACATGTTTTGAACCATTTAAGTGTTTAATAGATACAAGTCTTAGTTAAGGTGTTTAACTGAATTATACGGACAACTTTAAGAGGCCGGAGATGACTTTGGCCTTATTATTATTATATTTAAATAAAAGGAAGCTAGCAACATCAGCAGATATTATATATGAGGGTGATAGCTAGCCTATAGGAAATATTATATTATTGTGCGTAATTCCTCGAATTTCGTGACAACCAAATAATTGAGTTTCTATTGTGTGACCCTATGTGTAGGTTCGTTTGATCGAGTGCATAAAAATAGTGTTAATAGAATGTATTAGGAAAATGATGTTTATATAATTAGTAATATTTATATTAATTATATTTATTATATTAGTTATGTAGAAATTACTTTTCATATATTGTTTGATTTGATTTATTGAAATTAGCATGTATTAATTGTATATATTTTTTAAAAAATATTTATTTACAAATATATATATATATATATATATATATATATATATATATATATATATATATATGTATACCCATTACAAATATGACGAAAAAGATGGAAAAAAAAATGTTTTGAAGGGAATTGATTCTTTAACCATTATAATGCATGCATTGAATTTCTTTATATTATCAATAAAGCATGAATTTTCATGTATTAGTAATATACTCCTCAAAACATAATAATTATGCATAAGCAGAAAAAAAAATATACCAAATAAAATATTATTAATATACAAAATTAAAATATGCCTAATTTTTTCTAATACACTCTACCAAACTATTCATTAAATTCTATGTATGATAGATAATGATATAGATAGTATAAATATACTTATTACTTACGCAAATAGGTCAACCTGTAATTAATCTATTCCTTTCTTTCCTTATTTGTTGTCACGTTTATTAAAAACAGTTATTTTAAATTACTTATTATTTAGAAATATTAAAAGAAAAAATTATTTTGTCTTAGTGTGAATTGGCATAAAAGTTAAAAAAAATTAATTACTTATAATATATATATCAAAAATTCATGGTCAAGTTTTAATAATATTACTCCCTCCGTCCCAATTTTATATGGTATTTTTTGAATTTTGAAATTCAAACAAGTTTATTTTTTACCGTAAATTTTTCATATATCTTTTAATTATTTTGAATTGCCAATTATTATGAAATATAGTACTTTTTACGTAGTTTACAAATATATAAATTTCATTTCAAGAAAATTGAAGATTCCACACGCAAATTTTTGATCAAACTTATATTACTCTTAAAAAATGAAAAATGATACATAAATTAGAACAAAGACTGTAGATAATTTGACCGCAATCACAAAGGTTTTTCTTGGTGATCATGGCTGGTCTTCACGTGATTAAATAGCACACATTATTAGTGCATTTCAAAAGAAAAATAATGCAAAGTATGCTTCATTTCAAAAGAAAAAGAGGTTTTTATGTTGATAGTGGGTTCAAACCCATAATACTAAATATTTTCACTGTCATTTCTTACCACTAAGCTGTCAATCAATTATGTTAGTCGTTAGGGACTACTTCACAAGTTAATATACATCTATATTTATTTAACTTTCTAACACAAATACAAGATCTATGAAAAAACTACTAGATTCGTCGGAACCCACGAACCCTGCTATTGGGTCCAAATTCGAGCATGTATCAAATAGATTTATATGAAATCTCAAATAACTTAACAACACTAAAATTCAAAAGAAAAAGATGTTTAAATTTGACTTGTAAGCCTTGTAATATAAGATTGTGTTAAAGAACCCTCCCATGTTTCAACCCAAACTATCCCACTAAGTCCAGAATATGAAATGAAGCTAACTAAAGCATCAAATAAACAATTATTGTTCAAATATTCAAAACAAAACAAAATTGGATTATTACAAAGTAACGGCCTAAAATGAAGGAGAAAAGATAATAATAGTGATGGATGTTAGATAAATCTAAAGGAAGGGAAGGAGAAAGTTTGATCGAATATAAAGAAGCTAGAGTGAAATGTGGTGATCTCGTGGAGGTAGGATCTGAAGAATTTACGAGGAAATCTAGAGGTAAATGCCGCGATATAAAATCATGATTTTAAAACAATGCTCGAATATGTGATTCAGGATTATAATTTAAAGTGTTCAACATATCAAATTTTGAGTTCAATGCCACATTTTCCCTTTAAGAATTTATTTTTTTTAATTATTAATCATCTTATATAAGTAAAATCAATATTTTAGATTCTGTATTTAGTCAAATAATTTTAAGGAAAAATCTAAACATAAATGAAGTTCATCTTCATATAGATTTTGGGTTGACTATTCAAATCTAAGAGAGTAATGCATCTGGCAATAGATTCAACAATAAATAATATGATAACGTAAATAGGTCCTACTCCTTCCATTTTAGTTTATATACCGTAAAACCTCTATAAATTAATATAAGTGGGATCATAAAATTTTATTATTTTATAGAGATATTATTTAATCGATAAATTAATATTTATTAATTTAAAGAATGATTTGAGATTTAATGAAGGTTAATTTTAATTATATCAAAATCATTGTATCTTACTAATTTATGTATAATATTTATTGATTTCACATAAAAAAAATATTATATATAAGGTACAACGAATACATTAAAATCATTGTATCTTACTAATTTATGTATCATATTTATTGATTTCACATAAAAAAATATTATATATAAGGTACAACGAATACATCAAAATCATTGTATCTTACTAATTTATGTATCATATTTATTGAATTGTCACTATCATGCAAACAAAAGAGCATGGATGACAAGTGTGCTTTTTGATGAATATATTCGTTGGTTTGACCACAAAATGCATGGTAGACGAGTTTTGCTTATGGTAGATAAGTGTCCAACCCATAATAGAAATATTGAATGACTACAAAATGTTGAATTGTTTTTCTTGCCACCCAACATGACATCCAAAATTTTTGCAATCCTTGCTTGGACAACAAATGTTCAGCAAGAGACAATAGCAAATTATTTTTGACACTGTAAAATTCGTTGGGGGATGCAATTTCAGAGAATTTGAATGAACCCACTTGTGAAAATATCATTCATAAACTTGAGGTCATGATTAATAATCTCGGTTACCACAATAAAATGGGTGTCAATAGCCTGTTGGATTATCCGGGTGAGAGTGATACATGTTCAGAGGTCCAGAGCTTAGAAGAAATTGTGGAAGCAATGTTGATGATGAAGTTAAAGATGATATTATACCTTTGGAACCAGTTATGCGTAAGAAAACCTTATCACATCTAGAACTCTTCACAATTTTATGGTGTAATTCGAAAGGACAACACCAGAGCTCTTGGATGCAATAAGAAAAGTTAGAGATGAGCTTCAACTAGATTTTAATTTTAAGAAAAAACATAATACAATAGAATCATATTTCACTAAATAATCAGAGGTGTATCCAAGATTTTCAGATGATGGGTGCATAATTACAAAAAGGTTGATCTAAGATATAAATTTGATCGGTTGGACATTTAGGTTCTTATTACTGAAAACCGTTAAAATTAATATTATAGGTCCAAAATTAATTAAAATGTCAAAAGGGTTACCAATAATCATTTAGAGAGGTGTTATCTAATTTTAGAAAGAAAAATAAAACAAGATGAATATAAAATTCAAATATCTAACCTCACGTAGAGAGGTGCACCCAGTCATCATCGCATTATAGATACACGAGTGTGAGTTCACATATCTATATTTCAATATTTTCAAAAATATAACACTACTATATATTATCTCGGGAGGGGAGCATGGGTTCACGTGAACCCGGTGACCCCTCCTTGGATACGCCTCTGACTAAATTGTCTTAGATATATTTGTACTTTTAAAGAATTATTAATTTATGATATTAATGGGACCATATATTTATATAGAGGTCTTCTGGAAATATATTACTCCCTCCGTTTCATAAAGAATGACCTGGTTTGACTTGACACGGAGTTTAAGTAAATAAAGAAGACTTTTGAATCTTGTGGTCCTAAATTAAAGTTATGTNGCATTATAGATACCCGAGTGTGGATTCACATATCTATATTTCAATATTTTCAAAAATATAACACTACTATATATGATCTCGGGAGGGGAGCATGGGTTCACGTGAACCCGGTGACCCCTCCTTGGATACGCCTCTGACTAAATTGTCTTAGATATATTTGTTCTTTTAAAAAATTATTAATTTATGATATTAATGGGACCATATATTTATATAGGGGTCTTCTGGAAATATATTATCTTATCGAAATTGGTGATTTTTTCCATTGGCCCAAGTCAGAACCGGAGGAAAATATTATTTTAGAGAGATTATTAATTGATCGAGTTTTAATTTATAGAGGTTTTATTGTAATGTAATTTAATTGTACACAAAATTATGAAAAAAAGTATTTTAGGATAAATTATTTAGGTTGTTGGTAATCCTGATTTTAATATCAAGATTACATTTATGGGATATTTTAAATGTGAACCAAACAACTATAGTACGGAGAAGAGATTTTCTGCAAAATGTATTTTAATTTTTCATGTTTGATTGATCATTAAAGATATTTTTTTTCGGAAAATTAAATAAATTTGTTACAAATAAGAAAATAATTTTCCTAATGAAAGTAGGTCAAACAAGTTACTTTTAAGTTATATTTTACTTAATTGTTTCCTCTTCACGTACCCACACTCCCCCTCCCCCCACCCCACCCCCACCCGACCATCCCACTGTCTGGATGGAGGTAGAAGCAAAACCAAGTATCTTTTGCTCAAATAATAAGAAATTCAATAAATATGTCCATATCTTAAGACTCAGTTATTAGCACCTCAAGACGACATCCTAAATTTCAAAATCCCCATAAAGTTAAAATCTTGATTTTGCTTCTGCCATTACGTACTCTCTAGAATCCATAAAGTTAAAATCTTAATTCGACTTACATATAAATACACTTAAAATCATATTTCATTCGTCCAACAATACTTATTCACTTTATGAAATCCATGGATAATTTTATACTTAATTTCTAATTTACCCTTATCATTAATTATAGTCATTTTCCTATTATATTTTTCAAGACATTGTATTTATTATATTCAAATGGTGATATAGTAAAATTACCCTTTTATAGTTTCTTAAGGGGTGTACCAATTGCCAAGTCACTAGTGGACAACTATTGTTGGACAAAAGAAATATTTTTTTCTTACTTACCAAACACTAAAAAAATATATAAAAATTCCACTTATTTCTATTTTCCTTGAGTACCAAACACACCATTAATTCCAACAACCTCATGAGTGGACAAAACATTTTTTTTATATATATATAACCTAAAAGAATCTAATTTTGTCTTGAAATGATTCTTGAAAAACTCTCACCAAAGGCCACCCACATTTCTTTTTCCCCTTTCTGTTTATACCATTCCTCTCCCCATCCATGACTCAACCACCACAAAATTAGGCCAATGCAATTAATTCTCTCCTTCTAAAATCATTCATTTAATCTCTCATTTTAATTTCAATTACTGATCTATTAAGTGTTTTGAAGCTATGGAACTAAGTGCCATTAGGAAACATAAACACGTTGTGAAGATTTGTCAATTAAGTTGTCTTCTCTTTACTTCTACTGTTTAATATCCTATCTGCCTTTGTGTTTATAGCACTACAATAAAAAAAGTTGTTTAGTGTAATAAATTAGTTGATTTTCTCAATTGTTTCATGGCGATGTTGAAATTGAATCGTGGTTGGAATTTGGGAATGGGGAAAAAGTTCGATTTTGGTACTCGTGGAGAAGGAGGAAATGGATTTTTGAGAATTCGAAGAGATGATGAGAAACAGGGGATTTGTTTGAATTGCTGCAGCGGTGTTGAAAATGGTAGAACGATTACTATGAGTGATACTGATTACTTTTATAGTTCGATAGCATCAGTGACTGATTCAACGACTCAAACTTATAATGACGAAGGAGACGAATTTGTGAGGATGATGAGGGAAGCTCAGCCTTATTTTCTTGCGCATAGGGATCGAACATTTGTTGTTCTTCTGTCAGCTGAGATTATTGATAGCCCTTATTTGTCTTCCATAATCAAGGTATGTGTGTTTAAACTTTAAATTAATCGAATCAGTATGTTTTTAATATCGAATTGATAAAAGAATGAAATTAAACATAGTTAGTTTAGATGTATATTTACATTATATTTTTGTAAATAATAAATTCAGAGTTGTTTGACGTTAAAACGTGAATATTATTATCAAAATGAGATGAATAAAATTCTTCTATTTTGTCTCAAGTTCAAGCATTTTTAAAAAAATACTTACGTAATATAGATCTTTAATGAGTCTTATGTGTTGTAATAAATGGAGGACTCATAGATTTGAACTTTGATTGACCTGAATTTAATAATTCTATTTAATTAGTTTTAATTTATTTGTCTCTTTTTTTTTTTGATAAATAAGACTTTTGAATATTATAATCATAAATTAAAAATATATCAAATATATTATTAAAAAATCATTAATATTTTTTAAAAGATATATCAAATATATGTGCAGGGTGCATGTGGTTTACGTGTAAAACTATTGTCGGTGTGAACGCAAAATAAGATCATTGTAACTTGTAGGAGCTATAAATAGTCGATTGCAATAAATTAAACTTGGCCATTTACGAGGAAGTTTGCTGAATTATAAAAGTAGAAAGTCGTATTTAAAGCATTAAAAAGGTAAAAACAAAAAAATAAGAATTCTTTAGATATAAAAATATATTATTTTTAAACTAAAATAAAAAAGATCATGAAAAGTGAAACGACAAATTGTTTTTACCTTGACTAATTAATGATTGCCTTTTGTTGGAAATGGACTTCAGGAAAATCAATTGTAAAGTTTGTCGTCAAAATATTTTATAAGTACGGTAATAGTTATAAATTGTTTAATTACGATGAATTAATAATTAAATTAATTTAAATATTCTTTTTTGTTTTGATGATGCTATTTATTGTATACTATATTGTATTGTTAGGTTAAATATTATGTTTACTTTAATTGTTAATTAAATTTTATTTTATCATACGATTCATATTTATTGTTAGGATGATGAAAAGTCACATATAACAATCAGTTTGATATGATCACATTATTATCTTAGTATTTATTTTATTTATTATTTAATATTTAATTTTTACTTTGTCTTTTTTTAATAGTAGCTTTACTCATGTCCTATAATTTATGTGTAATATTATATAACAATAAAAAATAAAATAATTTAATAATTTATTCTAAATACTACTATATGTTAAGTATCCATTATCCAATAAAATAATAAAATATAATATAATATAATAATAACATTCATGGTTGAGACTTTGAGAGTCACCAATCAATATCTTACCTAAATAAATAAGAAGACCGGTCGAGCCGGACAGACCGGGTCGACAGTAGCACTACCGGTTCATGTCCATTCCCGTTTCCGGCGAACATTTCTTCTTCAAAATTCTCCGACTCTGACTCCACCAACTCCCCATAAATTTCCAATGTCATCTTCGCCGGCAAGGCCTTGTGCTCCAGTTATTAAACAATGTAAGCTACCAATTTTCGCTCGCAGCGATGTTTGGACAACTCCAGTTGGAAATAGTTTCCAAGGGAGGCGAAAGCTGTTATCATTAAGGGTTAATTTTTCGAAGAGATTGTCAATTAGGTGCGGTGTTTATGGGGAAACAGAAAGTGCAGCTAGTTTTTCCGACGTGAGCAGTGCAATAAAAGATGACTTATTCGTTGGGTTTTTTCGAGAAGCTTGGCCTTATTTTCTTGCGCATAGAGGAAGCACTTTCGTTGTTTTAATCTCAGCTGAAGTTGTAGATAGTCCTCATTTGGATCATCTTCTCATGGCATGTTCCTATTTTAACTTTGTCTTTCTACTCAGGATATTCACCTCCCGTTTGGCCATAGATTTTGAAGCTAAAACTTGAAAATTTGAGTTTACGAAGTTGTGATTAGTTTTGTTTGAACATGCATTTTAATTGAATTTTTTATGAAGTTTTGTGATTGAAAGTGAAATTTCTTCCAAAACTGCGAGTTTTTGGGAACTTGAAAATGTTTGAAGATCAGATTTCATGGCCAAATAGATATTTGAAGGTAAATTTTCAGAAACTACTGCCAAGATCTATGGCCAAACGTAAGCTCAATGTGTTTTTTTTTTTTTCCTTTTCTAGTAGTGGAATTCCGAGTTTGGATTTTTTTAAAATAAGATTTGGTTGGAGATTTTTGTAACTCTGCTGCTTAATGTGTGATTTAGAGAAGTTTTAAATTTTAAAAGAACTTTAACTGAACAAAAATTTAAGATTCTTAATGGGTTTGAAATGAAGTGAAATGGATATAGAAGATTCACATAGTTGAATTGGGTTAGTTTGGGATTGAGTAGTAATTGATTGATTTTTGGTAATTGTAAGTTCATTAGTTTGTTGATTTATCCCACTTTTAGTAATGCATGACGGTTTGATTTACACACAACTTTGCAGGATGTCTCGCTCCTTCATGGCCTGGGAATCAAGTTTGTTCTTGTACCTGGAACTCATGTCCAAATTGATAGGTTTCTGGCTGAAAGAGGTCAGCAAAGTGTTGTTGTTTTCTTTTCTTGTTCAGTTTTATAGTGCTAGTTTCAAGCCGCTACGTGTGTTTTCTTCACTATTTCTGATGCTGATAGCAAATAATTGTTATTTTCTCTTAATTTTATTATTCTTAATGATAGACAAAAAATTTCAGCTTAGGCACCACTTGCAGTAGGTTGGTATTTACCAGGAGTCTACAAAAAAATTCAGCTTAGGCACCACTTGCAGTAGGTTGGTATTTACCAGGAGTCTTCGTACTTTAGTGAAAGACTTGTATGTTCATGTTCTGTGAGATTTAGTGAACTCATAATGTAATTATAAAAGCCACTCTGGAGTACTTAGTATTGGAGTGAAATGGAGCTGAATGTGAATTCAGTTGATTCATATAGCTGGTGTTGGCTAGTTTGTGATTGATACAGAGTTAATCAATTAATTAGTTATCTCAGACGGAGTTTTGATGACTTTGTCTTAATTAAAATGTTAATTTTCCTCGTCTTGATGTTATCATCGTCTAGAAAGTGTCCCTGCGTTGGTACATGCATCGTCCTATCAGATGAACAGAAACAATCTAGACATGTTTTACTCACAAACTCAGAAGATGTTAAGCTAATAAAGACTCGGTAAAGTCTAAAAGGTATTCTGCCTCTAATTTCGCTCGACAATTGCTTGGGTCTGCTTTAAACAGTGAAGACTTCAGGTTAAAGCTTGATCAACCTGCTAATGATGAGTTGGAGCTCATAACGTAGTAAATAGTTTAGATGCAAGATCCTTTTTCCTATTATATTGACTGTAATACATTTCCAAAGATTGCTAAAATTAACTTGGAGAAACCCATAGCTTCGGCATCCATTTTCATTCATAGAAAGAGGAATCAATAGCATTAATGGCCTCGATAATTATGCATTTTAAAGTAACCAAAATTTGCATGCAAAGGAGTTTTAACAGTCTTTACTATTCAAAGTCCTCTACTTTTTCCTTTTTAATTAGCACCATTATATTATTTTTCTTTTCTCTAAACTACAATTTTTTCTCTATCTTAAGAAGAATATTCTCAGAAGCAAGTGATTTGAAAACTCTTTCTTACAGGAAGTGAGCCCAAGTATGTAGGCCGCTACAGAGTAACAGACCCTGATTCACTGATGGCTGCAATGGATGCAGCTGGGAGAATTCGTCTTATGATAGAGGCAAAGTTGTCTCCTGGGCCATCATTGACTGGTGTCCGCCGGCATGGAGAAAATAGTCGCTGGCATGATGGTGTTAGTGTTGCTAGTGGTAATTTTCTAGCAATGAAGGTGAGAATATAACGTCATTGTACAATGTAAATATTATGAAATGTATTTTCATTCTTTTTGGGTTTTAAATTTTTTGCATCAAATGTCATTTCAATGATAATGAGGTTGACTTGGGATTTTCATTATAAATTCCGGCAGAGAAGAGGAGTTGTAGAAGGAATTGATTATGCGGCGACTGGTGAAGTAAAGAAGATAGACATTTCTCGCATTCGTGAGAGACTTGATCAGGATAGCATTGTGTTATTAAGCAATCTTGGATATTCCAGCTCTGGAGAAGTTTTGAACTGCAAGTATGCTTTATGGCTTTTGATAGGTATCTTTGTTGATGTTATGCATCATTAGTCCTGCATCTTGTTCTACGCAAATCGTTAAAATCAATGAATAAACAGAATTTCAGGAAGCTATATACTAGAGCATAGTGATACATAAGACTTCAGCTTAGTAGTGATCAATTTTCCGGTTCTACCCTCTCTTTTAATTAAACTGGTAAGCTTCCATTTTCAAGTTTCCTTTAACTTATGGGACATTCTCCTTTCTTTCTTTAACTGCTTGACAGGCATAAAATGCTCCTTCTCTCTTCTTCTTCACCTGCTTATTCTTCTTCATCTTCTTTTTTTTTGTGAAAACTCGTGCGCTTGGAAGATTGCAGTACTTAATTTTCAGTGATAGGATCAAAACCCAGAAGTCAATCAAAAGTCTTCTAGTGAAATCTTAGCACGAAAAAGGGGGAAATAACTAGCAAGAATGTGATTTATGCCTAGGGTGCATGCCAACTATTATCAGAAGAAGTGTAAAATTAACAATTGTAAAAGAAATATTACTTCAGGTTGATCTCATTTTGGTCACATTTTGGGTTTATGTTTACTCGATTGAATAGGTTACACTCAACTTGGGTGGTTTCTTATAGTAACATTACCTATCAATTAGTTTCTTCACGATTCATATAGTTTTAGATACAATTCAAACACTCTCAACAGAGTGATAAGGCAGTACACCAATAACTTTCTCTGCTCTTCTTTCATTACAAGATAGTACTAATAAAAAATATTGTGCTCGTGCAGACACACACACATATATGCGACATTATGACTCCCATCTATTGGAGGGGTGATATAGATGGACTTGTGGAGTTGAAGTTAGCTTAACATCGAACTTTGAACATATCTTTATCCCTCACCATGGGTAGAAGCCAATAATTTCACGATTTTATGTGTGTCAGTGCCCTCTGCGGGAATGCTATTTTTTTTTATATCAATCTGCTTTTCTTGGGAACTTAGCTTGTTTTAAACAGTGGTCATGTGTTTGCGGAGATTACTTCATTTCTTAATGTGTACTAGTTTTTCATGTTTTTACAAAACTATTTCTAGAGGCTCTATCAGAAGCAGTCTTTCTACTTTCAAAAGGTAGGGGCAAGGCTGCGTAACCGCACCCTCCCCAGACCCCACTTGTAGGATTACACTGGTTATGTTGTTGTACAAAACTATATCTAATTAATTAGGCTAGATGCTCAGTACACCACATTTTTCTGAAACTACCATTGTGAGTCAGCTTTTTGTGAATATGTTAAGTGTGTCACAGCCCTTGGTGTGAATGCTTATCTTTTAAATCAATCTACTATCTTGGGAACTCAACTTGTATTACACAGTGGTCATCTGTTTCATGATCCCATGTTGAGTTAATTCATTTTACAATTCCTAATGTGTAACATGTTTTTCGTTTTTCTATAACCATTTTCTGATTGATTAAGCTAGATGCTCAGCACACAACATTCCCGACTCTTCAATCATGAGTCAGTGTTTTGTGGATATGTTTTTTCTTTCCGTCTTTATTTTGCCTTGAGTTTTAAGATTGATAATGTGTTTTATTTTATTGAAGCACATATGAAGTTGCTACAGCTTGTGCCTTGGCTCTAGGAGCAGAGAAACTGATTTGTATTATAGATGGTCCAATTCTGGATGAGTCTGGCCGTCTTATTCGTTTCTTGACTCTTCAAGCTGCTGACATGCTGGTTCGCAAACGAGCAGAACAAAGTGAGGCAGCAGCTAATTATGTAAAAGCTGTCAGTCAAGAGGACTTCAATTGTTTAGATCACAATGGTTCTAATGGATCAATCTCTTCCTACAATATGAATGGGTTTAACCAAAAATACAGTGTTTTTCAGAATGGTGTTGGTTTTGACAATGGGAATGGGCTTTGGTCTAGTGAACAGGGTTTTGCCATTGGAGGACAAGAGAGGTTAAGTCGACTAAATGGTTATCTTTCAGAGTTAGCTGCAGCTGCTTTTGTGTGCAGAGTAAGATCCTGGCTGTCTAATCACTATATCTGCAGATTTTTAGAAGTGTCTAAACTAGACAATAAATAACCCTAAATATACAACAGAAAATTGCATTTTCTCTAAACTTGACCCTTGATGACTAAAGGGGTAGATTTTGGAAGTTATCGCTCTTTGCTGTTAAAACTTCTTTTATAATAGCTTGTGCATTAGAGATATGTATATTTACAGAATAGTCAACTAGTTTCATGTTCTCACTACATATTATGGCTATATATGGTTTGCTGTGTGTAGCAACTATCAACTTTCACAGTGATCTATCATCTGATGAAATTTTCATGCCTCTACTAAATTGACTCCTCATTTATCAATATGATATCTCTATTGGCTTATTGGTTAAAAGTTTTGCCAATTCTGTACTCCATTTGCCATCAGGGCGGTGTTCAAAGAGTTCACCTGCTGGATGGTACTATTGGTGGAGTTTTACTAAAGGAATTGTTCCAAAGAGATGGAGTTGGGACAATGGTAGCTAGGTATGCAAATCTTGATGAAATATTGATTGTAATTTAGTCAAGACATGTTGATATTCACTTTTCCACATTTACATCATTTCCTCTTTAAGTTGATCAATGATATTCACTTTTCCTTGTGTTTTTGAACCATCAAATCCATGGTACAAATAGTTCACTTTCAAAGCAAGTCATGAATGAGAAGACAAAAATATAATCTGCAATAAACGAGCTCAGTAGGTTAAGAGTAACAAATTGGGCTAATGTGAGTCACCTTTCACCATCATGGTTAAAACACCACCAAATGTGGAGAAGAACAGCAGGAAATTACTGTGCTATTATTACTATCCAAATTTGACATTTTATTTCTTTGCGGAGAAATCCATGGCGCAACTTAAAAGATTCAATCCCCTTGGACACAATTTGGTATATGACTATTAGAAGTAATATCCAGAATTTCCTGAGATGTTTAACCAGCTACTTACATTGCCAAAATAAACTTAGCCTTCCTTTTACAATATTGATATACAGAACTCCACGAGCAGTGAGAATCTGCATGTCTCTGGTTGTCTGATCCACTCCCTATATGACATTATGTTTCTCACCACAAAAGTTCATGGTTTCCCTGTCTCTAGAATTAAAAGTTGTACTCTCAGTCACATAATTATGTTAGGACATGGCTAATTGATATTTGCAATCTTTTTTATGAATATCTTTCGAATAAGATGTGCATGAATCTCTCTTTCTCAGTGATCTTTACGAAGGAACACGAATGGCTAGGCTGTCGGATATTCCCGAGATCAAACAATTATTACAACCTCTAGAAGAGTCTGGAACATTGATCAGAAGGAGCGAGGAAGAGGTTAATCTTGATGCTTTTTATTATGCTAAAATAGTTACTAAATCAGCCTCTATTTGGTTAATGTTTGTATATCATTTTTTTTTTTCATAATTATGTGTTTTTTACTTGTTCTAGCTGGTGGAGGCACTGCATTCATTCATTGTTGTGGAGAGAGAAGGCCATATTATAGCTTGTGCTGCTCTCTTTACTTACTTTGAAGAAAAATGTGGAGAGGTTGCTGCTATTGCCGTTTCTCCTGATTGTCGTGGCCAAGGACAAGGAGACAAATTACTTGGTAACTCTTTCTCATAGTAAAACTAATTACTCTTTCGATAAATAATGCATGTAAGCAGTTTCAGGATGTTGTGATTATTTGTGTTTGCCCTATGAAGTTGCAAACACGTTAACAAAGGAACAATCTTAAGTTTAAGATATTTCCTGAAGCCTTTAATAACTTGGATTAGCAAACAGAGCAAAGCATAAAATAAAGACATGATGAATCTAGACTTACCATCAATGACGGGTTATATTTCAGAACATCATCATAAATGATAACAATGCCACCAACATAAGTTGTAAGAATTAATTCAGTACCTCCAATAATACCTTAAGATTTTTTATGAAGCCCAAGCATTAAAATGAGCCAATTATACATACCGTATATACCAATGGAATGTGATCATTTAGTATTCCTCCTTGTGATTATCCATTCCTCCAAATTTCATTGTACGTGTGGAAGAAATCTCGAAAGCAAACAATTAGATATATAAGCTCCTCACCTACACCCTTATGTGTTTTCCCTCAAAGATGTCTGTAAACTCTTGTGTTTCTCTCAATACAACTTCTACTCGCTCTAATAATCTGACACAGTTTAGCCTTTTTCCGTTCTATGAAAATCCATAGTTCGAAATCAACTCACCGAAATCATTAACATTTGTTGGATTCCTTGAGGTAATTTTCTAGAATGGAATTGATGGGAAGAGTAAGGGATGATAAAAGCTAACAGATTAAAATCAACAAAATAAATGAGAAAGCACAAATTAAATACTGGAGTTCAATATTAAGAACATTTTACTGNATCTTGAAAGCAAACAATTAGATATAGAAGCTCCTCACCTACACCCTTATGTGTTTTCCCTCAAAGATGTCCGTCAACTCTTGTGTTTCTCTCAATACAACTTCTACTCGCTCTAATAATCTGACACAGTCTAGCCTTTTTCTGTTCTATGAAAATCCATAGTTCGAAATCAACTCACCGAAATCATTAACATTTGTTGGATTCCTTGAGGTAATTTTCTAGAATGGAATTGATGGGAAGAGTAAGGGATAATAAAAGCTAACAGATTAAAATCAACGAAATAAATGAGAAAGCACAAATTAAATACTGGAGTTCAATATTAAGAACATTTTACTGTGAACTAGCACTAGATTGTTCTCAACCAGAATCCAAATTTTTGCCCACCAATGGAAGATTTTGTCTAGCCAAGAATCAAAGAAGATTCTTTCCTCCTGTTTTTTTTTTCCTAATAATTCTTCCTGAATCTAAACAATAAAAACAATGAAAACAACAGTCTTTTTTACTTTTTTATTAATAAACAGGAACTAAGACATGAGGGTTTATAGGAATAAGTCCAAGCCAAAGTTGTGATTCTAGATCATTGATTTTTTTTGAGAAAGGTAACTTGTATTATCAATAGAGGAATACTCCAGGAGTAGTCCAGTAATACTTACAAAACAAAGATCACAGATTTGGAATACCCTTAACCCAAAACTTGACAATTAGATGTTACTTGGGTAGCAAATGCAACGTATTGACTTGTATTTTGCAACAATGTTCTCTTCAACTTGTTTGTAACAATTGCCAAGCTCCAAAGGAGGTATTCCTTGAACGCCTTGGTCTTGACACGAGTCAATGGTCCACTAAACATCTCGGAATTGTTCACAATAGGCTGTGTAGTATCTGTCTTTCCAGGATCGTATCAAACTGTTATGTGTTTACTTCTCTTCTATCTACCTAAACGCAGTTGGTGTCCTTGAACATTTTGGTCTGATTAAAATTCTGCACTTATTATTGCAATAGCCAATAACTTTCTATTCCAAAAAAAATTGCAGATTACATTGAGAAGAAGGCATCCTCCCTTGGATTGCAAATGTTGTTTCTGCTTACAACTCGCACAGCTGATTGGTACGTTCTTTCCACTTTCCTGCTCCCTGGCCAATATATACATTGTTCTTCCAATTGGCGAACAAACATTGATTGCCGAACTAAAGTGCAATGGACAATGGCAGATAACTGAGTGTCATTAAATTTGTTGCAATATTTATACCGAATTTGAGAATACAAGTCTTTAAGTCATTTCAACAGGGAGATAAAGCTAAGATGCTATGTCAAGGTACAGAGAATCATAAAGGGTAAAAAGAAAAGAGTTCCTCTTGGTTGACTCTTTATTATTAGTATTACTACTTGTTTTTTGGGTATGCGTGTGTAATTCATATCAATGAGTATAAAAATTTTAAAATCGCATAAATATTATTCAACGATGTGTTTGAGTTATAAAATAAAAATTTAAAAGTATAAGCTCTTTGATACGATGGATGTTGATCCTATTTAACCAACTCAATAAAAGAAGCTGTCCTGCAAAAGTATTCAGATGCTTTATTATAATTTCGGTATATGAGTTATGCATTTGCTTTAAAGCACAGACAGAGTAGCACAATGTGCTTACTTGTACTTTATTAAATAATGAAGTTCATGTGTTTTACTTTGTTAAACTCAAAATGGAGCTCTAATAAATCTAACATTTTCTCTTAAGAAAAAACTGACCCGCAAGAGTATTCAGATGCTTTACTATAATTTCGATATACGAGTTCTGCATTTGCTTTAAAGAACAGATAGAATACACAATGTGCTTACGTATACTTAACTAAATAATGAAGTTCGTGTGTTTGTCCATCTTTATTCAATATGTGCACATTGGCTGGATTTTGTTGACTTCATCTAGCTTATACAAGTGAAACCCACTCCTCTGATTCTCTAAACTGTTCTACAATTCCAAATCCTTAATATATCCACTCCTTGATATATGCAAGAAACCTCACAATCAAGCATTTTTGTCATAGTTTCATTCATATAATGTTCAAAGTTGAGACTGGATTTTGTCCTTGAACAAGAAAAATATCATTAACAGATGGTTTGTTGATTTGATGTTCATGTATACATTTCTCTCCTTCACAGGTTTGTGAGGCGCGGTTTTTCTGAATGTTCCATTGACTGCATACCAGCTCAAAAAAGGAAAAAGATCAATCTCTCTCGTAGGTCGAAGTATTACATGAAGAAGCTGCTACCTGATAGAAGTGGTATACGCTTTGACAACCCCTTTTCATAAGAACAAAAATGAGGTTTCTGCTGATCTCTGTAGTGGCTCTGCAATAAGCTTGGATTAAATGGGCAATCCTTGTTAATATGTGTCCATTAAGTGTAATCATAGAAAAAATATGCGCCTGTAAAATTTCAGGAATGTTACATTGTCTGCTTTATAATGTAGCCTATGCTTGATTTGGTTGCTAACATCATCTGTCTTTTACCATTTCGGGTCAAATTTTGAGAGTTTATGTTAAGAAAAGCTGGAGCTAAGGTTCCTTCTTGTGCTCCATAGATGTATATTTGATTCCTGTGGATTGGAGTGTGTTAACTGAGCCTCTTGCTTATGGTAACAGTACATAACATGGTCTAGGGATGGTCGACTTATCGGTTCAGTAACTTCAACGTAAAATTTTGCAAAATGTGGACTTATTGTTAGGCAATGAGACTATGATTTAACCCTTTAATGTGTTCTATATAGCAGTAAAATAAGGGCTTGCATCTAGTGAAAATATGTAAGTACGTTTTTCAATGGCTTCAATTTGTTCTCATCTCATTTCAAAGTGGAAACAAATAAAAGTTCAAGTTAAAACCCAGAAGCCAGTTTTAGGATTTGTTGCTGGAAGACAATTGACATTTGAAATGTAATTGAGAAATAACCTTTTTAAAAAAATTTATAATGTAAAACTTGACTCATAGTTTGTATTTTGTAAAAAGAAAAATAACCCATCATTTTAAATTGTGCAAATAAGACTCGTGTTCGATGTGAAGAGACTGTTTGTACCATGTGAAAGGATTCTATTAAAGAATAATCAGTTGTTACTTGTTACCATTGTTGATTAGTGTATCTTTGAGATATGCTATTTGAGGTGCCTTAAGATACTTCGATATTCTGTTTATGAACTATGGTTTGCTGATTTTTGGTAAGATTGTATAAAGAATTGGAGAAATTTTTATCGTCCTAACAACTAGCGGATTTCATGTTTACCAGAAAAAATACAACTTAAAAATTCAAATTGCATTTCCAAACAAAACTTCAAAATCAAATCAATCTGATATCAAATCGGAACATCATATCACATATCCAAATGGACCATTAGTGTACGAGTTGAAACTTCAACACAATATTTTAGAATTCAAACTTATAAAAGTGAAACTCTAGAATAAAGTTCTAAAAGTTTCAAGTTATATAGGTGAAACCGCATGACACTCTCCTTGATCAAAAGTTCAAACTAGAGGAAAATTCACAAGTAGCCTCATTATGGATCGTCAATTAAGCTTTAGCCAAGATTTCAAAATTATTCAAAGTCACATAAAATTTGGAAAAAAATATCACTTAACTAAAACACGAAAAGACTCATTAGTGTTGGAGTTGAATTTGGATCGTACCAAACACACTCATATAAGTGTCATAATTTGGTGTCAACAACGCAAACTGGTGTAAAAAAGAGAAAATATAATAAATTAGTTTCTTCAAATAAATCAAAGAAGTTGTCCTTCCCCAAAAAACACATTGGTACACAATTTGCAGGCTGGGATAATACATGTATCAATTCTTTCAATTGGAAAAGAATTTACATACAAGAAAACTCTGGAGTAACCAACAAAAGGAATAGCTTGACAACTTTTAACTTGTAGATCTGGAGAAAGGGCTCAACTCTTTGATTTTGAGTGCTTAACAAGCCAATCAATGACTGAGTCAATATTGGTGGAGTTTTTGCACGATATCATATAGCAACATACCTCCCTATCTGTTATAGATTTCAAGTCCCTGCAAAATCATTCGAAAATGAATCAAAACATGTAATGCAGTTGGGCATCATGAAAGAAGGAAATGGAAGAGAATTTGTTTCCTATCACCAAAATTTGCGACCAATTAGCCAAAATGAAAGATGTAAACTCCATCCCCTTCCCCTAATCAACCATAGCGTAAACTACGAAGAGGAGAGACAACAATGAGAGTCCAATTTTATCTGCTTACATCTGATCAGTCAATGCCTGCTTGGAAAGGGCTCCAGGCTTGTCAATCTTGTTACCCAATACCAGCAATGGAATACCACTCAACGATGGCTTACTCAGCAGGTCATGGATTTCACTTCTTGAAATGCTAACATTGTCATGATCAGCAGCATCAACAACATAACTGCAAGGAAAGAGAACTCAAAAACAAGATACTACTATGGCTACCAGGATCATTAGTAGAATTCCTTCATGATTTGAATAAAAAGAACGGCTAAAAGAAAGGAATTCTACCACCCCTAAGGCGTTTTAGAAATGAATCTGTCAAAAGCCTGATCAGGTAATTTGAACTAGCATCTATTCTTAAACATATCATGGTTGGTGAAAATTAAATGCAACCAAACAACAACAAGACCATTGATCTACTATGTGCTGTCTTCCATCACTTCCAAAAGTATTATGACTATGCATAATGATGAAGCACTCAAAAATGACTAACAAGCAGTGTACAATGAGGAAGGAATAGTAGCATCTGCACAATGTAATCAAGTAAGCTGAAGAAGGAGCATACACTATAGCAGAAACTGCACGACAGTATCTTTCCCACATACTGCGGAATCTGGGTTGACCTCCAAGGTCCCACAACTTTATAGTCACATTTCCTTTAGTCACTTTCCGCATGTTAAATCCCACCTGTACATCCAATAGATTCGTATTATTATCACAGATCAAAACGATGTAGTAAAAACTGGAATTAGATTACGACTAAGATCTAGGAAGATGAAAACTTACCGTCGGTATCATATCTTCACTGTATCCACCAGTCTAAGAATGACAGATTGAACAAATATTATTAGGTCATCAGAGACAATCAGACTACATAGAAGCAAAAGGATACGAAAAAAACAGCATAGAGGAATTATCTACTTACAGCAATCACATTTACAAGTGATGTTTTTCCTGCATTCTGCAGCCCTATCAAAGAAAGCTCCATTTCCTGCTGAAAGAAGAGGCTGAAGGAAAAACAAGTTTTAATGAGCTGATATGAGGAATCATTTCATAAGAAGAGCCAAAGCAGTCAAAGTTCAATGTGTGTTATAAGCCCTTTGAAAACAAAGATACAAATAACTTCCAGTTCTATTTTAAGCCACAAAGCACGAGTAACAATTAGCAAGAGGTCCAAGTTGCACAACATGGCGTGAAACTACTAAACTGGATGAATAAAATAATCATAGATCTGCCAATAATTAGTCGTTCATCTTCTGAAACAACCCTCATGAGCTCCATAGGAAGCTCAGGCATAAGATGGAAGCACATATCGTATCACACCCTCAACAGCCAAAAATGTACAAAGGAGAAATTTAATTTCACATTTTCACCTTTCATCATCTAGTCCTTTGGAATATTAGATAAATTATGCTTCTTGTGAAGAAGAAGCCTTAGAGACAAGGCAATCAATTTATCTAGCAATACACCTCCAAAAAGACACATGAATTTAGTAAAGAAAGCCAAAGTTACAAGAAGACAAGAACTATGGCAGAAGAAATGCTACTGGCAACTTATGCAAAATCTTTGGTGTGTGGAAGACGTGGAAGTTCCAAGATTGATTAGAAGAAACAAATTAACAAATTTTCAATAGTCCACTATGAGAAATCGGAATGAATATTGCAACTAGTGTACATGTCTGCTTTAGTCCCGACATACACAGTGAAATCCCACGAAGTTGAACCACAAATCAAAATTTTCTTGTCAATAGAATATTTTTTTTTGATGACAAAAATTTTTTTCACCAAGGAGATTCAAAATATAAAATGTGAACACATGAAAAAGCCAATAGGATTCAACATTTATTGTATACATACAAAATAATATCGACCTTGTACATACAGTTTACATTTTCAGCAAACCCCCTTGCACCCCCCTAGTTTTGTCACGGGGAAGTGCACTGGGGAATTCAACCAAGAATATTGCTCTTGGTCTCCTTTTCCACAGGCTTGGCACTATCTCAATGGATTGAATATCATTAAACTCAGAAAAATAAAATTTCAAAAAATGAGGCCATGTGATCACCATTGTAATCCAAGTTTCATGATAAAAGTCATAATCTGCCTCAGTAAATCAATCACTCTGGCCACCTAAAACTGAGTCTCTTTTTTTTTTTTAAGAAGGTATGTCATTAAAAAGCATCAAGCAGAAGCAGAATTATAGAATAGACAAAAGGGCTCACAGAGAGCATAAGCAAAAGTTGTTAGCTCCTTTACAATCATCAAACTAGTACTAGAGAGCTAACAAAGTCAAGAAATTGTTCAGTGTTAAATTAACCCCACTGAACAACATAAGTAAACATCTAGCTTTTAAGAGAGTTGTTTGGAGTTGAGATCCCATCAAAACATCTGTGGTTCCTTTCAATCCATAGACACCAAAAAATAACTCCAGGGATCATAACCCAAACTTTCTTGATGGACATATCAACACTCCATGTATTTCAGCTTGCGTAGGCTTCTTTCACATTTTGTAGTCTCTTTAAGTGTGATCAATTTCACATTAAAAGCTCAAGTTGGTAGAGAGAACACACATTTAATTATTTAGGTCTCGGCAGAATCAACAAACTATTAATGGTAGTCGCGTTGAGTTACATCAATCATCTCATTTAGATTCCAAAAACAAATGGGAAAATACAAGTAGCAGCAAATCATAAATCATTATTCAACTCACAAAAATTCAAAACACGAAAGCATTCCTTCAAGGAATTTTATTATAATGATAAAAATTAAAACTAGAGATACCATGGTATAAGGGCCAATTTGCGAGCACCTGACTAATTCCACAGGTACCAAATAAGGAAATCCCCTATTTTTATTTTTTTTGCCTTCGCTAAAATCTAAACCTAAGTTCTCATAATACTCAACATAGGTACCAAATGAGTTTCTTTAAGTTTGGTCAATCTCACGTTAAAAGCTTAAGTTGGTAGAGTGAACACACATTTAATTATTTAGGTCTCAGTAGAGTCAACAAACTACTAATGGTAGTTGTGTTGAGTTACATCTATCATCTCATATACATTCCCAAAACAAATGGGAAAACACAAGTAGCAGCAAATCATAAAATTATTATTCAACTCACAAAATCCAAAACGGGAAAGAATTCCTTCAAAGGAAATTTTTATAATGATAGAAATTAACACTAGAGATACCATGGTATAAGGGTCAATTTGTGAGCACCTTACTAATTCCCAAGGTACCAAATAAGGAAATCCCCTAATTTTTTTTGCCTCCGCTAAAATTTGAACCTAAGATCTCATAATTCTCAACATAGGTACCAAATGAGTCTCTTTAAGTGTGATCAATCTCATGTAAAAGTTTAAACTGGTAGACAGAACAAACGTCTAATTATTTTGGTCACAGTAGAGTCAATAAACTATTAATGGTAACCGCATTGAATTATAGATATTATCTCATTTACATTCCTGAAACAAAATGGGAAAATACAACTATACAAGCACCACCAAATTATAAATCAATATTCAACTCACAAAATACCAAAATGTGAAAGGATTCCTTCAAAGGAATTTTTTCATAATGATAAAAATTAACACTAGAGACACCATAGTATAAGGGCCAATTTGTTAGCACCTTACTAATTTTTATTTTTTTTATAACCGAGAAATCCGTCTGTGACCTGCCCTTTGGACCAATCACAACCTTCTAAGCTCGGTGGATAATGGGCCCGCCCCTCTACCCTTCTCCACTTAAATACCAGGCTTCGCTTTGCATGGTGTGGGGCTTGAACTTGTGACCTAAACCACAAATCCTCCACCTTTTGCCACTCGAACTAGGCCTTGGGGGCATGAGCACCTTACTAATTTCACAGCCCACAGGTACCAAATAAGGAAATCCCCTAATTGTTTTGCCTCCGCTAAAATTTGAACCTAACACCTCGGAATTCTCTACACGGATATCAAATGAGTCTCTTTAAGTGTGATCGATCTCACGTAAAAGCTTAAGCTGATAAAGAGAACACATTTAATTATTTAGGTCTCAATAGAGTCAATAAACTATTAACGTAATCGCGTTGAGTTACATATATCATCTCATTTACATTCCCGAAACAAATGGGAAAATACAAGTACCAGCAAATCATAAATCGATATTCAACTCATAAAAATCCAAAATGCGAAAGAATTCCTTCAAAGGATTTGTTTCATAATGATAAAAATTAACACTAGAGATACACCATGGTATAAGGGCCAATCTGCGAGCACCTTACTAATTCCACAGGTACCACATAAGGAAATCCCCCAACTTTTTTGCCTCCGCTAAAATTTGAACCTAAGACCTCATAATTCTCAACATAGATACCAAATGAGTCTCTTTAAGTGTGATCAATTTCACGTAAAGCTTAAGCTGATAAAGAGAACCTAAGTTGCTCAGACTCGGGTGTGGGTGTTTGATACGGGTGCGGATCTAGAGGTCGGATCTTCTATGATCTAAATTTTAAGATACGAATCCATGTATGGATACGGGTGCGGGGATTCGGCTAAAAATAATTCAAATATCTAAAAATAGAGTTGTAAAACCTAAATTATGAGATATTATGTGGAAGATTGAGGAGAAATTATAGATCAAGAGGCCAATCCTAGAAGGAGATAAGAGGAAAGGGAGTGACCATAGAAATTTATATACACAAGTTATTCCATTTTCTTCAACTTCACCTTAGTTTTTGTTTTGATTACAGAAATCATTAAATCTGTCTAGAATTTCTCCCTCGAATCTGGTCAAAGTACCCAAAACCGATTGACCAGATCGGGTACGGATCTCACACCCATGTCGTGCCAATATGGGTGCGGCACCGAATGTGAAGAATCTGAGCAACTTAGGAGAGAACACACGTTTAATTATTTAGGTCACAGAAGAATCAATAAACTATTAATGTGCGTTGAGTTACATATATCATCTCATTTACATTTCCGAAACAAATGGGAAAATACAAGTACCAACAATTCATAAATTAATATTCAACTCACAAAAATCCAAAATGCGAAAGAATTCCTTCAAAGGATTTTTTTCAGAATGATAAAAATTAACCCTAGAGATACCATGGTATAAGAACTGATTTGCGAACACCATACTAATTCCACAGGGTACGTCCTCCTACCAGCACAGATACCAAACAAAGAAATGACCTAATTTGTTCGCCTCCGCTAAAATTTGTACCTAATACCTCATAATTCTGAACATAGATACCAAATGAGTCTCTTTAAGTGTGATCAATCTTAATCAAGGAGTGGAATTCTCTGCTCCCCAGGGAAAACTCCATTGCTTTGACCGTCATCAATGACCTAAGGATGCTTCTAGCCATCAAAAGAACACATGTTTGACTATTTACGTCTTAGCACGGTCAATAAATTATAGCTTAAGCTAGCATAGAGAACACACGTTTAAATATTGACGTCTCAAGAGAGTCAATAAACTACTAATGTAATCTCGTTGAGTTAACATATATCATCTCATTTACATTCCCGAAACAGATGGGAATAAACAAGTACCTCACTAACTCCACCTGATACCTGCAAAGGTTTTTCATTTTAATATCATGGTGTCGCAGTCAGTTTGCACGCACCTCACTAATTCCACCTAATACCTACTACCTCCTACCAATACAGATATCAAACAAAGAAACAACCTAAATTTTTTTTTTTGATCCCGCTAAGATTTGAACCTAACAACTCATAATTTTCAATCCACCCTAGCTAGGCCACATCGTTAAGTGCCAAAGTTTTTAGATTACATCAATCAATCAATTAATAATGTTGAATCCCAATCTAATCGAGATGAACATAGTATAATTGGAAAAAAAGTGAATTAGATCGGAAAAATATACCTTCGAAGCCAATTGAGCAAAGCATCCCAAAGACCCATAGCTGACGAGAGCGAGAGATCTGTAAAATGTCAGTTTATAGCAGATTTATATGTATATATATAAATCTCTCTCGCTCTCACTCGCAAATGAAAAAATGTGTTTGTGTTCGGTTCAAATTTGAACCTTTTTGAGAAATTTCGTTGCGTCGCAGCTATTTATCGCATTTGCGAAAAAGTATGAGAATCGTCCAATCACATGATTATTTATTATGGAAGATGAAAAGAAAGTGACGGATTTGCCCTTCGAGTAACATGGATTTACTGAACAGCCATTCGGATTGTTAAGTGCAGGATTAGTGTCGGATTATACAACTGGCTATTGGCTAATTGGACGCTATAAAAGCAGCACACAGTTTTAAATTCATTGCTGAATTTAGGTGCGGCACATTGGTAAGATTTGTTACGTATCTGAGCTCCGCAAGGGAGCTTCAACTAAATTTGAATTGTGCACTGCAGGATCCATTTAAAGATGGCATTCCTAAAATATTTTTTTTTATATCTAATGCTCGACTCTGAGACCTTTTATTAAGGCGGACATGGTAAGATAAGGTATTAGAAAATTATGGTTTCAATTTTTTAAAATATTAAAATATTATCATGTAAAATTAATTTAGTATTTTTTTTAAGTTTAATTTTGATAATTAATCATAATTTATTTGACTTAAATTTACGTATATTTATATTATATTAAAAGATTATAACTTTTGACCTTTCAAAATAAGTCTCAATTATGTTAGACTTAACACCTTAGACATATACAAATATTTAAAATAAAACAAAAAGGTTCAAATAGTTTTCTTCATTTAATCGATTACAAAAATATATATTTTAATCAATCAACATTTTGAAGTCTAAACAACATTATCCAAAATGAAGGGCAATCCTGTTGTATAATCATATAGTTTTAAAATATTTATCAAATATTACATTAAATATCATAATATTTAAATTATGAAATCAATTTTTTCAGTTTTAATATAATAATTTAATATCTATCGCGAAGTATTGAATCATAGACAAGGTGAATTAGCCTCAATTATTGGTGAAAAATAAAAAGAATTACTCCAATAATTGGAGTGTCCCACTATCTATTTTTGGATGGACATTGTTCCAATATTCTCACTGATCCCAAATAGAAAAGATCCCCAACATTGCTCACCCTTTGGGGTTTATTTATTTTACTTCCTGTGTCCCTAATTACTTGTTCATATTTTTTTTTAGTTGTCTCTAATTACTTGTCTATTTTGACAAATCAAGAAAGGACAATTTTTTTTACCTATTATACCCTCAATTAATTACTTTGAAAAATGAAATCTTAGGTTTTTAATTCATCCAATTCATAATTAATATGGATAAAATGGTAAACTCACCATGTCAATTATTGTTTTCTTAATAGGTGTGTCAATTCAAAAGTGGACAAATAACTAGGGACACAGGGAGTACTAGTTAATGGAGCCCGTGCCAACAAGGGTACAATAGATGTTACTTTCTCCGTCTAACAATAGTTGTCTACTATACTAAAAAATAGTTGTCCAATAATTTATTTTGTCTCAATTTATGTGATATAAATAAAATTTCAAAAGTCAATTAATTTTTTTTATGATTTGTAAATATTTTAAGTTATTAATTATTAGAATTTATAGCACTTTTAATATAATTTTTAGATAATATATGTTACTCCTTCTATCCCAATTTATGTGTCATCGATAAAATTTCGAGAGTTATCAAATTTTAATGTCTTTTATATATTTTTAATAGATAATTATTATGATTTATAATATTTTTACGTTATTTTTAAATAAGATATGTTATTTCATCTATTTCAATTTTGTGACACTGGTAGAATTTTTCATTTAATCAAATTGCACAATAATAGTAATCCAAGTGACATACAAGTAGGGGCCACAAGTTTAATTGACATAGTAATAATTAAGTTAGAGTAAATTTTATGTATGGCAAATATAAAATTCATAATTGTATGTTATGGCTATAGTTTATATAATTGCACTCCATAGCAAAATTTTAGTTTACTATGGAGCTGTCTTTCTATATATCTCGGTATTCCTTCAAATTTATATACGTTTTGATTGTTTAAAAAATTAAATAAAAAGGCAGTAATTTCGGTTAGAAAAAAAAGGGAAAAAATCGGTGAAGTCACGCACATTCTGTTTCAATCGAATTTTCTTCCTTCTACGTCTTCTTTAACAGTAAGAACTCCATTGCAACTCAGTTCAGAAAATCGATCAAGCTGTTGACGGTACTATACAAACAATCGAGATCATATTGATTTTAGAAATAATAACAAGAGGTAATTTCATGACGAAAAAATTCTCTGATTTTATTTTTTTTTTGTCGAAATTGGAGTTCAACGTGTATTCAAAATCAGATTTCCTTTTTAACTTTCATCAATTTCTGTTGAATGTAGATTCAGAGGTGTATTTTTGTTCGTAATAGAGTTTAACACTTATGATTTGTATAGTTAATTTGAAATCTAGGAAAATTTGTGATTTGCAAATTTACTGGATGAAATTGTTGATTATTTTGAATTCGTGATCGGATATTCGCTCTTTTCACAGTAATATTTTTGTTCGGATTTGTATAATTGATGTTGAAACTATGAATGAAGATGAAATTGTATTATGATTTGCTTAGAGTTTATATGTATAAGTGTTTAGATATGATTCAGTAAGATATGTATAATTCGTATATGAAACTATTGACCTTTTGTTTTGAATTTGTATATTTATACAGTGCAGGTTCATCCTATTTTTGGATATATGATTCTTATACAAATGCAAAAACCTATACGGTGTGAAAGTAACAATACCATTGCACTGTGTGAAATTATAAATTTGTGTATAAAGCTTTAATTTGTGTATATAATGGTTTATATAATTGTATATTCAGAATATGTATAAAAATGAAAAACTAAATTCCATGTATGTTATATACATACATATTAGTGTTGTTGTGACATTATAAGTATATGAAATTGTTGACTGTTCATTGGAATTTGTAAGTTATATACATGTACCAATTAGTGTTGTTGTGAGTTGTATAAGTATATGACATTGTTGACTGTTTATTCGAATTTGTATATTTATACAGAGCAGGTTAGTCCTTTTTTTGGATATTTGATTATGTATATTTATATACAATAGGTATATGTATATGTCAATTATTTTAGATTTGTCAATTGTATATTTGTATAAAGCTTTAATTTGTGTATATAAATATTTGTATAAGTATATAATGGGAATATGTATATTACTGAAAAACTGAATTCGCTATAATTTGTATAAGTATATGTTTTGTTTGTTGTTGAGATTCTTAATCATATAAAGATATATGTATATATAATTTAATTTTTTATACAGAAATTCTAAAAATGACTTCATTAGCTGTGTACAACAAGTATCCTTATACAAATGCAAAAACTTATACATAAAACAATGCACAAAACTGTATCAAATGTATAAATGTTTATACTGTATATATATAGAAGTTATTGTGACACTACTAATACAATAACTATTAATATGATACATTATACAACCAATTTCAAATGTATGATTGTTTACCTTGTATGTATAGTTAAATAGTTCTATTTTATACATTTAACTTTAGATATTAACAAAGTGACTGTATAAAACTGTATAAACAAACAGATAGAAGAAATGAATCAACACAGAAAAATATAAAATCGTAACATATACAAAAATAATGATTATACAAATACCTCATCGTGCTCCAATGAGCCAGAAACAACTACTTCCTTTCTTTTTGCATTGTCATCTGTATAATTAATTGCTTTTCTTTTCTTTTTTTACTTGACCCAGCATCAAACTGATCTTTCTTACCTTCCTCTATAATTTTGATGTTGGATTGCTTCGATTTGCACTCATTTCCTCCAATCTGATTGGGTCATTTTTCAATTTGGATCTGATCTCTTGCATTGCGTTGGATTTGGACATTGAACCTGCAACCTCCCCAAAATCCTGAGTTAAACCCAAGGAAAACGATGGGTGTTCAACACTATTTTCGACATGCAAGGGTATACCTCTTGTGAATCTTTTAGAGGGAGACTGGGCATCCATTGTTTGAATGAAAACTCTGTATGGATTATGAACTGATGTGAAAAATATCTTGAAAAAATAGACAAAAATTTAAATTAATCGATTGAG
This sequence comes from Solanum stenotomum, assembly GCF_019186545.1. Classification (NCBI taxonomy): domain Eukaryota; kingdom Viridiplantae; phylum Streptophyta; class Magnoliopsida; order Solanales; family Solanaceae; genus Solanum; species Solanum stenotomum. The sequence continues at coordinate 59,633,778 of NC_064284.1, read as the reverse complement.
AAAAGTTTTGGTGGTACCTGAAATTTTTTAAGGGATTTTGAAACCGTAATTGAGAACGTACTGGTGGAGATTTGAAATTTCAAACTGATTTTGGGGAGAAATTTGGGAGAAATTGAAGGAAATAAGAGATATAAACGAGAAGAAGAGATTGTATAAAAGGAATAACGTCAATTTTTTTTCTTACTTATACAAATCGGTGGGGCCCATTAATAGCAAATTGACCGAGACTTTGCTCCTTAAAGGAAATAAATGAAACGATAACTACTTTATTTATTTTACATTAATAGTTTGTCATTATGTACAATTAACCCATTAAGTTAACACTAACATTAAAAGCAAAGAAAGAGTTGTGAAGTGACTGTGTACACGTGTCTTACAAAAGGATGAATTGACAAAAGTAACCCCAGATTGACTATTAATTCCCAACAACAGACATGTTGACGGAGAGGCGGTAGCTTATTCTCCTTAGTGCTCGTGTTAGCACGGATTCAATATTATTTTTTTTGTTCTCATTTTATGTAATATAGGTAAAATTTAGAGAGTTAATTAAATTTTAATATAATTTTTAAATATTTTAAGTTGTTAACTATTGTATTTTATAGTTTTTACGTAATTTTTAAATAATATATGTTTTTTACCTTGTCCCAATATATGTATCACAAATAGAATTTCAAGAGTCATTATGTTGTTAATAATTGAGATTTGAGATTTACAATACTTTTTATGTAGTTTTCAAATTAAATAATATGTGTTACTTCTTTTGTCCCATTTTATGTGACACAAATAGATTAATTTTATGAATCAATCGAATTTTTTTATAAGCAATCAATTTTTTATATGTTTTTTAAAAAATATTTTAAGTTGTCAATTATCATGATTTATAGTATTTTTTGCGTATTTTTTAAATATATAAAAGAATTAAAAAATAAGACAAACAAATTAAAACGGAGAATTATATGTAAGTGTGGAACCACACATGAAGCAGGCATGTTGACCTTCACATGTGTGGTTATCCACACTTATATATAAGTAGTAGTTTATATGTTTTTTTTAAAATATTTTAAGTTGTCAATTATCATGATTTATAGTATTTTTTGCGTATTTTTTAAATATATAAAAGAATTAAAAAATAAAAAAACAAATTAAAACGGAGATTTTTTTTTTTTTGCAAATGTATATGTAAGTGTGGAACCACACAAGTGAAGCAGGTATGTTGACCTTCACCTGTGTGGTTATGCACACTTATATATAAGTAGTAGATATTATGTATTCAACTTGTATATTGTATCAAAGTGTGTATTGTTTGCATTAAATTGAATCGAAATCTTCTAATTGTTGTTTAGTTTAGTGTAAGCTTTTTATTTTAATAAAAGAATACAAAATACATTTGATTATTGACATATGATAAAGTAAAGAAATTAACTAGCTTTAAATAATATATACAATTTGTTATGACAGTAATATATCGTGTGCGAAAATTTATTATAATTATTAGGAAAAGATACTATAATATTGATATTAAACTGAAACTAATAATAATAATTAAACTATCACAAAATAATGTATCGTGGCGAGTCATTACTTTGAAAGTTAGTGGCGTAGTCAAAAATTTTACGAAAAGTGTCCAAGCATTGAGTAAGTAATTATTCTTTTTTTCCAAATGAGTGCACCAAAATTTTTAAAATCAAAATGTATAATAATTAGCTCTACTGAGTTCATATTTAATTTAATAGGAAGTGAATGAACGACACAAAAAAGAAGAGGGAAGAAAGTTTATCCTAGAAAGAAACCACTTTAGGCTTTAATATTTCAGGAGTTTTTGGCGACGGCGATAATAACAAGACACAAAGAAGGTAGAGCAGAATCAAACGAGAGTTTTAAAAAAAATAGTGGAACATTTTTGCTTTTTGATTTTGGCAAAGTTGTAAATTTTTTGTAAGTTTTACCTACAAAATTTAATGTAAAGTAAAAAGATATTCAAAAGATACCTCGGGTACGAATTTAATTGGCTATTGATATTTTTATTTTTTTAAGGAAAAATACATTTAAAAAAACCCCTTGAACTTGACAGGAAAACTTACTTTAGTACTTTAACTATACGGATGTTTATTTACCCCTTAATCTCACTTAAAGTGAATAAATACCCCCCTTAATGCTGATGTAACATAAAGAAAATAGTCAAGCGCATCTTTCCTTTTTATTAAAGAATTGGTCCCACTAATATATGTATTATATAATTAAAAAAGAAAAAAAAATCACCCAACCCGACTTTCATCTTCTCCAAACCCACCCACCCCCCAATCCCCTTTTTCTTCTTCTGCAAAACCCCCTAGCCCTTTTCACTTATTTTGAACCCCTTATCTCACCCCCTTTCTCCTTCTTCGAACACCCCCATTGTACCCTACCTCACCTGCATCTTAATCTTCATCTCTTTTTTTTTTTTTTCAGATCTACTAAAGAGAGAAAAATCATTAAACTTCGTTCTGATCAAACTTGAGATTTCTATCAAACAAAAGAACATTTCGTTAACACATTTTTTATGATTTCAAAAATTATGATTGTTGTATGTCATGAAAAAATAAGGGTTTTTGAAGATGGAATATTGGAAAGGATTTTTTTTTTTTTTTTTACTAAAGGGTTGAATTCATCTACATTTTTAGTTGATTTATTTGTCCTCAAATACCAAAGTTAGCAATAAATCGGTAAAAAATTCAATGTAGGTCCATATTTATTGCAATCTCACATCAATGGATATTGATAGAAAATGTATGAGAAATTTCTCAAAAGAAATTGGTGAAATTGTTAGAAGATATTGAGGTTGAAAATAGAGAAGTCATTAGTGAAAATTAATGATAATCAAGCAAGAACTGAGAGAAAACATTAATGGAGATGGAAGGTAGTGCATTCATTGGAGAGAGAAGGGAAAAAAAATTAAATTTTAAAAATTGATTTCTGACATGGGAGAGAGAAGAAGAAGGGAAGGAAAAAAAATAAATTTTAAAACTGATTTACAACATGGTTCTGACGTGGCAATGATGTGGTGTTGATATGACAATGACTTGGCGCGTGTGTAATACACTTGTCATTGTGAGATTGATTTTGTATTCTTAGGGTGGTATTTATTCACTTTAAATGAGATTAGGAGGGTAAATAAACATCCGTATAGTTAAAGTACTAAAGTAAGTTTTCCTACCAAGTTCAAGGGTTTTTTTTAATGTATTTTCCCTTTTTTTAAAAAAAAATTACGAGAAAATCAAATCTCTTGATCACTTACAAATTGCATAAAAGAAAATAATTATGATCTCTTACGTGCAAATAAAGATATCATATAAAAAGATCATAAAAAATATGGAATTGTTAATAAATAAAGGGAAAAGGGTCAAATATGCCCCTAAACTATTCGAAAAGGTCTAGATATACCCTTCGTTTAAAGTTTGGCTCACTCGTTCCCTCGCCGTCCAACTTTTCGTCTAGATATGCCCTTATGGGCGTTAGTTGGCATGCTGGACATATCCAACTCATTTTCCATTTCTTTAAATGCCACATGGAATTGTCATGTCATTTTGACAAGCCACATGACATTTATATGAAAATGGAAAGGGATCAATTATGCCCCTAAAAAATTTGGACCCATAAACACCTAATCCGACCCATAAATCAACCCCCCCTTTTAAATAAACTATCCGACCCGTTTTCAACAATTTTGTTTAATTTTTATTTTTTTCGGTAAATCCCAAAAATGAGTAATTGATTAATAAAAAATAGAAAAATATATGAAAAAAATATAAAATTAACTCAAAAAATTTACAAATAAATATAGTAACCTTAAATTCAACAATTTCAATATTTTTTTTAATTTTTATTTTTTTTCGATAAATCCCGAAAATGAGTAATTGATTAATAAAAAAATATGAAAAGTATGAAAAAAATATAAAATTAACGCCAAAAATTCAAAAATAAATATAGTAACCTTAAATTCAACAATTTCAACAATTTGTTTTATTTTTTTCGGCAAATTCAGAAAATGAGTAATTTATTAATAAAAAAAGGAAAAATATGAAAAAAATATATAAAATTTACGCCAAAAATTCACAAATAAATATAGTAACCTTAAATTCAACAATTTTTTTTAATTTTTTTTTTGGTAAATCTCGAAAATGAGTAATTGATTAATAAAAAATAGGAAAAATATATAAAATTAACGCCAAAAATTCACAAATAAATATAGTAACCTTAAATTCAACAATTTCAACAATTTTTTTAATTTTTTTTGATAAATCTCGAAAATGAGTAATTGATTAATAAAAAATAGGAAAAATATGAAAAATATATAAAATTAACGCCGAAAATTCACAAATAAATATAGTAACCTTAAATTCAACAACTTTTTAAATTCTATATTTTTTTCATATTTTTCTATTTTTTATTAATCAATTACTCATTTTCGGGATTTTACCTAAAAAAATAAAAATAATTTTTTTTGGTTGAAATTGTTGAATTTAAGGAGTAGGTCTTATACCCTGGCAAAGTATAGGACAGTTCTGGCAGCGTGGGCAAGACGTTGTATCATCATATAGCCCAGTGATGGTTGTCGGTTAGAGAAACTCCAACAGAGATATTTGTATTTTTATATATACTTGTATTTTCATATACAAACATAGTTTATATTGTATCCTTGCATACAAACTGAGTATATTGTATTCTTAACTACATTGAGTTGTTTTCTACTGTTTTAAAAGCTTTCCATATATTGCATCTCTTATTGTTGCTTTATATTGAGTTGAGTATCCAGAGTTGAGTACCCAGAGTCGAGTATCTTATTCTTGAGTTCAGTCTTATTTCACTGAGTTGAATATCTTATCTTTGAGTTGAGTATCTTATTCTTGAGTTGAGTTGAGTTTAGTTAAGTGAGTTGAGAAGAGTTAAGTATGTTTCATTTTTATCAAGTTCAAGCTTATGTTATGCTTTTAAATTCCCCTTACATGCTCGTACATTCTATGCACTGAGCCATTTGGCCTGCATCGTTTCATGAAGCAGATACAGGTATTCAGGGTCATCAACAGGTGCTTCGTTGATATCACATGCATGCAGTTCGAGTTAGCTATGGTAAGCCTCCTTGCTTCCGGAGGGTTCCACTTGTACTTTCAATTATATCAGTTGTTAGAATGTCGTGAGTCTCGTCCCGACTTCCATCTTTGTCATTTTGAGGTTTCATAGATAGACAATAGAGTTTCAGAAGTCTGTTCATTTATTTTGTTAAATATTTTAAAGACTTAAGTTGCCTATTTTATGGCAAGTTGAATAATTTATTTTTATTCAGAGTTTTTCATTTGAGTTAAAACTTTGTATTTCAGTTTCATGAATTTTTATTCAGTTTTAAGCTTTGTATGCTTGAGTTAGTCTTCCGCTTGTAGTCAGCCAGGATGGGGGTTCACTTGGGGACCAACAATGGTTCTTGAGTGCCGGCCACGTCCAGGGTGTAGGCTTGGGTCGTGACATCAATGAAGGAAAATACAAGAGGAGTAAAGTCACAAAGAGTAAATATGGTACATCAAGGCATAACAAAAAGACTTGCCCCAAGTTTGCTTATTAGAATTAACAATGATGTATTATTAATTTTTTTTCTTAATGTTTTCTTGCTTCTTGCAAAAATTTTGGGATTTTTTAAGAATGATAAATGTAATTTTATCCAACTTTGGTTACTCTTGATTAGTGTATTCTTATTATTAGTGATTAATTGGCATATCGTTGGTATTCACGTGTTTGATTGAAAGGCTGATATTAAATACCAACCTTAAATATTGAATAAGAACAACAACTACTTAGAGTAATTGAAACAAAAATTATTACACAATGTTCAAGTAAATATTTTGGTATAATGTTTGAGTAATACTAAAAAATGTTAATCAATAATAATGGTTGTTATAATGGCTAGCACGTACATATTTGGTGTACTTTTGGTGAAATAATCACAAAGATTGTTCAAATTAGGGATATATAGGGGCTGATATTTTGGTATTATGAACATTGAATACACAAACAAGAAGTTAAAGTGATGAGTTTGGTTTGAATTGAAACCAGAATTAATGCACACAATTTATAAAATTTTTTGATATAATAGTTGAGTAATACTAAAAAATGTTAATAATAATGGTTGTATGTCATAACCACCAAGTACACAATTTGAATACTTGTGGTGGAGTAAGCACAAATATTGATAAAAATGAGGAGGTATATATTGGTTGATATTCTGCATATAAAAACCAATGTAACAATAAACTAACGTAAAAAATTTGATTTGAAATCAAAATTAACCCACATTTTAAACGTAAATATAGATTGATATAATATTGGAGTAATACAAAAAAATGTGTCATAATAATGGTTGTATATAGTGACAAAAATGTTGGTATTATATACCAACAACATACATTCAATCTGTAGCAACTACTTAAGTTTGAAACAACAATGAACATAGATAATTGACGTAATAAAAACACATTTTCGTAATAATACTATGGTATATTACGAATCACATACATTGGTATTACAAACCAAACTTGCACTATAAATTTTTATTTACTCTTAATCTTTTAAAAATGGGGATTTCATCCTCGAAATCGTTGTCATGAGGATAATTTTCTTCAACCAAATATGAGGATAATAACAACACACTCGTTGATTTGATTAAAGATTTTATTGTTGTCTCTAATAACTGACGATTTTTTTTCAGTTGCTTCGTTTTCACTGACGGTATCAATAGCAATTTTCCTCTTTCCGTAATTTCAAAGTAATGCTCCATATCTCAAACGAAAATTTTCAGAATAAAAAACTGTCATTGATATGTTCATATCTTCTCGACACACATACTCATCAAATACACAAGTAAACAAACCACAATTGCTACAAAAATATGGAATAAGACTTTTTCGAGGAGTTCTATCCATAGAAATCAAAATATGAAATAGAAAAAATTAACAATGGTGAAAGGGATGGATGAAAGTGAAGAACTAAAAGTGAAATAATGGTGAAGATGATGGAAGAGAGAAGACTGAAAACTTTTAGCAAAATAAATTACATAGGAATATCTAATGTTTTGAATGAATAAAAATGTTGGGAAGATAAAAAAGTTTTACTTTGGTGTAAAGACTTTTACTTTTTGTGGATTGTATCAAAAAGGCATTAAAATAAAAGGTTTTAGTTTAGTGTAGAGAACTTTTACTTTTGTGGAGTGTATAAAAAAGGCAGAAAAATAAAAATATTATTGGATCGGCACAGTAACGTGTGACTTAAAAATAGTAGTTGGAGAGATAAAATATAGAAAAATTAAATGCCATAATTATCATCCCAAATTAGGCAAATAATCCCAAAAGAGGAGAGAAGAAAATCAAAAATCAAAAATTAAATTAAATTAAATCCGCAAAATTAATTATTTTGCTATGCTTGTAATTTTAAAACTATTTTTGTAATTAAATAGAAGTATGTGTATTTATTGTTAATTAAAGTCTTTAATAGTATATTATTGTAATTTTCACAAAATAATTGATATTGTGTTTACTAGAGTCTAATTCCTCATTCCCGTTAGCCCGCTAAAGCGGTCATACAAACACTATAGAAGCACTACCATAGCGGGATGCTTCTTGCTATGGCAAACTAACGTCAATTCGATCAATTTAAATTAAGCCAATTTTGTCATGTGCTTAATTTTTTAAAGAATTTGACACCGTATTTTTAGAATTTTGAAATTTCATACGAGATATCTTTGAGTAACGACAGTTCGGATCGTTACAGTTTATCTCAAATAACATATATAAATAGGACTTTGAAATACTTTTGAATGAATAGTTGCAAACTCATAGATAATCTTGTAACAAGAGGTGGAACTTTAAGCCTTGAAATATGTTCAAAGCCTGAAAAAGAAAAAAAAGACATGTCTCAAGTGTCATATTTTGATGTTGTCGGGAGTTCGATATACGTTTGATGTGTGCTCGCCTAGACATTTGTTATGTTATAGGTCTGGTTAGCAGGTATTAATCCAATTCTAGAGGAGATCATTGAAAAGTTGTAAAGAGAATATTTTGATGCTTGAAGAAAGTTGCATATCATTCATTATGCCATAGTGGATCTAATATATTCATAAGAGATTATACAAATTTCGATTGGGCAGCTGATCAGTGTGATAGAAAATCGACCTCCAATTATGCTTTCTTATTTAATGATGGCTCTATTTCATGAAAAGTAAGAAACAAACTTGCACAACTTTTTCAATCATGAAATTTGAATTCGTAGCTTGTGCATCTGCAGTACAAGAAGTTGTTTGGTTAAAGAGATTCTCTAAGCATTTGAATATTGCAAAGAATTTCAAGGGTCCCATAATTTTACATTGTGAGTCAACAGGCTATCACATACACGAAAGATTCTAAGTAAGTATCACAGTAAGACCAAACACGTTGATATTAAGTATAATTTTGTGAGAAACATAGTAGCAAGTGGAGAAATAAATTTACAATACATTCCTACACATTAAATGATAGTTGATCTTTTTACAAAAGACAATATCTAGAGACTTGTTTGAGAATCATGTAAAATCTCTAGATTTACTATAGGATATGATAATATTTTGTATTGTAAAATAACTTGATTGTTATAATATTCTCATAAATATAAGACTATTAAGTATAAATTCATATCTCATATGCATATAATAATATTTTAAAAATAAAACGTGTCGTACAAGTCACGAGATTGACTCTCTCACATGAACAATCACCTCTTACGTCTGGAAATATAAAGAGATGATTTTCACTACCATGTTATGGCTTATTTTATAAGCCAGATAAGAATCTCTCTAAGAAGATGAGTTTGAAGATCATTGAAGAGAGAAACTCAGGTTAAACATCTAGAGGTGTCTAAGGCCAAGATCTGTATGATGTTGAGCAATTGAAAGAATAAGACGCATGCACCAATATAAGGTGAAAACATCGTAGCACGTATTTCATATCATGTGTTCTAAGCAATCAATGGGTTAATGGAAGAATGATTCCATGCTTCTTCATTGTGTGAGACCTTGAAAAGTTACATTAACTTTTTGTTGGAATACCATTTAACCTTAAACTATTTCTTGAAGTTTCAATCAATGTTACTAATTTAACATATAACTAATAGCCATAAATGATTCGACAAAGCAGTGTGTCTAGGAAAGCAGTTGATTTGAAGCAGATAAATTTAAGTTAAAAGGAAAGATGAATTAAAATGAATAATTTAATTTGTATACACAAGTCAACTATTACACTAACCATAAAAGTGTAGAGTCTAATTTACAGACACACACAGTTTGGGTACTGTGAATAAGGATCAAAACTATTAAAGTAGTGAATAATGGTTGGGGTACTATGAGTAATAGTGTCTTATATTAGTAGTGAATTTTTTCCACATGTGATTGAATTTCTATGTAAGGCTTGTAAAACCTTCTAGGTAAGCTCTTAACGCTCACAAGTGGCATACACTATTTGTCATATGAATCGAGCGTCTAGTTGATAAAGTATTAGCTTGGGGGGTCTTGTCCATCGTATGTGGAATGAGAGATGTATATTTTTGGATCATGGATCACTCCAGAGGCGAATCTAGGATTTTTCGATTATGGGTGCACCAAGAAAAATGTATTAAGTGAGAATTGATTCGAACATGGGTGCACTAAGAAAAATATATTAAGTGGGGATTGATCCTCAGTCCTCAAAGTCAAAAGCTCAACATTTAACCATGTGGACCAACTAGACTTTTATAGTACGGATGCAAGAATATAATATTATACAAATGTTAGAAAATATATACATAAAATATCTAATTTTACGAAGAGATCACGGGTTCGGATGCCCTATTTTTTGCACCTAAATTCGCCACTGGTTCACTCATATGATCCGACACAATTTGATCCGGTTCGACCTGATATAGTTTCTAAAAAAAAGATAAACACAATTTTAAAAAAGGTGGAAACAATTATATGATAACTGTTAAACCGCAATATTCATTTTTTTTATATAGTGCTTCACCTTCAGGCAAAAGAGTGTGAAAATAAAAATCAGAAGTACAAAAAGTTAGAAACTTTATTTCTCGGAATTGACATCAAACAATCAAAGAAAGGACATTTAGTTTGTAACATTACACTCCATTTTTTAGAAAGACAAAGCTGATTTTGAACAATTTCAAGTTGATAGTAATTCACCATCTTCTGCTGCAGTTTAAGGTATACATATATTGTTGATTTGATTTTGCTCTGATAATCTAATAATTTCTAACAAATCGAACACACCTTATATTAGGGTCAGGGTCGGCTTGTAGGGGGAGTCCACTAAGAGCCTATTTGAATTGTCAATTGTCTTTTGACGTATGAATAATAGGTCAAAAGTCATAAGTTAGAAATTTAACTTATGACTTTTGACTTGTAATTTTTGTTATTTTAGCTTAAAAATAAGTGCTTATAAAAACCTTTTAATTTTACTCCAACATTATAAAATTGCTTTAAAATTATTTTAATATAAAAGCACCTAAAATAAATCAATCCAAACAGACTTTAAGGCCTATGTTTTACACCTCAATTTTCTCATAATAATATGTTTATATGTTAATCTTAAAAGAAACAAAAAATAATAATAAATATCATGGTATAGAAACTATAAAAAATTATAAGGAGAATTTTTCTTTTTTGGAAAGACCATTGTGAAAATGCTCGAGAGGGGGAATAACTTATTTAGCCTCTTAAACTTATCTCTGGATCTATTTTTTTGGATCATTTTATGTTTGATATTGGAATAAATTACTCATTCCTCCTTACAAGTAAATATCTTGTATATGTATTTTGTGTTTAAACTTTGACTCATTCAGTACTGTAAATGTCATAATCCAACTCATCGGACCGTGTGAGCACCTACTCTGACACCTAGATAGGAGAACTCTTTTCTCCAAACTGGAACATGGAATGTGGAAGTGAACAAAAATATAAACTAAACCTCATATTTAAATAAGGAAATACCCCACTTAGTTAAAAAAATATAACACTTTTGTCAAGAAATACATTGAACCCTCTCCAAGGAACTAGTCTAAACAGGTACAAGAACTTTTAAGAAATTACAAGGTTCAAAATAATAAGACACGACCTCCACCATAAAGAAAGAAAGGTAGAAGCTGGAGGAGATTATCTCCGTCATCACCTGAGATACATCACTGATCGTGCAACTAAACTATGCCAAGTGGCATAACAAGAGTAGTATCAGTACAAACAACACGTACTAATAGGTATCATTAGTCGACCCAAATTTACCACATAATGTCATGCAAATACTCAGAATACAATATAAGAATCACCCAACCCAATATGTAGCCACACAGTCTTACTATGATTCTAATAATCATGACCCATAGACCTTAAACCACTCACCTTTTCCCACTGCCAACTCCATTATCTAAGCCATTTCACCCTCAAATTCGATCAATACTTAACCCCTTTATCATTTAAAGACTCTTGATTTTCTATCCAGTACTACAACTTTGTTAACCTAACTATTACTCTCCCTCAAGATCTCACGCCAATACCCTGGTCCTTGACCAATTTATCAAATCACATGCGAGACTCTTACTAAACTACCTTGATCTATTCCTGTAATCAGATATGTCTCAGGCTATTCAGACTGGCAATACCACACAAGCTAGTGAATGAGCAAGGCTTCCGGTCAACATCACGACTTAACAACCACTCGAGACATACCCGAAATCATAAACATTCACCCAAAGCTAACTCTTCACACCTTTCAAGGTAATCCAGACTACTAAGGACCTCCAGACATTATCTACATTGTTTAATATGCCCTCCTGATCTACACAAGAACCCTCTCAACATTTAAACACAATTTACATCCATTCATGGAACAACATGTAACAATTACATTTCAATGAATTAAATCTGATTCACTTATGGAACCAACATACAATAGAGTAGTCAAACATGTACTAGGAGTGTTACCCAATGATAAGAATTAAATGGGCAATTGAAAGAAATAAGAAAATATATGTGATATTATCGAAATATAATCAAACTTATGAGAAAAAAAATGACTTTATAGTTTCACCTCTTAATTGAATTTGATCAGATAACAATAACCCAAACTCAACAAAAAATGAGAAAACCAAATTGAATCCACAAAGAATATAATTGGACAATTGATTAAGTTAGAAGAAGTTAACACAAACAATATAAGGAATCCACCCTAATCACTAAACTATAATTACTAACTATGAACTACACTAATTCTAGGCTTCACCTAGAAACTACAAGCTTCAAATCTCTCAAATATTCAATTCATCATAATCTTCATAATCTAATCTTCCAAAATGATAAAAACTAGTACTATTTATACTAATAACATAAAATAGACACTTCTTTGATAATTTTACCTTTAACGAGATAAAGGTCTTGTTTGGTTGCCTTCTTTTGTGAATTCTTAAATTTATGAGATGGTCATTTGCACACATGGTCACTTTCTTCTCTCTCTTCACTTTGATGGACCTTCAACACATTATATGTCTTTATTTGATGTCATCAAGCTCATCTAAAGCTTTCATATGATCTATGATATCCATGTCGTTTTCACCCATGCCAACCAATAATATCATGTACTAGATATGGTATCTGAGTCAACCGTTAATATGTACTAGACATGGTACCCAAGCCAACCAAAAGTTATCTCGTACTAGGCGTGGTACTCGAGTCAATCAATAATATGTACTAGGTGTGGTACCACAGTCAACCAAAAGATATCCTATACTAACCTTGGTACCCAAACTAACCAATAATCACACAAATACAATCACAATCACAATTGGACAGTTCTTCCCTCTTATAACCCATAACCCACCCGTTACCGCCCTTAGAATAACACATAACAACATCCGTAAGGTCCACATCATCAAATTAAGTATCGCAACATCCTAAACAACCGCGATCCACACATTCGATCATCCAAACTCCGTACCCGAAGGCCTATAAATGCAACCTCCCGACAATTCACATGGTATTATGTAGGGAAAGACATATTTAACTATCCAGTTAAGCCTAACCTACTTGGACACCAAATAACTGACGAAGAACTTTGAACACAAGCTTCTGGTTCCATGGGGTTGAATTCTGATTGACGTAAACCAAATGGGTTTGACCCTCCTTGAGCTAGAATTACTGCTCTCCCTTGTCCCCAAGTTTGAAGCAACTTTTGGAGGTTTTTTGGAATAATCCTTGTTTGCTTTTACCACTGTCCACTAAAGAGGCGGAGGAAAATTAAAAGAATTTGTGTTACCAAGTTTCTACCCTGCTGACCCCGCTAGCACGACTGATACATCGTTATAGCAGGGCCGTCATAGCGAGTATTTCCACTATGACAGGATGACGTCAACCCGGATCAATTTCAAATTTTGAAATTTGCGTCGTGTCACCTCGAATTTAAATTGGTGGTGTGTTTTAAAAATTCTTGAGATTCAGGTTTCTTTAAATAGCGATGGAACAAGTCGTTATAGTAAAAAGCTCAATTTGGACTCAATTCTAATCTCGTTTTACTGTTTTATCCTTAATACTCCCTATGTCCAATAATACTTGTTCACTATTGACTTTGCACATTTCTTATGAAACTATAAATAGAAGTGTAATTTTACTATATCACCCTTTGAATATACTCCCTCCGTTCTTTTTTATATGACATCCTTACTATAAATAGTTGGTCCATAATACTTGTCATTTTCATAAAATCAATGCATAAATTACAATATTTTTCTTATTTTTCCCTTATGAGTTATTATCCTTGAAAATATACATTTGACCAACATAGAAAAACAAAATAAATAATTCATGTTCATTGGTCAAATTAATTGATCAAAATGAATTAATTCATATACATTGATTGAAAACTTGACTTAAAATTTTTTAAATAAGGGTAGAATAATAAACTTGTATAGTTTCTTAATGCACGTAAAATCTAAAATGGTGACTATAGATAGGAACAGAGAGAGTAATACATATAATGTTTTGAAAAATGTGACATGGAAATGACTATAATTAATGTTAAGGGTAAATTAGAAATTAAGTGTAAAATTATCCATTAATTTCATAAAATTGACAAGTATTGTTGGACATTCCAAAATAATATAGTGGACAACTATCGTTAGATGGAGGGAATACTAATTAGTATTTATTTTTTAAATATTTCAATCTATAAGAATATTATAGTAAAATATTTATATTAATTTTAAAAAATGCTTTGTAAAATACTCCCTCTGTCCCTAATTACTTGTCCACTTTTGAATTGACACACCTATTAAGAAATCAATTAATGACATAGTGAGTTTACCATTTTACCCCTATTAATTATGAAGTGGATGAAAAGTTTTGCATTTTTCAAAGTAATTAGTCATTTAATTGAGGGTATAATAGGTAAAAAAGATTATCCTTTCTTTGTCAAAATGGACAAGTAATTAGAGATAACTATAAATGAAAAAGTGGACAAGTAATTAGGGACGGAGGAGTAAAATTTAAGGTGGACTAGTGAAAGATGCCATTAAACGTAGTTTATTTTGGGCAACTTTTTTTCGGTGACCGTAAAATTTTGAAAATTTTGTTGCGACTGCAGAAAAGGGACCGACAAGAGGAACTTTGGTCTGAAGTTTCTTCATCATCATTATTAATCCAAGATCCAACAACAAACTTTTACTCAAATCTCTTTCTCTTATTCCCTTTTCTAAAAAAATGGTTTCTTTTCAACTTTTATAGCTGATTTACTGAAATTCATATACAGAAATGAAATACCCAACAAGGGTTCTTGAGAACTTGTATTGTAGTAGCTGATTTTGTATGAAAATTTGATGATTAGTTGCTTAACTATTGCTTGGCTTTGCTTTTTGAGCTGACACGAACAAAACATATGTCGAGAGATTTTGTTCAATCCACTTCAAGGCTGTGTTCTGGTAAACTTTTGTTGTTGTTGTTGTTGTTGAATTTTTTGTAGAATTTTACTTTTTTCCTTCACCCCTTTTATTGAGAGACCAAATAATTTGCTAGACCCTACTCATTTTGTTGGAGTTTGTTTAGCTCATATTTTTAGAGGTTGGTTTCCCAATGGTGTTTATTGCGGATCTTGAGCTGACCCATTTGGATTTTGGGTTGGTCTCTTCTCAAAGATTTGTTTTCAGATGAAGGATAGTTGGTATAGTTATTCCCTATGTTGAGGGTCTATTGGTAACGGTCTCTTTATCTCTTCGAGGTATGGGTAAGGTCTTTGTACAATCTATACTCTCCAGATTTCATTTGTGTGATTACATTGGGTATGTTGTTGTTATTGGTGTTGTTATAGTTATTCCCTATGCTGAGCATCTAGCTAAAATTGCATCTCTTGTAGAGGTAGGGATAAGGTATGTGTACAATCTACCTTATCCCGACTCCACTTGTAGGATTACACGGGGTATGTTGTTGTTGTTGTAGTTATTCCCTATGTTGCTTGACTCTCCTAAAATGTGGCCACAGCCAGGTCGGATCCTCCAAAAATACACTATTTTTGCGTCTGTTGACATTTTTGAAGAACCCGAGCAACATAGGTTGATCAAAAGTGCTTACTGTAGAGTAGATGATATTCTTGGTTAGTGTAATCTTTACCGAAATGAAAAAGGAAGAAAGAAAAGTTGGTAAGTGTAATGTTCGAGAGATGAATTTAGTTTAGTCCAATCTGTAGAATTTGGGTTTAATTTTGGTGATGTTTCTCATCTGGTTATCGTTTGCTTGGACCAAAGCTGATTGAAATGTATAAACTTGGAGGCTATTTATGCTTCAGTGTCGGATAGACCAATTCTCCTAAATTTAAAGGGTCCATTTTGGTCAAAGCTGGATGGTTAAACTTGAACATTATGTCATAAATGTCTCATCAAATGACTTCTTAGACTTTAGGACTCTCGAATCACTTCACACATTTTTTTTTCCTGTTATCTTTCTTGTTCATATAAGTTATGCAATTTCAAATATTGATAAACTAGTCACAAGATATATGTTTGTATGCAGATGTGTCCATACATCCGTGAGCATATGCTTCTTGTCTCAATTATGCTCCACATATATCTTCTTGTAGTTGTGAATTTAGCTTGAATTTCCATAGCTTTTCAAGATAGCAATGATACAAAATGAGGGTCAAGAACAAATTCAAGGAATCATTCATTTTACATTGCAATGCAGGGGGCAGATTGTTTCCACTTGTTGTAGGGTGCCTTCTTTTCCTTCACCTTTTCTCCTTTGTTCATCAAAGAAACGCGCAAAGTGGGGAGACTCACTTAAGTACAGACCAGCGCACACAGTTTAGCATACTTGAAAAGGTCGAGGAGGAGAATATACAGCTTCCACAGCCCAGGAAGCGATCCACACGTGCTGCCAAACGGAAGCCTAAACGGCCAACCACCTTCATTGATGAATTCCTCGACGAGTCTTCCCAGCTAAGGAATGTGTTTTTCCCTGATCAGAGGACTGCTGTGGATTCTAGGAAGGATAACGGGAATGATACCTACTATTACCACCCAGGAAGAATATGGTTAGATACAGAGGGAAACCCGATACAGGCTCATGGGGGAGGCATTCTTTACGATTCGAGGACAAAAATGTATTATTGGTATGGAGAGTATAAAGATGGCCCCACTTATCATGCTCACAAAAAAGGAGCTGCAAGGGTAAGTTTTGGACTTTGATGCATGGGTTACAGGTTAATAACTTTTTTATGTAACGCCATCGCTGTGTTGTCTAGAACGTCTTGTCTACATCTTGTAGTCTAGGCAATTCTCCTCCCCTCTCGTCTGTCATATACAATGTGCTTGAATAAAAGATACTTAAAATGGAAAAATGAAAAGAGACCTTATGCCCGTCCAAGAACACTCTAAAACAAATACTGTGTGACATCTTGCTTGTGTTCTCCTTTAGACAGTAAAGAACCGAACTTAGTCACCTGTGAAGCCTTGTCTGTGCTAAAACACTCGTGGTCCTTTTCTCCATTCCATTGGTTATGCATATGGATTCTTTGCGACTACCTTTCCTCCATTCTATAAGTTAACCATCCATTTGTGTCTTTTATGAAATTAGGACAATTATTTTTTTTTTTGATGACAAGGGAAACCCGCAGCCGCTACCCTTTGGGTGCGCACAGGGTAAAACCCCCGCTCCTATGCAATAGCTCGCAAACCACATAGGAGAGGTAACCTGCACTAGGTAAGCCCGGTGCGACGAGCTCGACCCAGAAGGCAAACCCCTTGCTTTCGCTGGCAAGGGGTTTCGAACTTGAGACCTCCAACATGGAAGTCCCAAGCCCAAACCACTGGGCCACCCCGAAGGGTATGAAATTAGGACAATTATGCAGCAACAAATACTATCTTTGTTTCTTTTTCGTTTGTGTGTGGATAAAATCATCATCTATTGGTCCTCTCAATTCTGCAATTCTATTGTTTGCCCAACACTGCTTAGTTGATTCCATCAGTGATGAACTTACATCATGAAAGCTGTTCAATTGACGCGCCAATGTGGCCTTGTATGCTCAATGTGGGGTTGTTATAGAGAATGATAGTGCTGTGTGAAAAACAAAATCCATTTGCCCCACAAAAATTGACAATAAATTAATTAGGAAGGAAAAAGTAATTCAAAAAAAGGAAGAAAAGAATGATAACAGAGAAGGTATGAAGAAACATTGATGCATCTAGGATCCGCGGTCTACGATTTTGGTATTCTAATTGGATAGAATGATAGATGGTGCAAGCATGAAGAGACGAGGTAAAAATGACTGATGGAGTGATGAGTAGGAAGTGTGTGTCTAGAATCCCATGGTCTATGATTTCAGTATCTTGATCTTATAAATCATCAGAGAAATGGAGATTATTTTCTGTCTTGATCTCTGAATTTTAAAATTGAATGTTGTTCCATTCCCGTTTAAATGCTGAAATTTAAGAGATGTAACATTTGGATTTGGAAGATAAAATATATTGCCTCTTTTCCTCATTGATTAATTTATCTAATAAATTCTTGAGTTGTAACTTGATTATGGTAGGAGGCATATTTTCTCTCAAATTCCCCCCTAATTGCTTCTTTTCTACAATTATAATGTGGCTATATTGAGGAAAAACAGTACGGAAGTTTATAGTCATGGGGAGGCATTCTGTACAGCACTTTATAGTCAGAAGAAAGGAACACATACTAGTTTTGTGCTTAGTTTCTGGCTGCTGTTCCTTTTTTCATGGTTATTTTTAATAATGGTATAAAGTATTATCTCATTTTTCATGCTAAAATGAGATTACTTTCTAATCCAAGTGCTAGTCTTTCTTGTTGTACCGGTTGGTAAGTTAGGAATTGTTGGAAGGCAGGATATGAGCACTGGAAGTTGACTCTTGGAATCTCAGACATTGTAGAGATTTAGTCTGTAGGCAAATGTGACATTACATTGAAGTGACCTAGATGTTGCTAATGTTGATTGTTTCCTCAGTCCCTAATTTATGTGGCACCATTTAACTTGTCACAAAGTGCAAGCAAGATAGAGATACTTTTGAAATTTGTCGTCTGAAACACTCCTTGACCATTTGTGTGGCTATAGATCATTTCGTTAAAGGTAAAAGGAAAATTTTGAAGACAAATCAAATAAAAAAAAAAGGAAAATTTTGAAGTTAAATTACTGTCAATTATAGAAAGGTGACATTCGTTTTGAGACGGACTAGAAAGGAAAGTGTGTCGCATAAATTTGGAACAGAGAGAGTATTAGACTGGATTTTGCTGTTTGATGTAGACGAAAGTTTTGCATATGGCATTAAGTGCTTTGGTGAAATGATGACAATGTATCTCATGTTCGTAGAGCCCATTAAACAAATTCTTCATATCATTGTCCTCAAATACTGTTAAATCAGGTTGGAATCTGGGAATTTCGTTAGTTCCTTCACAGCTCATCTCTTATTGATTACTCAACATTGGTGCTCTTATAAGCTGTTTGACGAAGGCCAAATATTTTTTCTTGGTTGGCATTCAGTTGTGCTTTAAGGTTTTCAGCTTTTCATTTCCATGCTTTTTTCCTTGCAGGTTGATGTCATTGGTGTCAGTTGCTATTCGTCTAAAGATTTGTGGACTTGGAAAAATGAAGGCATTGTTTTAGCAGCTGAAGAAAAAAACGAGACACATGATTTATACAAATTGAATGTGCTAGAGAGGCCAAAAGTAATTCACAATGAGAAGACAGGTAAGTACGTAATGTGGATGCATATCGACGATGCCAATTACACCAAAGCTTCTGTGGGTGTTGCCATTAGTGAGTTACCCACTGGCCCCTTCAATTATTTGTATAGCAAGCGGCCTCATGGATATGATAGCAGGGACATGACACTGTTCAAAGACGATGACGGTGTAGCGTATCTGATTTACTCATCGGAACACAACAAGGACCTTCATATTGGTCCACTTAACGAAGAGTATATAGATGTGACAGAGAGCATGAGAAAGATTCTTATCGGACAACACAGGGAAGCACCTGCTCTATTTAAGCACCAGGGAACATATTACATGATCACATCTGGCTGCACTAGTTGGTCTCCAAATGAGGCCCTTGTTCATGCATCCGAATCAATTATGGGGCCGTGGGAGACCATTGGAAACCCATGCATTGGCGGGAACAAGATTTTTCGACTAACTACTTTCTTTGCTCAGGGTACATTTGTGGTTCCTTTATATGGGGTACCTGGTCTCTTTATCTTCATGGCAGATAGGTGGAATCCGGCTGACTTGAAGGATTCGAGGTATGTGTGGCTACCATTGACAGTGGGTAGACCTTTAGATCATCGTCCCGAGTACAGTTTCGGGGTCCCTTTGTGGTCTAAAGTGTCTATATATTGGCATAAAAAATGGAGACTTCCTTATAGGTAACAGTGAAAAATGTAAATAGGGGTTTTAAAACTCTGATTTTTTTTTGTAAAACATATTCTTCTCTCTGTTGTTTTTGAGTATTCATTCACAGCATGTGTTAAAGTTATTACCATTGATTTAAAAGAGGATCGGTGTAAATTTGTAGAGTTCATATATATACTGCGTTTCTTGATTTTAACTATCTTGTCAAACTATATTCATTCTAACTATCTTGTTATATATATTTTTTCAAATGGACAGATTTTATATGGTGTTCAACCACAAATTCTATCTACAGTATTTTATTTTATTTATTCTGTTATATTATTCACAAGTTTTAAAGAATGAGTGAATCTTACATCCATAATATTAGAAACCAATTGTACCCAAAGGTAGCGGCTGTGGGTTTTCTTTGTTATCAAAAAATTTATTTAAAAAACCAATTGAAGTTGGGATAAATTTATTTGTTAAGTAGTAAACCAATGGATTAAAACATTGATAAACAAATGAAACCAAATTATAGCCACTTTTGGATAGCTAATCAAATTTTAGTACCATCTCACTATTCAAGATTTAGACCTTTTTTTTAATGCAGAAAATTTTTTGAACAAAAATATTCTTATCTAAAACATGAAAATATTTGTGTCGAAGTTTGAAATTTTTACAAGTGAATTTAGCTCAAAATTCCCCTACAAATGAAACCCTATCACCGTATATCGGAGTTTCGACTTGATTTTTAAAATTTTTTTCTACTATATGCTTATTGAACTCCAGAAATTAATAAACGTAAAAGGTTAGACCTCATGTCATGACATTATTGAACTTATAAGAAATATCACGAGTGAAATAATAATTTTCACATATTTTTATATTTTATTATTTCACTCAAGATACTTCTTTCAAATTCACACTAAATTCCCAGAGTTTCAAACCCCAATCTTTTTAAATGGGCCGAGTCCAATAATGGGTAAATCAAAACAAAGGCCCAATGCATAACCCTAGTTTCACTATCACCAATCTTCTCCCTATAAGAACCAAAAAAACCCTAATTTCAACCTCTTCATCAGCCGCATTTACAGAGAAAAAGTGCGTGTGAGAATCCGTTTCTGCAACAATGAAGTACAATCCAAGAGTTTCCTCCTCTCGCCGTAAGAGCAGAAAGGCCCATTTCACTGCTCCATCAAGCGTTCGCAGGGTGTTGATGAGCGCACCCCTTTCATCTGAGTTACGTACCAAGTACAACGTCAGATCTATCCCGGTGAGAAAAGACGATGAAGTTCAAGTAGTAAGAGGAACCTACAAGGGCCGTGAAGGAAAAGTTATGCAAGTGTACCGTAAGAAATGGGTGATTCACATTGAGCGTATAACTAGAGAGAAGGTTAATGGATCTACTGTTAATGTTGGTATTAATCCATCTAAGGTTGTTGTTACCAAACTCAGACTCGATAAGGATCGTAAGTCTTTGTTGGATCGTAAGGCTAAGGGACGTGCTGCTGCTGATAAGGATAAGGGTACAAAGTTCACTGCTGAGGAGGTCATGCAGACTATTGATTAGATTTAAAGTCGTCTTTCTTCTATCTCTGCTGAAGAGAGGTTATATCAGTACGTTTTTGGTTTATTAGGGTTTTTGAGATCTCTGAATTTTCGGGTTTATTTAATGTTAATTGAATGTTGCTGAAAGTTGTTAATTTTGGGTTGATCAATATAACTCAAGTTAAAGATTTTAACTTGTGTGCCTGTTTCACTTTATTTATGGTTCTTTCTGCTAGAATGATTGCTTCAACCACTTTGTGCTTTGAATATAACTTGTGCAATGTTTAGTGACTGACATGCTTATTGTTTATATTGAGGTTCTAGCTATGTAGTTTCCAAGGTAATTAAGGAACTGCATAGCTTCTAAACTTAAAGAGTTGTTCGTAGTGTATTCTTGGTTTGTACTTTATGAAAAATATGTTAAGCTTGCATGTTCAGTTTTGTTCAGGGATATGTAGATTTATCTATAGTCTCATGTGGTTGATTGCAAGCATTGTAAATTCTTTGTTGTTCACTATATTGTGATAGAAGTTCTGCATCCTATTCTATTAATAGGATCACCCAAAAAGAGTGGGAGGGATAAATAGGATTCATTGTGTTGCAATGCTAGCTAGTTCGGGATTGAGTCCTGGTGTCTTGAATCTATTAGAAGCTTAATATCTCGGCCTTGTGGGATTCTTCCTCTGAAGTAATGGCAGGAAGTAAATAGAGCAGGTTTTACGTTTGTTTGATTAATAGGGTCACCCAAATAGAGGGGAGGGATAAATAGGATTCAGAGTGCTGACCTAACTAGTTTGGGATTGAGTCCTAGTGTCTTGAATATTATATTAGCAGGTTATATCTTGGGATCATAATGTTCTTCTTAAGAAATGGCAGGAAGTGATTAGAGCAAGTGAAACACTAGTTGGGAAGAGAAGGGAAAACAAACGGAAAAGATGTGTAAAGAGAGATACTTCATTTATTTGGAATAACACTGTTCCCATTTTCCATCTGATCTTTTCTGCCCGCACCTGAACATTTTGTTCCAATGGATAAAGTGGAAAAGATGGTTTAGGGTTGCTTTGGAAGTTGGTTTTTCGATAGAAAATGGAGCTTCAACTAGATCACTGTATCGGCTGTCTTAAAGTTGATAGGTTCTAGGTCTGGATTTGGAACTAGAAGTGATCGTTGGTGTAACACTGCTTAAGTACCGGGCAACTGATAAGGATAAGGGTACAAAGTTCACTGCTTAAGATGTCATGCAGAGTGTTGATTAGATTTAAAGACATCTTTGTTCTATCTCAGCTGAAGAGAGGTTATATCAGTACATTTTTGGTTTATTAGGGTTCCTGAGATCTTTGAATTTTTGGGTTTTTTTTTTCTGCTAATTGAATGATGCTAAAAGTTGTTAATTTTGGTTGATCAATATAAAAGTTTAAGATTTTAACTGCTGCGCCTGTTTCACTTTATTTATGTTTCTTTCAGCTAGAATGATTGCTTTAACCAGTTTGTGCTTTGAATATATCTGTGAAATGTTTAGTGATTAAGATTGTTAAGAATGCCATTCTTATTGTTTTTTCCGAGGTTCTAGATATGTAGTTCCGAGGTAATTAAGAAATAGCATTAGAGTTGTTCGTAGTGTATTCTTGGCTTGTACATGATGGAAGTTATGTTCAGCCTGTGTGTTCGGTTCAAGGGAATATGTAGATTTAGCTCTAGTCCATGTGGTTGATTGCAAGCATTGTAATTGCTTTTGTTCACTATATTGTGATCTAAGGTTTGTATTTGTTGTATTAATAGGATCACCCAAATAGAGTGGAAGGATAAATAGGATTGAGTTCTAGTGTCTTTTGAATCTAGTAGTAGGTTTATATCTTGGGCTCATGAGATTCTCTCTCTGAAGAAATGTCAGGAAGTTGAATGAGTAAGTTTTGCATTTGTTCTAGTAAAGGGTAAGCCAAATAGAGGAGAGGGATAAATAGGATTCATAGTGTTGACCCTAACTAGTTTGGGATTGAGTCCCTGGTGTTTTGAATCTATTAGGAGGTTTATATCTTGGGCTCATAGGATTCTTCTTTAAAAAGGCAGGAAGTGAATAGAGCAAGTGAAACAATAGTTGGGAAGAGAAGAAGGGAAAACCATTTTGTTCCAAAGGATATTGGTTTGGAAGTTAGTTTTTCTTGTTCTTGTTAGATTTGTTTTTCAATAGAAAATGGAGTTTTAAGTCGATGACAACTTGATCATTGTTTGAATAACTGAAAAAGTGAGTTTAGGCTGCTTGTCTTAAAGTTGAAGAATTCTAGGTCTAGATTTGGAACCAGAAGTGTAACACTGCTCAAGTGCTGCCTGAGAATTAGAGCAAAAGGTGCCTGCCTCCTCATGATGCTCGAGTGACAAGGAGTTGTCCAAAAAAAAATTTTTTTTTGAGGAAAAATGCTGTCCATGCAGCGATTTCAGTTTTTTCAAAAAATAAATAAAAAATTGACCAAATTGCTGCTGGAGCAGCAATTTTTATAGAACTTTTTAACGTGTTAATTTTGTTCGAAAAACATCGCTCCCTTAGGATTGATTTTGCCCTTTTTTTTGATGTACCGTTTATGTTTTTTTGAGGAAAAAAGTTGTTGTTTTGGCTTTAAATACGGTAGGTCTGTTTGGTTTTGATAAAATGTCATCTAATTTGAACCAAAATAAGGTTGGTTTTTCTCTTTTTGATTTGTTTGTTGTGGTATTTTTCGGTTGTATCATATACAAAAACCACATCTTTTGTGTTGTATAGTTATATTTGAATGATAAAAAAGAGTCCATAACTATATGTCCCACCCACTCTCTTTTAGATTTTTTGATCTTTTTTTTTTCGGTATAATTTATGTAATGCAAGCCCCTAACGTATACAAAATATGACACTTTTGGTCTCCACATTCTTAAAACTAAACGGTTTCCTACCAGGAGCAGAGCGAAGAGAATGTTCAATTGATGCCTCCGGTTTGATTTTCATTTTTAAGTAAAGAGAAATAAAACAAACACGTATTCAAAACTCTACAAAATACCTCCACCTCCATATTTGGATATGATTTGATATTTTCAGCAAAAAACTTCTCCTTAATAAATTTTAGCTAATCGCACTTGTTTATTTTTGAAGATCAGTAACAAATTCAATTCACTTATTTTCCTTCATACCAAACACTACTACGTTTTTCTGATGTGAGACTAATGCTGTTTATTTGCATTATTATAACCTATTCTCAATTTCACACAAAAGAAAACTATTGCCTGAAGGTCTCTCTCTAAATAATCTTTCATTTAACCAATCACTGTGATTAGATGGATGACTATCCCCACGAAAACAAAAACACTTGCTCAGGTAAAAGCTGTCAATTCTGGACTTCTTACTTTAAGAAAAAATTGCTCTAGGGTAAAGACAAATAGAAAATTGTGAAATGCCACAAGCTGGTCTATTTTGGGAACCACCTATAGGAACAGATCCATTCCTGAAAAAAAAAAAAAAGTGTCTATGAACTTACTTATTGAGCGCCTCCTTTCACATGTCAAAGAATTTCCTTTGTGTGAGTTCACGAATGGCAGGCTGCAGTCCTATCAAGGCTTAAGAGCTAGTGCCACACCAAACTTGGGAGTCTTATCCAAGGCTTTGGTGTCGAATTCACTAGAAATGGTCAACAATGACTTTGGAATCACCTCATGCTGCAACACAGCCCCCAAATTTCCATGATTGTTGAGCTTGAGTTTCACAATTGTCAGGCTATCCACAGCATAGGACCCTCCAACTGTAAATGTGTTCTCATTTGTGGAGAATCGTCTAGTTATTTCACCCGTAGCAGCTGTCGTCTTCAGTGAATCCATATGATGTATGTACGATGCCTTTATGGTGTCCCCTTTGTCTC
This sequence comes from Solanum stenotomum, assembly GCF_019186545.1. Classification (NCBI taxonomy): domain Eukaryota; kingdom Viridiplantae; phylum Streptophyta; class Magnoliopsida; order Solanales; family Solanaceae; genus Solanum; species Solanum stenotomum. Next base: position 59,608,434 of record NC_064284.1, on the reverse strand, counting down.
CTCTTAAGGCCAAAAAAGAGCAACAAATATCACAAATTCAATCTTTTTTATCAAGTGTGCTTCTGATGGCACAAGTTATGGACGGACATTAACGCTTAAACTTACAAGATTATAGCAGCACAGGAATCTGGTTTTGTCACGCTAATGCCAGCAGTATACTTTGTTAGTTTACTTGTTGCAGTCTCATAACTTGCCTCTGCACCAAGAGCAAAAGTTGGAGTACCAAGTGTGATTGAAAGATCTACTGCAGGGGATTGTTTCAGAGCAACAGCAGTGGTGAAGGTTGCATGATGGTGAAAGTACTGAGTCTCTAGCTGAAAAAAGAAAGCACAAGACAAGTTTTGAGAAGGGAGAACTCTTTTATCCTTTCCAGCAATGGACCCAAGAAATGAGCCCAAAAGAGATGGGAAGAGCTTACCCTGCCAGAACTGTAGTCAGGGAATTTCAGAGAGGCAATGGTTTTTGTGGATGGGACGATGTCAGTCAAAGTAAGAGTTGTTAAAATCTGCAGGAAGATAGAAATGTGAAGGATACCCAGCAAAAACAAACATCATTAAGAACATCAAGGCGTAAGCAACACACATTTGATCCTGTATCAACTTTGACATCAATCAAAGTGTTCTTGTATTTGTACAGCGCTCCTACATCTCCAGTTGAAAGCCCTCCTTTCTTCACTGCGGTTGATGTAAGGGCCTGCACTAAGAAATCGTGATTAGAGAACGTGAAATTTGGTCTCCATAGATCTATTGCTAAAAGAATTTAATAAGAAGATAACTACTGCACATAAGAAATAAATGATTGAGGGAAAGATCTGAAACAATGTATTTATTTTTTTTTATAACGTAAAGTATTGTTGAAACAGTACCAAGAAGGTACAGAAGGATACATGACATAACACAAGACCCAGCCAGACAATCTGCTATTGTTCTCTACTTAACTCCAGAAAATCCATGTACTGATCTAGATTAACTACATATTGCTATTACACCAGAAGTACAGGTTCTGTACACACTTATATTTAACTCTAGGAATGTGCTCTATGCCCTTCAAAACAAGTGTTGTTCCTTTCCAACCAGATTGTCCAGAAGTTGTAGAGTGGGATAGTCCTCCATAACTGTTTCAGCCTACTAGGAACCTTTTGAACTTGCCAGTTTTCTAATAGATACCTTTAATCTTTTGACATCACCCAAGAGATGCCACAAATGCTTTGGAAAAGACGTAAATAATCAATCAAACATAAGGCATCACCCTAAGGACAAAACACTAGAAAGGTTTTTGCAATTTCAGAATCATGTCTTGAAGAAAGCGATTATAGTGGAGTTCTTCCATGTGTTGCGCAAAAAGATTTGAATTGAGAAGCTTCTTCTTGGTTTCTAGCAGTAATTACTTGTTAATTTTTTAAGCAGGAATTTGCCCATCAAGATCATGTTTTTCAAGAAACTATATGAATGGGATTATAAGATCTAATACCAATGTGAGTAGGGCACACATCATGACGACCTTTCTGCTGACTGGAGCATGGTATATAAGTGAAAGCAGGGTAGAGAGGAGGGTCAATATTCCCTGGGTTTCAAACATGTGGACCAACTATGGATGGGCATCAAAAGAGATTAATATAAATGCAAACTTCATTACTTATGAAAATAAAAAGATCTTATATAAATGCACATTTTCTTCCATGTATGTCTCTAATTCAAATTGGACGACTTTTACAAACTCAAATAATGCCAGTTTCATTGAACAAAATGGAATGAGTTGAGTTATCAAGATAGGCCAAGCAACCTTAAACACAAATATGCCCAGCAAAGATTTGGCAGATAAACATTGAAGAGACGATGGAAAATATTCTCTGTCTCATCAAACAAGGATTACTAAAACATCTCGCAGAACACATCAAAATTTAGGAGTTCTTTGTCTCTGTTTTGAATTTAGAAGGTGATAAGTATTACCAATGCTTCTTCCAAATGAAATTTAGTGAATGAAAAGTTGAAAACTATTGCCAAGTTACTATTCAAACAGATGGAGGCACAACTAATGGTCTACCTCCCCGGCTCCAACAGGTTTTAAGTATACAGTCAGTATTAGCTGTTTTTCCTCATAAAAAGGGAACCAATTGATGCACCAAAAGTAAGGAAAAATATGCTCTGCATGACATCTAAGTTTAATACAACAAAAATAAAGGAATACAGTGATTGGGACCTGACTTTTGAGGAAAAGTGCGATTATTTCTCAAGGTAAGTCAAAGAGAACAACCGAAACTTATATATGATTAAGATTCAAAAGTAATGTATCTAATTACTCTGTCCATAGTCAAATTGAGAATACTCCTCTTTAAAAGAATCACTCGTATCCTCCAAACAGTAAACTAGAATTCAATTCATTTTGACATAATCAGTTTCCTGATTATGAAGATTGATTATCTAGTATTACACTATTACTAAACGACACTTCCTAATATCGTGTTCTCCTTATTGAGTTTATCAGCTGAATACAATTTTCTATGTATTATACCAATTGCGATATGGCACAATTAATTTTCATTTGGCAAATATCATTACCAAAACGGGGAAAAATTAACACAATGAAACCAACACAAATATGCTTGATATAAACAAAAATTCTTCACATCAATTAACATGTAGAGATTTTTTCTCGTCAATCTCATAAGATTCCACACATAAATTAGACAAAGAAAATGCCATATACTGATATACATTCGAAAATAGACACTTGGAATCTCGAAATCTGGAGAGATAGACCTCCAATAGCAACTCAAAGTGCACATAAAAACTCTAAAGGATATGAAAACTAGTATGCAACAAATAGAGGTAAAACTGAACAAACTCCATACCACTCCTGTGTCACTGTAGGTAGAGATGGACAATTTCTGATCGGAGATATAGTCCTTCGTCAGCAGATCTATCAATTGAAACAGCACAACATTTTATCTTTTGATTATTCAAAAACATTCATAGTTCCATGAACATCTATTAAAAATCGGGAAAAATTACCTTTGGCCTTCTTGCCGATATCAGAGAACAATCCAGGTCCCATACTCGTCTTCTTACAGAGCAAAGTGAAAATCCAATTCCAATTCGATCGAGAGAGAGAGAGAGAATTGGTGTTAGCGTTGTGGAAATGCGAAGAGAATGGAGGGCTTATTTTATTGGGTTGGTCAAGACTTGGTTCAATTATATAACACAAGAACCGTGACCCGTTATGCTCGCCATCGTCAACTACTGACCGTCCATCACTCCTTTCCCATTTTTCTATTTTATTATTATTAAGTAGTAGTACTATTTTCCCGAAAAATATTTTTCAATTTTATCACTATGAAATATAGATCCCGAGATCCAACACGAACACGATGACCCCACTTTCAACCTTGACCTTGACCCAACTCCAAAACTTGCTAAGCATGATAAATGTCCTTTTGCTTTGTAAAGAGACCAACTAAAGAGTTTCAATGAGCTCTTTAATTTGCCACCAGGATAGTTAGGGATCAATGAGCCAAAATGTTTTAGACTAACATATATAATAGGTGAGTTAAAATGAATTGAGCTGATAAATGAGTGGGCTGATAATTAGCTTAAACTTAACACGTTGAGCAAATTATGATTTTATCTGTCACCGACCAAAAAGTGATATTTCCTGAATGCAAAAAGATTAGGATCTACATAAATGTAAAAGAAAAGAGTTCAACATTGATCTTGAAATTGTTCTACTATGACCAACATTAGAAGTTCAAAATGGAACGAACTCTTGCCATTCACTTTTGTTCTTATTTTTCAATTCAACAAATGAATCCACATAAGGCATGTTATGTGAAGAAAAAAACAACCAAGACCATCATCATCAACATTACTAGTCTGATCTGGGCATTTGGTTGCTTATCCTCCTGAATAGGATGCCTAAATCTCGAGATAAGACACAGGAGTAACAACGATGAAGATTAAGATCCTAGTTGTCTTCCCCACATAACACACTTTATGTTAATCCTGTTAGCTTTGCTTGCTATATCAGTGACTGAATACCGTGATTGATTGTGAAAAATAAGGGCAAATGTATGAGGACCTTTAGTTGCAGACTCCCAAGGATGACATTGTTAAAACAGTTTCACATAGTTGATAGGCAAAGTTGGACTTCTCCCCAAACAAATACATCAATACTCTTTTTGCCCTTTCATACTCTGGAAAAGTAAAACTCAAAATTCAAATTCTACATCATCAGCAAATATTAAATGGCTTATTGGCACCACTGGATCTTGAAAGGAATAACAATCCATCTGGTTTATGACTGCCCCCATTTGCAACTTGATAATTGGTCTGCACACTTTTCTTTCCTTTCTGTACAACATGAATCCTGCATCTGCAATCTTTAAGAGGTGTGTTCGAATTGACAGAGACTAGGAGTCTGATATCTTTACCATTGTCGCAATCTGAATAAATACATCCATATACATATATTTGGTTAATCTACACCAAAATCCAGCACTACTGTCCATTGTGCAATGCCCATATATCCATGCCCTCATGTTTAGGGTTGCTAGACATTTCCACAAATCCGTTTAAGATGAGAAAGCAACAGCCTACTCTTCTTCAAAAGAATTCCTCGCATCGTCACATAAATAACATTTCCAAACAGGTTCAACCAATGCTCTAGCACTATGCAACTCCTGTCTTGCATCCTCATCATTACATGAGTCTTCTTCTAACTCCAGTTGAGGGTAGATCTGCTGGAGGGATGTCAACATTAATGTAAGTTCCTTCCACTCTCTTTCATCATGTCTGACTAGCTTAACACACACAAAATGCAGGAGTCCAAACACAAGATCAAAGCTCTTTCTTTTCAGCCCAACCAGCACATTATTCAATATAGTCAGCCCAACTGCATCCAGCACATTATAGTTAGCTCTCAACAGCTGAACCATTAAATTCACAAGTTTCTTGAATGTTTTGAAGTCCCCCGTCTTAGAAATTCTATCAGGCTCCTCATCAGAATTTGTATCTTGCTGTTCAGCCAGCTCAGTCCTGGCTAATGTGGATACCCACAATGGAAGATCATCTTTTGGATTAAAGGAACTAATTCTGCCTCCTGGAATCTTCTTCATCAGGTCTACAGATCCTAATGCCAGAATTAAATCAGGAACCCATGGTTTGACTGCAGGAAAAAGACGAACTGCATATCCATAGCCCAAGTGCTCTTCAATGGAAACATAAAGGTTTAACAATTCATTGGCAATGTCAAAAGCTCCCCATAAAGGTTGTGATACCTCAGAGAAACTCTTGAGCACTACATTCATCAACTTGGCTACATATGTGAAGGAACTCTTCAGACAGAGATATATCTCTTTCAACATGTCTTCTGTAAATTGCAGCTCCTCATCAGAACTTCTCCTCAAATTTGAGATAATAAATTTTATGTTTTGCAGAGTAAAGGATAGGCATTCCTCCTGGCGTTTATGTACAAGATCCATTGTATGAGCATCAGCAATGAACTTCAGCACTGCGGTTAGCATCTTCACTACATTTAATATCCTCTGTTGTTTAGTAAGATCAGACCCTGGATACATGTTGTATGCATAGATCAATTCAGTTCATGCATTGGCCAAAAAGAGGAGAAAGAACTAAACTGCCAAAAGGGTTGTAAGTTAAGACATAAATCTTGATGTTATACAGCAATTCCGCCGACAAGGTGGTTCAACAAACTAAAAAGTTCAAGCAGGGCCACATCCTGATCTAATGGAGCAGCTAAGATTTTTAACAACCTAAGAGTTCAAATGTTGGCCCACTAAGAACATAACAGTGGAAAGAAGAAACACTATGAACATTTTGCACTATTGAAACTTTCATACCATAAAGGTTACCTAAAGCAAACAGGACAACTCAAACTACTTATCACAAACTGAGCCTAGTCTATTCTTCAATAAGTTCACCAGACATATCATAATAATCAAGGCAATGGGCAGCATTGACAACTAAGAAGCACCATTATTGATAGATCAAAAAGAATTAAATCAAAACCAATGATCTATTCATCACATTATAATCCCCACACATGAAAAGAAAACTCTATTTTAAAGTGCATCTCAAAAGGAAAATCAGATGGAAAGGAAAAGCTAACCATTACTGATGAGGTCAGATATTTCACTAGATGGTACTCTGAGTAGCTTATTTGTGCAGCGAAGAAGATGATGAATTGTCATTTCCAATGCAGTTTCCTGGAAGATAAAATGGAGCATATTAACCAAAAAATATCCGATGAATAAGTGCGAAAACCAAATCTCCAATACGTAAAGGTAAAAGCAGTCATTTCTGTGTGTGAAGTATATAGTTTCTCATGAACAAAATACATGGAACAAGAATGATAAACTTTCTAATGTTGTGTAATGAACCTAAGTTGCTCGGATTGGGCGTCCGATACAGGTGCAGATCTAGAGATCAAATCCTTCATGATCTAACTTTTAAGATTCGGGGGCACGAATCTAGATACAGATATGGGTGCGGGGATTTGGCTATAAATAATTCAAATATAAAAAAATAGAGTCGTAAAAATATCCCTAAATTATGATGCACTATTTGGAAGTAAGTGAATGCACATCTATTTGAGAGCACATTTGAATCTGTAATCATGATTAAGTACAAGAGAAAATATCTCAAATGGTCACTCAACTTTGAATATTTCACTTAGAATGCCACTCAACTCTATTTTATGACTCCAAAGTCACTCAACTTAGAGCAATTCACTTAGAAAGTCACTCAACTTCGTTTTGTAACTCAACTATTGGTATTTCACTTAGAAAGTCACTCAACCAATAAAAACAATTTTTTCTTTAAACTATGTTGAAATGTAATTTTTATTTCAAACCAGATTTTTAAGAAACAATAAAATATCCATTTTAATTATTTTATCGAGAACCCACTCCAATTATTTAATCATAAATTCCTTGAAAAACGCACAATAACAATTGGCAAAAATTATTTCCTTTTCTGTTCTAGTATTTCCTTCTCTTACTTTCCTTTTATATCAACAAAATTTCTTTTTCCTTTACTTTCTAGTGTCCATCTTTTTTTGTTTCTTTACATCGAAAAATTCTTATTCTTTTTAGGAATTTAAAATTTTAATACAACACATTTTCCTAGTATGTTACAAATTTGATTGGTGAAGTGAAACAAGTCAATAAAATAATTTAAATGGGAATCATATTATTTCTTTAAAAATTTTAATATAAAAATTACATTTCAACAAAATGTAATGAAAAAAATCATTAAATTGATTGGGTGACTTTCTAAGTGAAATACTATTAGTTGAGTTACTTTGAGTTATAAAATAAAGTTGAGCGACTTTCTAAGTGAACTACTCTAAGTTGAATGACTTTTGGGTTATAAAACAAAGTTGAGTGACTTTCTAAGTGCACCATCAAAATTGAGTGACCGTCTGATGTTTATTATTAAGTTAGAATCAGAAATCATTGTATATATCTCAAATTTCTCTATCGATTTTGGTCAAAGTACCCAAAATCTTTTGACCATATCCGGTACGGATCTCACACCCACACCCACCATGTCGACCCAGGTGCCACACTGGAAGTGAAGAGTCCGCACAACTTAGAGCCTCTGTGGATTGGTTTATTTAAGGTACTTTTAAGCCCAAATGGCTTTTTAAGTAGTTTTGTAGTATTTGGGTAAAAAATTGTTTTTAAGCCAAAATAACATAAATAACCCTTCAGGATGGCCCAGTGGTTTGGGCTTGTGACTTTCATGTTGGAGGTCTCAAGTTCGAAACCCCTTGCCAACAAAAGCAAGGGGTTTGCCTCTGGGTCAAGTTCATTGCACTAGGCTTGCCTAATGAAGGCTTCCTCTATTATGAGGTTAATGAACTATTGCATAGGAGCGGGGGTTTTATCCTATGTGCACCCAAAGGGTAGCAGCTGCGGGTTTCCTTGTAGAACTTTTTTTTTACATAAATAAGCCAAAAGTCATATGTTGAAATTTCTAACTTATGACTTTTGGCTTATAAGTCATAAGCCAAAAGCAAATCCAAACAGGCTATTAGTAATGAACTAATAAACTAAGAAGAAAATTTAACCTATAGCAGGAAGACTTTCACCAAGAAGAAAACTCCAAACAGTGCTACCACAAAATAATCTCCATAAACATGAACTGCATTCCATAAATGAAGTTACGCATTGATATGATATTTTGGTTCAATTATTTAAAGCAATAATATCTCTAAAAATATTAATATATGCTGCATAGATAGCTTAATTGGAAGCCTTGAAAGGTTGAAACCAATCAATTTAAGACAATTACTTTTTCATCTATAGAACCTAACTGTAACAGAAAACGGAATATTTCTGCATCCAGAAACAGATCATTGAAATCCTAACGGAAACATAAATATGAGATCTGTTGCGCCAGCCGCCAACAAATAATATCTCAATTATTTTCGCTGCAAAAGTTTGGTGCCTCCTTATCCCTTAAGCCCAGTACAATTATATGAACCCCTTTGATACCGAGGATGCACAGAAGACGGAACTCTGTTTTAAATAAAAGATTAACAAAAAAAGAGTAAAACTGGTTTTAATCTTTTGAACGTAGTATTGGAAGTTGAAGCAGCGAGCAATAGAAAAACACCACTCACCTCTGATGTTTCATTTGCAGATTCCATTCTACGCTTCCTCTTGTTGACATTTTTGTCTCCACCTAGGTTGTTGTCCTGCAAAGATCTGTGAAGAGCAAGAGCTGTGTATGCCAAAATTGGGGACACACTCATATATTCACGTTGTGTACATTGTAAAATGCTAACTTCAGAGATGGTCTTCAAAGAAAGGAGTATAGTTTCTAAGCTTCCACTCCGTAGAATAGCAGTCCTTGTATTTTCAGACAAAAGGAGGTCCTTAATCTGCCAAGCCACTCCTACAGCAATTTCGTACTCTTCCTTGAAGCTACATTTAACCTTATTGGACATCTTTTTCTCCCTCAGATTATTTGATTTAGAGGAGAGCTTGACGGAGGACTTACTCTTTACCCGTTTAGTTGATGGAACACTAAAGTTTACCAGTTCCGTCCCAAATATCTCGTGGCACTGGGAGGCCGTTCTTTGCAGATGCCTAGCTAGATTTTCAAACATCTCATCCAACCAATTGCAAGATAGCATCATTTTGTGGACAGACCTTACCTCAGCTTGCTTTTCTAAAGAATTGGATAAATCTCCACAATTAGTTACCAAGGTCATGCAGTCATTGAAAAGGCCATCCACTGCATCTGGACAGACACTTGAAATAATGTTACAGACAGAGGCCTGGGCACATGCTGAGGTTGCAGCAGCAAACAAGTGCTTCAGTCTTTCACCAGACAATTCCTTTTTAAGTTTAGTCTGATAAGACCCATCATGTACAAGATAGATACAAAGGTGGGAAGCTGCAATAATTGAACCATCAATCTGCTCCGCCTCCAATTTGCCAGATGATACAATCAAACTGATGAGGTTTTTCAAGAGTTCCATCCATGACTGCAGCGAGGTTCTTTCTGATACGGCAAATTCACAGAACCTTGCACCAGCCAAAGGAGACCTTTTTATAAGTGTGACACAGCGATTGCATGCTTCTTTCAGGTTTACTTTTGAGGGGAAGTATGAAGGAAGGAGAAGCTTAGTGATTTTCTGACCAATCATTGGTTGATCATTTGCAAGTGTAGACAACAACAGGTCTATATGCACAACCTGCATAAGAAAATGTTAAATTGACTTGAGCAGAAACTCAATTATCCAGGCTTGTGTATGTTTTAGGTTATACAGTTCAGACCATACCTTGTGAAACTGAAATTTTCTTAAATCTGTTAAAGTGAGAAGGAGATCTACAACTGCAGCACGAACTGGAGGAGAAATATCATGAATCAAATGACCCATTCTTGGTAATAATACTTTGAGGATCTCGTGAGAATGGGGGTTTCCAAGAAGGTATATCACAGCATTTACTGTTGACAACCTGACCTCAGGGCATGAGTCATGTATCATATGGTCAAAGATTTTGGTTAGAGTTTTTGTGATTGTTGGTGAAGGGATAACTTCCCAAAATAAACGAAGAATGCGGCAACAACCTTCAACTGCTACAACCCGCACATCAGGACACTCATCCACAAGTAATTTATCCAGAAGAAAGAACTGTTTATCAAGGAGTGTGTCTTTCACCTCTTTTGTCGCATCAGGATCTTCAAGAGGGAATAGATCTAGAAATAAGTGCAATGAATTTTGTCGGACATTTGAGTTTGCAACCTACCAGAAAAGCAGAGGTGTTATAAGTCACAATTATTAGTAGGCATAAGACTGGATAAAAAAACAGGGATGCCAAAAGGGAAAAAAAAATACTAATGCTAAAGATATGCTATGCATTCTTTAACCAACCCGATTTGGTAATATAGTAAGCATCAAAGAATTAGCATGTATGGAGAAGAACCTAATAAAGAGATGCATCGCCAATAGCTTCATTTAAAATTATACAACTAAATTTGAAGTGACTTCCACAATCCTAGAGGTCAAACACAGAAACAAAGAATTAGCATGTTGTATTCTTTTATTTTTAGTTGTCTTAAGCAGAATATCTCAATTATCCTTTGGATTTTCTTATGGCCTCAGTTCGTTTTTGAGGGGGGCACCTTTGAACTGGATCATTGTTTTCATTTTTAGGAGTAGTATTTATTTTTTAGAGAAGAAAAGACTCTGCCCAATGATGGATGAAGATCACCCCTTAGGAATTAGGTAGGGAACCTTAGCCTTAGGGCCATTTGAATTTGAGGTGCAAGGTTTAGGAGCTAAATCAACTGAATGGTGCAAGTTTTGTTTTTAATTCAAAAAACATGCTGTGAAAAAGTGAATGACTTCTATTGAGACACCTAGGCTCATTTTCTTGACTCTTGTGTGATTATATTGGCTTAAAATTGAACTCTTATTGTTGATTGCTTAATCGAGGTTCGATATGGATCTGTCTTAAGTCGAACATGTGTGCCATGTGTGTATTAGAAATTTTGTGATATTTTGTGTTTGCATATTGATATCTAGAACTTGCCCGGCATGTTTGCAAAGCAGAATGGTGAATGTTGAGTTTAGGAGATGATACAGTCATCTCTTTGATTAGCCATACTTTTATACTTCTACTTACCTACCCAGATGTGATATTCCTAATTAACCTCGTTGAGCCTTTATCCTATTTTGTTGGTAGCCACATCTGAAGCTTAATCCCTTGTTTCTAATCGGTATTATGTTTGGTCCCAAGACTCCTAAAGCACTTTAACTGAGAATCAGAATTTGAAAGGAGTATGAATGAAATAAAAAGGGATAGTTGAAGATGGAAGCATGCAGAAAAACTAAGAGTGCCGTTTGAAATCCTTGAAATGACAGTTCTTTGGAAAAACAAGATGGAAACTGTAGATTGAGCTCATAAATCTCACTATTAGAATTAGAAATGCAGAAAGTTCCGTGCTTTCAGCAAAGTTTTCTACTTATTGAACTCAACCCCAATGAAACTAGTGAATGAATGATGCACGACACCTTATATCTGAATGGAGAAAACTTTTCTAGTAGAAATCTAGGGGGGGGAATAAGTTAGCAGTTGAGTAAGATATACAAGAAGTGGAAGGGTATCATAGCAAGTGAGACCAAAGGTTAGACAGTTCCAACAATTCCTGAAACTTGAAAATAAGGAGTAGAGCTATGTCCAATACCTGCAAGGAGCGGAAAACAACAGGCTCAGCAAGACGAAAAATGAGCTTCTCAACCCCCTCTGTGGTTCTCTGATTAATAAAACCCCCTAAAACCCTTCTAATGGACACAGCAAGTACCGCTGAACCTGCATGTACACAGCTATCTATCATCCCCTGCAAGAAGCTATTCTCAATCTCATCCTTAGCCAGCCCTTCGGATACCTTCCATGCCCGAAAAACAATCTCCCCAAATGCCTCCAAGATAGACTTACGCCCGAATGGAATCTGTGATTTAAGCATAGCCAATGCCTCTTTCAGAAGCTGCACGCTCAAACCAAATGTAAATGCAATAAATTTCCTCCCATCCTCGGTCTTCAAAAACAGAGGCGAAATCACACAACGCATAATCAAATGCTTCAAATCCTCAATACTCTCATCCTCAAAATCCAACAACGTAAATGCCTCTCTTAACATATAAACCCTATGCACATCCACTTTCTTCTTCAATGTCAAAGCTCTCGACAACAGAAACGGCAATGCCTGAGAAATTAGAGTTTCTTTCCCATACAAACCGTCCTTCCACCACTCCTCACATAAATTAGCAATTTCAGATAACAAAACAGAATCAGACTCAAATAAAATCAAACAATCATGTAACGCCCTAACCGCCGGCAATAAATCAGAATCCCTAAACGCCTTTCTCGGATGAGAAACACAGAGAAACGAAATATAAACATATATACGAATACCCTCAACGATTAATTGCTTTGCATCATCCTTTTCTTCTTCACTCTTCTTGTTCCGGGCAGATCTACGGACCCTCTTCGTCGGCGGTGTTTGAGGAGATAAAACGACATCGGTTGAGTCGGAATCAGTTAGGGTTTTGTATTTCCTGATGGATTGTGAAATGGAGTGGTGGAGGGCGAGAGGAAGCGTAGTGGTGAGATCTGAAGAAGGACTGAGAGTGTGAATTAGGGTTTTGAGAGATGGTTTAATGGATTTAAACCCTAGTTTTGCTGTTGAAGAAAGGAATTCTTCGGCTGAAGTTTTTAGAGAAGAACGAAGCCGCTTCTCCATTGGAGCGATGGAAAAGCTCGGAATTTTACCAGTGGCCTTTTCTTGATTTTGCGAGAGAGGACAGGGAGAAGAGTTGACAGTGAATTTTGAATTTGAAGCAAACGGGCATTGGCGCTTGAAGTGTATATTTGCCAAGTATCAAGTTCCCAAATACCGAAAGAATTAGCTAGCGTTTGGCCATAGATTTTCAAATATATTTGGCAAATATTATTTGGGTGAAATTTCACCATGTGTTTGGCCATAGTATTTGGGAAATATATTTCAATTTTTTAAGAAATATGACTTATGCCCATAAATTTGTATTACATAGCAAAATAGAAATATCGCGTAACAAGATTCATGACTTCCGCAACAAATCAAAAAGCATCATTACAGTAAATAGTCGCATCGTTAAAAAAGACTAGTACAAATCATGATAATGAAAATACAACTAATATGAATTTGAAAATGTATGCTCTTTATAATAGAAAAATTTGAAAATTTGAAAATGTATGCTCTTTATAATAGAAAAATTTATTAATTGAGTTAGTTAGCAGATGGAGATTTGATTGAGTTGGTTGGTGATAATAAATAAAGTGTTTTTGTAAAAGATAAAAATTTGGTGTTAAATTTGAATTTTTAAAACTTTCCAAATAATGAGATTTGGCCCAAATACTAAAAAAAACTAGTATTTGGGAATTTGGGTTATTTGCCAAAAAAATTTGCCAAATAATGAGAAAGTGTGACAAACAATATTTGCCAAATTTTTTCCCAAGTTTTACTTGGGAAATCTATGGCCAAACGGGCGTATTTTTGAGTAAGTTCTAATATTTGGGAATTTTAAAAAAATTAAAAATTATCCTAAATTTTTATATTTTACAAAAATAACTCATTATTATATTAATTTCAACTAATATTTGTTACTATCTCCTCTGAAATAGTTTGATATCTAATTTGAGTGATAAAATTGAGAAAAAAAAACAATTTGTGTTTAATGGATTATAATTATAACTAAATTAGTGACAAGTTTGAGTATGAGATTAATGTATTGTCTTGTCTATATTGTTATTTTGTTTTTGTTGATTGTTATCAATTATATTATAAGGTTATTTTTTAACGGAACACATTCATTATAAAATGATAATATAAATTTATAGGTATTTTTAATAATTTTTAGAACTTATGGCGTATAAATCATATTTTTTGAAATAATCAATTTTTTTGAAAAAAATTGGGGCCAAACACATAGTGAAACTTCACCAAAAACTTAACCCAAATATGATTTGCCAAGAATATTTGAGAACTTGGGATCAAACGCTAACCTAGTTATTTTCATTTTTAGTTGTTTATTTTACCACATCAGAAAAAAGATAATTTATTTTTCTGTTATTATATTTAACACTAATTATTTATTCTAAATTATTTCTCAAATAACATGTACATTCAACTAAAAATAAATAATTGTTACAAAACCATTTAATTGTGGATGTTTCAATTCTTTTCATCAACAACCTAACGTAATGAACCTATTTAATGTAAGTCTTAATGTTGTACTAACGTATTTGGTTAAAGGATGTAAATAGATGTTTTTTAAATCCTATAAAAGGGTATCCTTTACCCTTGTGAAATACACATTTTGAAGAGATCAAAGAATACTTCTACTTAATATTTTTCATTACCATTTGTCTTACCTCCTTGTTTAGTATTATTGTGTTTGGTCTCATTTTACAATACGTTATCCGCACAAGTCTCTAACCAATTAAGACCTACTAAATTCGAAATTATCTTTTTTCCTAAAAGAAAATCAATTTTCTTTCTGAGTCGGGTAAACATTTATATGTTTACAACATATCTAATAGGACTTACATAAGTCTTTGATCAACGATTTAATTACTGCATACATAACTTGCTTTTGGTATTAGTATGATACTTTACTAAGCATAATAATCAATATGTTTTAGGTTTATATTTTTATGTTGTTTATATGCTACTAACTTATAACTCAAAATTATATACCAGGGCATATGATAACATGCTAGTTAGAATACTCGTAAGTATTTTCTTGTCATAAATTTATGATAAATATTGGTGTGTCATACAGAAAAATATTATTGTATTAAATATGACTTGAAACTCTTACAAAAAAAATGACGTTAATATCTATTGAAACTAATAATAAATATTGTAGAACAATTAAAATTACATATTAAATCTACTGTTTCAATACTTCATGAGTTTACATGTTTTTGAGACATTCAATGTGGATGCATATAACATATAATATATTTTATAATCATATTATACTTTATTATTTGAACATTAATTTACCATTTATTATAAAGAAATCAACATCATAATATTAACTCGATTATTTTATGATAGTTTCCACCATGTTAAATTTGTCAAAGCTTGAATTTGTGGCACTTGACATTTCTGGAAAGAACTATTTATCATGGGTACCTGATGATGAAATTCACTTTACTACTAAGGGTCTTGGTGATAGAATAATCGAAGGAAATAAAACATCAAGTCAGGATAAAGCGAAGGCTATGATTTTCCTTCGTCGTTATCTTGATGAAATCCCGAAGGTTGAATACTTGACAGTAAAAGATCAACTTGAATTGTGGATAGGTTTGAAAGGGAGGTATGACCACCTCAACGTAACGGTATTGCCAAAGGCTCGTCATGAGTGGATGCACTTACGATTTTAAGATTATAAAATCGTAATTGAGTATAACTCTGTTGTATTTAGAATCACTTCCCAATTGAAATTATGTGGGGAAACTATAAAAGATGAGGACATGTTGAAAAAGACACTAACTACTTTCCATGCCTCCAATATGATATTACCGTAACAATACCGTGAAAAGGGTTTTAAAAAATACTCTGAATTGATCTCATGCCTTCTAGTGGTTGAGCAGCATAATGACCGTTCAATGAGAAATCATGAAGCCCGTCCCACTGGAAGTGCTTTATTGTTTTTTTTCTCTACTGAATTTTGTAACAAGCTCATCGCCCATCATCATCTTAATTCGTGTTTTGAACATCTCTTTCTTGCCATTGTTTGAAAATACTAGCTCGCGTAAAATCTTAAAAATTACTCAGTACATCAACTTGACAGTATGCCTTTTGGGCAAGTGTTTTCCTGTCTAGACCTCCCATTCCACATACGACAAACACTAATTGAAACTCATCATTTTCTTCATTGATCAACTCAGCAACCAACTTATTCACCTCTTCAACTAATCCAATGAAATCTTAGTCTACAAGACAATACTTTCCCAAAACCAATCAAATATCAAATAGAATCAATTCTTTGACCAGAGAAGCATGTGCAAGTATTGTACAATAATGACTAGAACAAATAAAATATCTTGATGTAATTCAAACAAGAAAATTCAAAATCTGAACTTTTTTAGCCTTTCTTTTGCTAATTGTGAAAATTCAACAAAAGTGGAAGAAATCCATCAAACACAATATCAGTTAACATATAGGCCATTTGTGCAGCCATTCAAATCGATAAAAAAAAAGGATTCAAAATTTCACTCCAGCATATAACTTTAATCATACCCATCAGATCGTTGGGTCCTTAGAAACAACAAAAAGAAAACAGAACAAGGTAATCCAACTAAAAATTCTTCCAACATCAAATTTAACTTTAAATTTAAGACAAAAGGAAAGAAATAGGAGCGAACTAACCTTTAAAGATTATCAAAACCCAAAAGGTGAAGTAACAGAGAATTGTAATAACCTGGAAACTATACCCAATGAAACCCTAAAGGAACCGTTTGTGATTCTTCACCATGCTCATATAATTATGATTTTTTAACGGGGAGGGTGGGTAGAAAAAATGAAGAGATAAATAAGCTAGGTCAAGTTTTTATTCAATATTAAACTCTAACGATTGGATATTATATTCTTTATTAATGATGGATTTATGTTCCCGGTTAATGTTAAACTAAAATTTGAGTTTTGACGACTGAAAAAAAGTTAGGTCGCTATATGTAATCTATAACGACCAAATTTATATTCCTTCGTTAAGAGGTGGTCGTTAAAAGTTAAATTTCTTGTAATGTTGGACAGAGTTTAAGAAAGAAAAAACGCTTTTTAATCTTGTGTGTAATATCCCGTAACTTAAAATACATTTGCGACTCGTAAACACCAAGGCATAGATGTGATATCGGGGGAGGTATATCATTGAAAATGGTTAAGCATACCATGTAACCCTTACATTTAGTCATTTGAAGGGTTAAACAAAAGTTTTAGGTCAAAGAGATCATTAAAGAAAAGATTAAAGTTTAAAGGTTCATTGTGGAGGAACACTACAAATGATCTCATTTCTCATCTAATTTTGAAGGGGCATATCTCTTAATATACAACGAGTTAGAGAGCCTACAACCTATCCAATTGAAGGTATTTGAGTCTAGTTTCCAGCAAAACAAATCGCTCGTTAAAACGATATCAGAGTAAAAATTTATGTTCATTCTACGACAGACGCGCGCACTGCCCAATCACTACGGGACATGTGGCACTTTAAAGAAAGTCGGCCAAACTTGTGGTTTTTATATTAGAAGTTTGGGATATACTTTCCCATATACTCAAGAACGTGTAAGGACTAGTTTCAAGTTATTTTTTCAAGTTTTTCTCATCTTCAATCCACCAAAGCTTAAGGTAAGTTGGTTTCTTCAAGAATCAAGTGGCTTCCTCTCCATAGACCTATAGATATACTTAGCTAAATGTTTTCTTGAAGGAAAAAATATTGTTCTTGGAGAATAAAGAAAGGCAGGGGCTGCTTTTCTTTAATAAATAGGTATGAATCCTCTTCTATCTTCATAAATAGTATTCCAAGGATGCTTTAAGTATAATTTGCGGGTAGGACTCACGGGATGGTGATAGGAAGTCGTGAGTCTATGTATTACCCATTGTATTTGATGTTTTGGTGAGGAAGAAGTTTGTAGAAGGTTGTGTTGGCTGTTGTTTTGACCGAATGAGGGGTCAATGATATTGTATTGGGGAAGTAAGCCGGTTACATTAAAACGGAAGGCAAGGTATAGAGAACGCTACTATTATAGTTGTTGAAAGTTTGTTGCTCACCAAGTGTTTGATGAAATTCCTAAGTCGCTAAGAATATGTTGTAGCTGGTTATATGAGCTCATATTATTTTAATTTATGGCATTAGTTCTCTACCCACTTAAACTATGAGCTTATAAAGGAATTTGATAGCATTAACAAGGAACTGGTGGGATGGTGATCTGAGGCCATGAGTTTTACTTTTATGTTAAGTGTGGATGATTAAGAGAATTGGTTCTTTATGGTTAAAGGATGAGGAGTAATACTGAATATGTAAATAAGTCACAAGCGCACTTGGAAAGTAGATAAAGAGAAGGCTATGGTGATACACCGCTCATCTATGGTACTTGTTGAGATTGTCGCTCGCGAACCATTATTTTGTTTTTGGCATTGTTGTGGCTCTTGATTAGTTTCTTATACTATCCTTTTATGATTTTATGTTATAGAGAAAGTTGTCAACAAAGGAGTTTGACGACGTAAGATAGTAAGTCCTGAATTAAAGTATGTAAAGCTAAAACCTCTTTTTCCCTTAAAGCACGACCTAAACTCGCATGTTCTTCCAATAAATGTCACTAT
>NC_064284.1:59574881-59586538 GCF_019186545.1 Solanum stenotomum | reverse complement strand
TCAAATCATACTTTGCAGTCATTAATGCACTATAAAAGACTATGTTGTTCACCATTATAATAATAACAATAATATACTCCATTCATACGCACTATTGCATATATTTGGCATGGTTACATTTACCTGGACATGAAGTATTCTCCCGTCGGCAGTAGCTTTACGCAGGTAAGTCTGACTCCTTTTCTTTTCTTAAATTATGAACCAAAAATTCTCTAACCCTAATAATTTATTTTCCTATATGGGTCAAGTGTTATATGGTATTAACCAAATTATAAACTTAACCCATTTAGCATTAACTAAAATTAGATATTTAATAATTAACCATCAATTAGTTCACTCTAGTTAAATGAATATTCAAAATTTCCAAAAATGACCTTCCGGGTCATTACAATAAGAACCATGTAACCAACATGGGATTTAACGGGTCATACTTTTTAGATAATCACGTAAAGTTAAGCTAGTGGATCCATTTGGTAAAGTTAGCTTCCTATATCACGGGGAAAGTATAGGATGGTCCTTGGGCAACGTGAGGTAAAATGTTGTATCACCACTTAGTCTCATAGTGGTGGTTGCCGGTTAAAGAATCTCCCACAAAAGTTATATTACTTTTATATAAGTAAAGTTGAGTTGTTATTGTTTTATCTTTAACAAGCTAAGTTGTTTACACGGTTTTACAAGCTTTATATATTGCATGTGTCTTATTGCTTTATATATTGAGTTCAGTTATTCATGAGTCGAATAGAGCCAAGGTAAGTGTTCTCTTGCACTCTTTTCAAGCTCAAGTTGTGGTTTAGCTTTTCCAGCTCGCATACTCGTACATTAAATGTACTGATTCCAGTTGGCCTGCATCTTATGACGATGCAGACGCAGGTACCTAGGGTCAGCATCCAGCACGTCGTTAATCCAGCTGAGCACTCCAGAGTCAATGATGAGCCTCCTTATGTTTCGGAGGACTCGATTATGTTGTTCTCTTAGTTTTGTTTTATTAGGATGTTGCGGGGTCTGTCCCAACATCTATCTCAGTATTGTAGAGACTTCATAGACAGACAGTCAGTTAGTATTGAGTCTCTCATCTATATAAATATGTAAATATTCTATTTTGAGACTCGACTTGCCTTGTGGGCCAGATTTTATCAGTTAAGTTGTTTTATGTCCTTGCATTGCATGGAGTTATTCTGTTGAGTTAGGCTTCCGCTGAGTTAAGAAAGTCAGGCCAAGGGTTCGCTTGAGGGCCAGCAATGGTCTTCGAGTGCCGGCCACGTTCAGGGTGTAGGCTCGGGGTGTGACAAATTTGGTATCAGAGCATAGAGTTCAAGAGTCTTAAGGAGTCTATGAGGCCGTGTCTGTAGAGTCCTAGTTATCGGTGTGAAGTGCGCCACATCTATAATTGGGAGGCTGCAACATTGAGGAAGATTTCTCATTTCTTTCACACTCATCTCGTGCGTTAGAGTTGATCTCTAAAGAGTTTCTTTCTAATTCGTGCTTGCGCGTGTTTCAGATAGTCATGCCTCCACGAAAAGTTAGCAGAGGGCGTCTTCCTAAACGTTATGTTGATGAGCAAGAGTTACCTTATGCCCCGGGAGTGCAACCATAAGGGGAAGTTTCTAATGCCAAGTTCAGAGAGGCAAGTAGAATTTTAAGTCAAGCTGTAACTAATCAGATTGGTTAGCAAAGGGGAGCTCGACAGGAAGGAGCTGACACTTCAAGGATTCGTGAGTTCTTGGGGATGAATCCTCCGAATTTCATGGGTTCGAGTACTACTGAGGATCCAGAGAACTTCATTGAGGAGTTGAAGAAGATTTTTGATGTGATGCATGTGGCAGATACCGAGCGGGTTGAACTAGCTGCGTATCAATTGAAGGATGTTGCTAGAACTTGGTTCGACCAATGGAAAGGGGGCAGAGTTGAGAATGCACCACCTGTGAGTTGGGTCTGTTTTGAGGAAGCTTTCTTGGGGCGTTTCTTTCCCCGAGAATTGAAAAAGGCCAAGGTACGTGAGTTCCTCACACTTAAGCAGGAGTCTTTGAGTGTTCAAGAGTACAGTCTGAAGTTCACACAACTATCCCGCTTTGCTCCGGAGATGGTTGCGGACATAAGGAGTAGAATGAGTTTGTTTGTAGCTGGACTGTCTCGGTTGTCGAGTAAGGAAGGTAGGGCTGCAATGCTTATCGAGGACATGGACATATCAAGATTGATGGTCTATGTGCAACAAGTTAAGGAAGAAAAGCTGAGGGACAGAGAAGAGTTCAGAAATAAGAAAGCTAAGACCAGTAATGAGTCCGGGCAGCAGAAAGGTAATGCGAACCGTCCGTCCTTTCAAAAAAGGCAAAGGGGATTTACTCCATCATCTATTAGTGCTCCTGCACCCAGAAATAAAAGTGAGTTCACTGGACAGAATTCGCAGAACTTCAGAGTTGGACCTGCGCAGTCTCAGAATAGTATGGCACAAGGAAGTAACTGGGTTTTTGCATGTGCTAGATGTGGTAGAGTCCATCCATGGAAGTGTCGTCAGGGCCAGACGGGTTGCTTTAAGTAGGGACAAGAGGGTCACTTCAAGAATGAGAACGTGCCCAAAGAACAAGCAAGGTAGTGGAAATCTGGGCAGTAGGACCCAATCTTCTTCAGTTGTCCCACCAGACAGGATAGCACCTAGAGGAGCTACTTCTAGTACTGGTGGAGGAGCAAACCGCCTCTATGCCATCACCAGTCGCCTTGAGCAAGAGAACTCTCCAAATGTTGTCACTGGTACGATCAAAGTTTTTGCTTTTGATGTGTATGCTTTGCTAGACCCAGGAGCAAGTTTTTCTTTTGTACCTCCTTATGTTGCAAATAAGTTTGATGTTCTTCCTGAAAGACTTTGTGAACCCTTTTGTGTTTCTACACCTGTTGGGGAGTCTATTCTAGCAGAAAGAGTCTATGTGATTGTCCTGTTACTATCAATCACAAGAGCACCATGGCTGATTTGGTTGAGTTAGACATGGTAGATTTCGATGTCATTCTAGGTATGGATTGACTTCATGGCTGTTATGCATCATTAGATTGTAGAACCCGAGTGGTCAAGTTTCAGTTTTCGAATGAGCCAGTTATAGAGTGGAGTTGTAGTTCAGCAAGGCCTCAGGGTCGTTTCATTTTGTACCTTAAGGCGAGAAAGTTAGTTTCAAAGGGTTGTATCTATCACTTAGTCCGAGTTATTGACTCTAGTATTGAGATACCTCTTTTGCAGTCATTACCTATATTAAGAGAGTTTCCAGAAGTTTTTCCTGATGATCTACCCGAAATTCCTCCTGAGAGAGAAATAGATTTTGGCATAAGATCTCATTCCAGATACTCGTCCTATCTCTATTCCGCCATATAGAATGACACCAACAGAGTTGAAAGAGTTGAAAGAGCAGTTGAAAGATCTCCTAGATAAGGGTTTCATTCGACCGAGTGTCTCACCTTGAGGTGCTCCGGTCTTGTTTGTAAGAAAGAAAGATACTTCCCTTAGGATGTGTATAGATTACCGCCAGTTGAATAAGGTTACCATCAAGAATAAGTACCTTCTTCCGAGGATTGATGATCTTTTCGATCAGCTACAGGGTGCCACATGTTTTTCGAAGATTGACCTTAGATCAGGCTATCACCAATTAAGAGTAAGGGAATGTGATATTCCAAAGACAGCATTTAGGACTAGATATGGTTATTACGAGTTTTTGGTCATGTCCTTTGGTTTGACCAATGCACTGGCAGCTTTCATGGACTTGATGAATAGAGTCTTCAAACCTTATTTAGATATGTTTGTTATTGCCTTTATTGATGACATACTAATCTATTCAAGGAATGAAGAAGATCATGCTAGTCATCTCAGAATAGTTCTTTAGACCTTGAAAGATAAGGAGTTGTATGCCAAGTTCTCTAAGTGTGAGTTTTGGCTTAAGTCTGTGGCGTTCCTAGGCCACATTGTGTCCGGTGATTGAATTAAGGTTGATACTCATAAAATTGAGGCAGTGCAGAATTGGCCTAGACCCACATCTCCAACTGAAATTAGGAGTTTCTTAGGATTAGCTGGCTATTATAGAAGGTTTGTTGAGGGGTTCACGTCTTTTGCATGTCCTTTGACAAAGTTGACTCAGAAAGCAGTTAAATTTCAATGGTCTGAAGCTTGTGAGAAAAGCTTTTAGGAATTGAAAAAGAGGTTAATTACAACTCTAATTTTGACGTTACCAGAAGGTACTCAAGGTTTTGTGGTGTATTGTGATGCATCTAGAGTTGGTTTGGGTTGTGTCTTAATGCAGAATGGCAAAGTTATAGCTTATGCCTCCAGACAGTTGAAGGTTCATGAGAAGAACTACCCAACCCATGACTTAGAGTTGGTTGCTGTAGTATTCNTAAGATACTACAAATATCAAATATTTTTTATAAAATTAAGATCACTTAAATTCTAAAATATTTAAATAAAATAAATACTTTTAGTTTTACTAATAATTTTAAAAATATCTTAATAATATTTACGATAATTTTATAAAGCACGCATACTAAAATGTATAATTTTTAGACAAAATTGATTAAAATTTAAAACTCGAAATAATTTCAAGAAATTCGTATTTAATCGAATAGCATTCTTAAAATTGCTAAAGGTCGGTCAAAATTGGGTGTCAACAGGGCCGAGTCATCATTAGTGTCAGAAGTGAAAGAGAAACAAGACCAAGATCCCATTTTGCTTGAGTTTAAGGCAAATGTTCAAAAGCAAAGAGTATTAGCTTTTGAATAAGGGGGAGATGATGTATTGAGGTGTCAGGGAAGGTTGTGTGTACCTATGGTGGACGGACTCCAAAAGAGAATTATGGAGGAAGCTCATAGCTTCCGATATTCCATTCATCCGGGTTCCACAAAGATGTATCGTGACTTGAGAGAATTTTATTGGTGGAATGGCATGAAGAAGGACATTGCAGAGTTTGTTGCTAAGTGTCCAAATTGCCAACAAGTGAAGGTCGAGCACCCCGGTGGTTTGGCCCAGAGGATAGAACTTTCGAAATGGAAGTGGGAGATGATCAATATGGATTTCATCACAGGATTGCCAAGGTCTCACAGACAACATGATTCTATTTAGGTGATTGTCGACAGAATGACAAAGTCAGCTCATTTTCTACCGGTAAAGACTACCCTTTCAGAAGAAGATTATGCCAAGTTGTATATTCAGGAGATAGTGAGACTTCATGGAGTCCCAATCTCCATTATTTCAGATAGAAGTGCACAATTTACTGCACAGTTCTGGAAATCTTTTCAGAAAGGCTTGGGTTCAAAGGTGAACTTAAGTACTGCCTTTCATCCTCAGACTGATGGACAAGCCGAGCGTACTATTCAGACTTTAGAAGATATGTTGAGGGCTTGTGTGATCGATTTCAAAGGTAATTGGGATGATCACCTACCTCTCATTGAGTTCGCCTATAATAACAATTATCACTTTAACATCCAGATGGCTTCATACGAAACTCTTTATGGGAGAATATGTAGATCTCCTATTGGATGGTTTGAAGTTGGTGAAACAGGGTTGATAGGACCAGATTTAGTTCACCAAGCTATGGAAAAGGTGAAAATGATTCAAGAGAGGTTGAAAACGGCACAGAGTCGTCAAAAATCCTACATTGATGTTAGGAGAAAGGCGTTAGAGTTTGAAGTAGATGATTGGGTATATTTGAAAGTTTCACCCATGAAAGGGGTTATGAGGTTTGGTAAGAANAGTCAAACAATTTGGACGAGCATTTAGCACGTAAGGTCTTACATTGGCCTCTAAATTTTATTAACATACTTGCAAGCACACGTAAAGTGAAAGGATTTCATGCTAAGTGTGTGAGCATATAAGCGCGCTTGAACAAGTATTATAACAAAACAATTATTTAATTAGGAAAGGGCAGAAAATCAATAAGTGCAGGAAGAGTGTTAACTGATTTAGAAGAATGGCATAACAATGATTAGGATGCGGGAAATGGTTTAAGCGGTAGCAGATCTAAAGTCTTTAGATGGGCCAGTGGCAGAAATGACATTGATTAATATGCAGAAACTGATTTAGTTTATTTTAAGTGGCAGAACAATGCAGAGATTAATTTGAACAAGATTTAATTGAGACAGCAAGTGGCAGATGCAGAAAATATATTATGTTTTTTAGAAACAGTGGCATATGATATTATTAGTGCATAAATTAATGTAGGAGGCAGTTCAAAACGCAGAAATAATTATTTTGGACAGAATTTATTTCAAATTTAAGTCCAGATGGTTTATTATGCTGGTTCTCTTAAATATGCAGAAAAACAGTCATATAAATTTATTTTGTTTAGTTATGACACGTTGAGAGTGGTCAGTTAATTTCATTTTTAATATCACAAAATGAATGTAGTGCAAAAATGATTAACAAAGGGCAAAACGTTATTTGCAAATTCATCTTACTTTCTAGGCATACTGAGAATTATTTAATAGCTCCTATGAACATGGTTTCTAGACAATTAATATACTAACAGATATAAACTAAACGATGCTGCAATTTATTAGATCCGATTAATAGGTCAATTTAATTAATCAAATCCTATAGGCATAATCTCTATGTGAGCATGCTGAAATTATTATCAGAACTATAGACATAGTTTCTATACAAAATTAATATAATACTCAAAACCTATAGGCATGATTTTCTAAACCCCGAATAATATACAAAATAAACCCTATGATCAAGATTTCTAAATAAAACATGCTAAAAGTTTAAGATATTTGAGAAAACCTATAAGCATGAACTCTACCATCATTAAGATTCTTGATTAATTTACATGCTGAAAATTACCTTATGTTTTAATTTAGTCCTGGCATGGTTTCGTACTAAAATTATTAACATATAATGAGTTATTAACATCTGGCTAATTTGTTAGCACCAAAATTATTAGAATCTGAATTTAACGTACGAAAGTTTTAAGTCTAATTTTCTAAAACTAACATACATACATAAAACTACTAAAATAATTAGTAGCACATGTTAAAAATATAACAAATTATAGGCATAGATCTCTACACATAATAGCATGAATATTATTCTATAAGCAAATTTCTATTTTTTTAGCATGGAGGCAAATCTTAATCTTACATGTTAGTTTATTTCAGATTAAATGAAAAATAAAATAGCATTACAGTCTCATTAAGGCTTAGATTTTAGGTCGATTGTTATAACACATTTACCCGGTTTTATGATTAAGTGATATGGACATATTTTAACAATCACACGTAAAAATAGTAAAGAAACACAATTAGCACGTATATCCCCTCCCCCCTTAGACGATCCCCCAAGTTGTAACATATATAGGAGAGAGAGTTAAGAATTTACAAATTATTACAGAACGATGATAAGAAAAAAAAAATAGTAAACATATGAAATCAGCCTGTCTATCATTCTCTATTATGGCGACTCTTCATATCTTGAGCTTCTAATTTAATCCTGCTAAACCAAAGAAAGGAATACTACGAGTACACATAGATATAACAAAAGAAAATATTATTTATAAGATCGATTATATAGACATAATCATGAAGCAAACACATAGTCATATTAAAGCACACCATGAAAGGAGATGGATATATAAAAAGGACATGGATGCTTCCTTCGTTTATGATTATCCAACTTTTGGGACTTATGCATAATAAATAAGTAACTAAATAGTGATGCAAGAACAAAATTAAATACGTGTATGAAGAGTACCAACCAGTTAAGCAGTTAAAATAATTCAGCAATGAAGACAAACTTGATCCACTATCCGACCCGAACACAGTAAAAATCAAGTATAGAGGAACCTTAAGGTTTTACCGGAAAACTTAATTTTTAAAAGTAGAGAGCAATATATTTTCTTTTCTTAGAATTAGAGTCTCTGCAAGTTGGGATGTCCGTCCTCTTTTTATAGTGATAGAGAGGGATCATGCTAAAGGAAACATAATTAAAGAGGAGCAATTACAGATTAAAAGGTTTCCTTAACAAAGAGAGCTAAATCTGTAAAATATTCTCCTAAAATAAGCAAGTAAGAAATCAGTCTAAAAAGTATTTAAGGGAAGAGGGATCAATTTTCAGCGTTATAATTTAATAAAAATAAAAAAATCAGCACTGAAAATTTATAAGAAAAGACATAATACACGCTTTTTACTCGTTAATCCAACCTTACCATAGATAGGCAGATCCACCAAACTAAACTAAGTTAATTATTGGCAAACAATAAAAGTTAATAATAGACAAGAATCTAAATTAAAGCAAAAGAGCAAATTGACCGAGCAATTTAGCTAACTTAACAGATTTAAGAGGAAACAATTAACAAGTAAAAAAAATGCTCATATATTAAGGGGGATAAATCAGCAATGTACATATCAGGGAAAATCAAGAATAATTATTTTAGGAAGATCAATTAAGGCTAAAACCCCCCCTTTTACTATGGAAAAGTTATTTCCTTACCAAGAGAATCAAATTGGTCAAACATTATCAAATATAATCACATAAAATCAGTCCTATTTAATTAAGGTAAAGAAAATCAATCAACCATAGACAGAAATGTAAAACAGGTAAAGAGCATGATTTTAGACAGTAAATTGATATATTCACGCAGACAGATATAATTATTTAAGACAGAATATGATTTTCCCAAAGCAATATTCTCACAGGTAATAATTTACCATAATCAGAAAATTGGTAAGAATGATGAGATGAAATCAAGGACATATTAGTGTCTACAAAGTAGCCGATAACGAACAGAAATATTGGCATTCTAAACTTGAATAATACTTTAACATGGCTAGAACAATACACATTCAAGGAATTAGATTGTCACAAAGAATGCATTATCGACATCACACACAATAACTAATCCAAAATGTTTTCATTTACATAAAGCAAGTTCTTAATAATCAAACTAACCAAAATTTATTTAAAAGTGATAATCAAATAAAAGAGCGTACCTGGGCGGATCGGTTAAGATCCGTCTTCAACAAATTTGCAAACTTCGAAACTTTACCTGAAGGATCGAGCAGAGAAGAGAGGAGGATCGTCGGACTTGCTGCATTGCCGGAGCTCGCTGTCTCCGCGCAGCTGCTGCTATTTTTCACCGGTTGGAGCTCTGGTGGTTGCTGCTTTTGGTCCTGGGCGTCTCCAGCTCTCGCTGCTGTTGCTTGCTTCAACGAGCTGCTGGCCGGAGCTGTTGTTGTCGGTTGCTTCTGATTCCGGAGCTGCTCACTGCTGCTGCTGGTTCTGCAAAAGAAAGGAGAGAAAAGAAGAGGAAGGGAGAAAAGAAGGAGAGGCGGAGGGAGAGAACGCGTGGGGGAGAGGAGGCTGCCACCGGACAGCATGGTGGCCAGCCTCACCGGCAAAAATGGAGGCGGAAAGGGTATGGGGAAGGAGGCGCTAGAGGGAGGGAGAGAGAGGAAGATGAAGAGTGAAATTAGGGTTTGGTGTTTTAATAATTTAGAAAAGGAAATAAATGGGTCAATAGATCTTGGCCTTTGATTTGAATAGAATGAATGGACACGATTAGATCATGGGTTTGATCAAAGTGACGGACGGATGAGATTAAAAACATGAGTCTTGAATCAGATAGGATTAAAATTGGAATGGCTATAATTGAAATAAAATTTGGCTAGAATTGCAATGAGAGGATGATTATTATTGAAATAAAATTGGAATTGATTAGGCTAGAATTAAAAGGGATTAGAATAAAATAGGCTACAAGTTAAATGATTTAGAGGAAAAATTTTAAGAAATGCTATTCAATTAAGATACTACAAATATCAAATATTTTTTATAAAATTAAGATCACTTAAATTCTAAAATATTTAAATAAAATAAATACTTTTAGTTTTACTAATAATTTTAAAAATATCTTAATAATATTTACGATAATTTTATAAAGCACGCATACTAAAATGTATAATTTTTAGACAAAATTGATTAAAATTTAAAACTCGAAATAATTTCAAGAAATTCGTATTTAATCGAATAGCATTCTTAAAATTGCTAAAGGTCGATCAAAATTGGGTGTCAACAGCTGCCCCTTGGTTGCTTGAGAATGAAGAATGAATTGTCGGGCAACCAACGTTGACTTAGTAGCCGATTTTGTCCGACTGACGAGGAATGTCGGTAGGATCAATTGAAATGATAAAGTTGGAAAGGGGTACGACCGAGACTTTGGTATTAAGCCGCCTACATATCTCTGGTTATACGAGAATCAGGTCGTGTGTAGTTCTAGACTTAGGAACAGACGAAACTCCTAAGAATTGAAAGAGCGGTACGATATATGGACGGGAACGATATTGGCTTGAATGGATAAGATTAGAATAGCGAGAAAGGCATGACAGAGCAATTTCCAGTTTAAGAGTGTAGAATCCGATGAGAAGCAGTAAAATAAGTAGCCAAGGGTTCATTAAAAAGAGTAATATAAGTAACAAAGAATTCGATAGGGTCTTTGTTGCGATTGATGTAAGCACGATAATTGTAGCCGAGAGGGAGATTGATCTCGCCTGCAAAATGTTAGTCTCTGCAAATCTGTAGCTTGTAATATTGTTAGAGCAACTATATCAAACAAACGATAAAGGTAAACATGATGCAATTTCCCATATCGACAATGATGCTTGCCATAAGACTATGAAAATGATGTCTTAGGCTATGATGTCTAGGGCCATGATACACAGAAATTATATCCTCAGGTCATGAAAATGTTGTCTGCGGGNGGAAATCTTTTCAGAAAGGCTTGGGTTCAAAGGTGAACTTAAGTACTGCCTTTTATCCTCAGACTGATGGGCAAGCCGAGCGTACTATTCAGACTTTAGAAGATATGTTGAGGGCTTGTGTGATCGATTTCAAAGGTAATTGGGATGATCACCTACCTCTCATTGAGTTCGCCTACAATAACAGTTATCACTTTAACATCCAGATGGCTCCATACGAAACTCTTTATGGGAGAAGATGTATATCTCCTATTGGATGGTTTGAAGTTGGTGAAGCAGGGTTGATAGGACCAGATTTAGTTCACCAAGCTATGGAAAAGGTGAAAATGATTCAAGAGAGGTTGAAAACGGCACAGAGTCGTCAAAAATCCTACATTGATGTTAGGAGAAAGGCGTTAGAGTTTGAAGTAGATGATTGGGTATATTTGAAAGTTTCACCCATGAAAGGGGTTATGAGGTTTGGTAAGAAGGGGAAACTTAGTCCCCGGTATATTAGACCTTACCGCATAGCCAAGAGGATTGGCAATGTTGCTTATGAGTTGGAGTTACCACAAGAACTAGCAGCCGTTCATCCGGTATTTCACATCTCGATGTAGAAGAAGTGCATAGGTGATCCTTAATTGATCCTACCGACTGAAAGTATTAGGATTAAGGATAACTTATCTTATGAGAAGATTGCTGTTCAGATTTTAGATCGGCAAGTTCGTAGGTTGAGAACGAAAGATGTAGAATCAGTCAAGGTCCTTTGGAGGAACCAATTGGTTGAGGAAGCTCCTTGGGAAGCCGAAGAGGACATGAAGAAAAGATATCCACATCTCTTTGAATCCGGAGGAAATGTAGATTAAGGTACTAATTTCCTTCTTAGTGCTCTTTAAATTATAATGAGCATGTTGTGGTTGTTGTTGTGGTTGCATGGCCGCTTGTTGGGTGTTTGAATTGAT
>NC_064284.1:59546854-59569070 GCF_019186545.1 Solanum stenotomum | reverse complement strand
TTAAAAATAAAAAAGAAAGAAAAAGTTAGTCACCCTAAACTAATTAAGAATAGGAAAAGTCAAAACAAGTACAAAATTCGGAGTAAAATAAGCCTTTAATTAAAAAAAGGAAAAGTAAAAAAAAAAGGTGCAAAATTCGCTGGAAAAAGTAAAAAAAAAAAGAATGGGGCTGACGGGATTCGAACCCTCGCCCGCATGCTTCGCGCGCATTATTTTTCAATTGTTAACCAGCGCACCCACGACTGCTATTGTTCTATGGGTGCTTATTTTTATTTAATAACGTATTTATCATATTTTCTATATATATATATACAAATTTTTTTCCCGAGTCAATGGGTGCTCGAGCACCCAAAATTGACTACGTGGGTCCGCCCCTGCATATCATGAATTGTATTGAATTTATACAATCCATCTAAAATACTATGATTGTTGAAATCATTTTGGTCATAGTATCTCAGGGCACATGATTTGTAATGGATGAAAAAGTGTATTTTTTTCTTTAATGAATACGATGACATGTTCAACAAAAAGTGATAGTTACATACGAAATTTGCGTTAAACGTGATGATATTTTAAAACTCGTACTTATATGATGTAAATATTATACATATTCATACTTTTGTGAAACAATTGTTTTTTTCGTAAAGTTGAAGAACATTGAAAGGTTGCTTAATGCATATGTTGAACCTATATAATTCATTAAAATAGACTATGATTTATTAAAATTATCTTCATCATGTGCCTCAAAACATGCGATATTAATAGGTGTAAAAGGTTTAATTACTTAAAAATTTAAAATATGTGTTGAACGCATTTACTGAAAAACGACAATCACACACAAAATTGACAAGCGTGTAGATATTTTAAGACTCATGCTTTTGTGTTGTAAATATTATACATATTCACAAATTTTAAATTTAATAGTTCATTGATTAATTTATTATTTCAAATCTTTCTCATAATTTTTTTTTTGGTTGAATTATAAATGTTGCTATATCATATATTGTAGTGGTTTGTTTTTATATATTTTAATAAAAATTAACTTTTTGATCAAAAAAGAAATTGAAACAATTACTTTCAAATCAAAAATTAATTCAACAATTTAATTTGATGTCATGTTTTCTTAAAAATCCAACCTATAGGTTTTTTTATACAAAATATAATTAAAAATGATCATAGGTATATATATATATATATATAATCTTTTAAAAAAATAAATAACTCTAGGTGATCAATTTGCATTTCTCGTTTTTTACGATAAATTAATCAAATATTCGGAGGTTTATTTAGTTAAGAAATAGTAACAGGATAGATATTTTTTAAAATTTTGTTTTAGATTCATTTTTTCATATTTTTTAATAGTGAATATTCATAGTTATTTTCGAACATAAGAGATCTAAAAATATTAAGTCAAAACGTTTTGTAGGATACTATTCTTTGATCAAAGTGTGAAAATTTATGTTCATTTGTTATATTGGATTATGGATATAAGCATTGCTTCTTTACTACTAAACATTTTAAAATTTAATGAATTTGAAGAGTTATTGTATTTTATTTTACTGAATTAGTTTATTAGAAATGTTAAATATATTAAAAATTGAAGCATCAATAAATTTACTATCCATTTATTTTGTTATTGATGTAAGTTAAAATACAAAATCATCAAAGAAAAATATGATACTGTAAAGTTGAATAATATTGAAAGTTTATTTCATGCCTATATTAAACTTACATAATTTGCTGAAAAAATTATAAATATTAAAATTATGATTATTATATTGCCTAAGGCACGTGATTTATAATGCATGAGAACAATTTAAATTATTTCTAATTTTAAAAATACATTAACACACTTACTAACAAATGACAGTTACACACGAAA
The DNA here is from genome assembly GCF_019186545.1 of Solanum stenotomum. Taxonomy (NCBI): domain Eukaryota; kingdom Viridiplantae; phylum Streptophyta; class Magnoliopsida; order Solanales; family Solanaceae; genus Solanum; species Solanum stenotomum. The sequence goes on along the minus strand of NC_064284.1, from coordinate 59,567,188 downwards.
GTAGTATAAAATATGAAAATATTTCAAACCTTACTTTTATGATGTAAGTATTATACATATTCATGAATCTTAAATATAACAGATCATTGATAGCTTATATAGAAAATTATTTTGAGAAATCAGCTTAAGGTGGTTGGTATCAATTTTTGAAGATGAATTTTGTTAAAAAGTATTTATGAAATCAATTATTTTCCGACTCTTTTTAAGATCGATTTATGACATAGTAAATAGTAGTAATTATTTTTGTACATAAATTTTTTTAAAAAAAAATTAGTAAATTGTTTTTGTAAGATTTTTTTTCTTTTGTCAAATTGTGAAAATTTACGTTCAACTCTTTTCTTTAAAAAATAAGCGTTGCTTATTTATTAGGAGTTAGGACTCATCATTTTTAAATACAATGAATTTGAAGAATTCATATATTTATCTTGCTGAATTAGTTTGTTAGAAATATCAAATAAATCATAAATTGAAGCACTAACAATTTTGTCATGCGTTTATTTGGTTATCAATATAAGTAAAAATATGAAATCACCAAAGAAAAATTATTATACTATAATGATGAATAAAATTGAAAGAATGTTTCATAATTATATAATTCGTTAAAAAAAGATGTGATTGTTGGAAAACATATTCACCACATTGCGTCAAGGCACACAATTTAAAATGGATAATTTTATTTTTTTTCTAATTAAGAAGATGTGTTGGATACTTATTAAAAAATAATATTGTAACATAAATTTAGCACTAATTGTAAAGATATTTTGAGGCTTATACTTCTGTGATATAACTATTATACATATTCAAGAATCTCAAATAAAGTAAGTCATGACTTATATTTTCAAAAATCTTACTAACATTTTTTTTAAGTAAGAATTGTAAATATTGGTCTATCATATTTTAAAATTTTCATTCTCTTTTAATTGGATACAAAATGATTTTAAAAAAAAGTTTATGAAAAATTAAAATGATAGTTTATGAGAATAAATTATTTAATTTTGGATCAATAATTAACTCAACAAATTTGAAGAGTCCATATGTTCATTTTACTGAATTAGTTTATCAAAATAGTCATATATTTCATAAACTGAAATACCAATAATTTTAGCATGCATCTTTTTTAAATGTAAATTAAAATATGAAGTCACCTACAGAAAAATCAGTATGTTACAAAATTGTATAACATATTGTTAAAATTTCTGTGATTATTGGAATAATTTTTATCATAATATTTCAAAGCACACGATTTGTAATGAATGAAAAAATGCAGTTTTTGTTCAATGAATAGAAAATGTCCGTTAGATACGAGATTTGTACTAATCGTGAAGATGTTTTGAAACTCATGGCTTTTATAATGTAAATATCGCACATATTCATTGAATTTATATAATTCACCGAAAAAACTATGATTATTGAAATCATTTTCATTATAGTCTCTCAAGACACACGATTTGTAATGGATGAAAAAGTATATTTTTTTTCTATTCAATAAATAATTAAACATGTTTAGTAGAAAATGACAGTTAGACAAATGTGAAGATATTTTGAAACTCATATTTTTATGATGTTTTATTATATGTATTCATGAATCTTAACTATAATACTGTGTTCATTATTTAACTTTTTTTTTTCTGAATCTTTTTCACATATTTTTTCAAGTTAAATTATAAATATTGAGAATATCATATTTCAGAGAATTATCCTCTTTGAATTTAATAGAAACTAATCTAAGAAAAAAAAATTCACCAATAAGTTAAAAGATTGTTTCTAAACATGAATTATTTAAATATTTAAATCAAAAAGTCAATTCAATAAATTTGTATTCTCTAAAAACTCGACATTAAATTGTTTTAACTTATAAGCTAAAATTATACTAACAATTCAAATCTATTAAAAAATTGTGACAATTTTAACTCACAACATTACTAATGAATTAATTATAGATCGAGTCGACTAGAATATTTTTGTCGATGCGACCTATTTCACATAACATGACTAGCTCCTTTCAAATCATAAAAAAAAAAAATATTAGTCCACTAAACAAAACCGAAACCCAACATGCGTGAACACGTAAAACTTTCTGCAATAATCTCCTGTACTCACCCACACCGTCTTTTCATCTACTCCCTATTTTTATTGGCTATTAGCTATTACAATATCCAATCAAAATTCGACACGTATTTTATTCTTCGGCTCCTCCTGTTCGCTTCTAGGGTTAGTATTTTTTCATCGATTTTTTTTCTTGCTGGGTTTGTTTAAATTTGCAAAATTTGAACACCCTTTTGGGTTTTTTATGGGTTTGATCTTGTTTTTTTTTTTTTAATTTTTTTGAAGTGGTGTAGTGTTCTGTATGATTTAATATGTTTGTTTGTTCCTTTTGAAGGGATAGGAGGTGGAAATCTTATAAATATCGGATTTTTGTGGTGTCTTCATCAAACAAGTGAGTTTGGTATTTCTTTTTATTTTGTTTCAAAGTGAATTTTGGTTGTGGGTAGTTAATACTGAGTTTTTTTTTTTTATTTGAGATGTTTGGGGTTTCTGCGTTTCTGATTTTTCATGGTGTACCCTTTTTTGTCCAGCTTGTGATATTGGTCAGTTCACTCAGCAGTCAGGTTTAACCTATACTTGAATCCAAACCAACCAAATAGCAAAATATATATGTTCCTTTGCTATGAGTTTTGCCTAATTGGTTTTGTAAGATCAGACCTCTAGCTCTGGCATTCATGATACTAAGCATCTATTTTTCTTCGTTTTATATAACTATTATCAAGAACATTCGTTGAGAAACTGTATAAAAAACTGACTATCAAAACCAGATGCCAATCTTACTTAAGAGTGGCTAATGTATGTAGCACCAAATAATTTATGGAGTTTATTGGTTCCCTTGTCTTAGATTGATTTACTGTAAAGGAATTTCCTTTTTCTTTATCTCAGTTTTTCTTTCATTGTAAGTTGTAACTATGCATCTTCTCGATGCCCTTTTGTGAATGAAATACCTTACTTTATAAATAGAAAAACTAACTACTAATCCATAGCATGGATATTGGATTTAATTTATTGGCTGAGTTCAATAGTATTTAAGTTTTCCATTTAATAGTATTTAAGTTTTCCATTTAGAAGAGAGATTGGGGAGAAAGGGTAATAACTTTGGTGCATTGGTGTCAGTCTACTATGCCTCAATCCACAAGTAGTTCTGTTGTATGTATTCTGATCTGTGCAAGATACTTTTTTTTGGTTACTGCATGATTTGTCTATAAGTAGAATTATAGATTTGCTAAATTAGACGCAGTTTGATCTTTATCTCAACACAAACAATCAAGTTTATACAGAGTAAGAAGAGTATAAGAAAACTCTTGACAAGCAACTAATGTAAGTTCGTGCTTATCCGGTGGAACTGTAGGTCTTTTGAGATAATTTTCTTCTATGTGTTTTTATGTTTGTATGGTCCTCCTTTGCACCTCCAATATCCATATTTTTTGCATTGGAGTATGTACATATTGAAGCCTGCATAGGATATGATCAAACCATCTTTGGAGGTTATTCTTTCATGTTATCCTAACCGCATGCAGGATCTGATCATTTCTTGTCGTGTTCGATCATGAATTAGGATAACTTAAGATCTATTCTTACATGGGTCTCCGAGGCCAAACATTCCCTCCATCTATCGTTGTTGGTTTTACAGTTTTTTACACTTGCATTTTAGTTTATTTGATATTCTCTTAATTGCGCGGGCTCTTCACTTTTGAAGCCGCACCCGTCTCGGATTCTTCAAAAATACACCACTTTTGGCGAATCCGACACGTACCCGTTGTCATTTTTGAAGAGTCCGAGCAACATAGGATATTCTTCATATTCCATAGCATTCCCATATAGTTCCTCCATTTTTGTCATCTTATTCACATCACATATCTTTGAGTTGTCTAATTCCCACTTGATCCTCATTTATCAAACTATGACTAAACTTGTAATGCATATATTTTGTCTTGCTCTTTACTTATTTTGAAATCCTTGTTTTCTAGAGTGTTCTAAATGGAAATATGTTGCATCTTATTTTTTTTTGCCTAAGCTTATTTGTTACCGAGGTTAGAGGAGCATGTGGAGGTAGTTCTGTTGCTCTATAGCGGAGCTTAGTTTGATTGCTTTCAATTCACTACCTCCTAAACACATCCATCTGTTTTCAGCATTTCCCAGGGTGACACCGCCTTCAGCTGTCGGTCATTATTTTCTTTGTCGTTCTTCTTAGTCCCAGCTTCCTTTTGATGCGTCCTGTTAATCTGCAAAGTTCCCCTTCAACCTTCTGAGATCTGACCATGCATTTTTTACATGACCATACAAGTACTTAGCTTGCTCACTTGTCTGTTTGACCTCTCTGAAGATTTTATCTTGGACCTCTTCATTGTTCTATGCTCTTGGCTTCCAAAAGTTGATCTTCTGTAAAGGTAGATTTAGTTGTGGTAGAATACTAGAATTCTATACCAAAGATAGTTAATTCTTTGAAGATGGTCCAACCCTGAATTTAAAAATGCCCCGCGAGGTAAATTTGTTATGTCGGAACTAACAAAGACGTGGCAAGGGAGGATGGGCACTATCCTTGGTAAACAGGTCCCCTATTACAGGCTTTCAACTGAATGAAACAGTGTCCTATGCTTACCATGTTGCTTGTGTTCCTTTCTTATTTCTTTTAATGGGTACATTCATGTCAAACTCTTCTGGACTATGGGCCAGTGGTGATTTTGTTGATGTATTTGTGGGGTGGCACAACACAAGGTGGGTCTATAGTTGTGTTGTTCTTGGTGGTGGTTTTTAAAGGCATGATTCAACTGGTAGACAAAATGTAGCGGCAATCCATGGTTAATGAAATTAGTAGGTATTTTGGTTACGATGTCAACTGGTAGGTAGGTATTTGTTGATTCTCAAACCATTAGGATGCACCCATATGGAATGACACACTTAGCTTTGGTATATTTGAGTTCCCATTTTCTCAAGGTGTTTTTTGCAGCTTGCCTTTCCCCCATGCTAGTAATTGATTTAATCGATTTAGTTTATAGGTTTCGTGAATGCAGTCCTCCACAAGGTAGGGGTACGGTCTGTGTACACTCTACCCTCCCCAGACTCCACCTGTGGGATTACACTGTTGTTTTGTGAATGCAGTCTATAATCGTGTAGGAGCTGATGAATTACCATAGTTAATTGTGGCAATTGCCTTGCAAGGAAATTGGGAGTTTGATCTTCCAATATAACTTGGTATACTAGACAATTCTGATTCTATGGCTCGGTCAATATGTGCTAATGGCCTTTAGCTGAATATTGGCTAAATGCAGTCAGCTTGTTCTCTATAAGAGCACATACTGATCAATAGTGGGGTAACATGATTGGGAATTTTCACATTTGGCTGTTGCTGGAATGGTAAATTAACGTCATCCTTTTGTTGCAGGAAAATTCAATATGGAGCAAAATGATACAGGCTGCCAAGCTCCTGTCCTTTGTGTTAACAGTTGTGGGTTTTTCGGTACTGCAGCAACAATGACAATGTACTCAAAGTGCTACAAGGATATGATATTCAAGCAAGAACAAGCAAACTTTGCTGCTTCATCTATTGAAAGCTTTGTGAATGGAAGTTCAAGTGCTTGTGTGAAAGCTGTTGATGTTGCTGTAACCATGCAGGAAGGTCCTGCAGAGTCCCTGGTTATACCCACACAAGTTGCGGCACCAGTAGAGAGTGTACAAGTTGAGAAGGCTAAGGAAGGGCCAAACAGGTGCACCACCTGTAGGAGACGAGTTGGTCTACAAGCTCTCCCTGGAAGCTACAAAATATGGCACGCGTATCTCCGCGAACGTCTGGAGTTAGTTCGGAATCTTCCAATCAACCACTCCCTGTACCAAGCTCTAAACAACACTTTCGAGAGAGCGCTTGTTACAATGCACAAAATGCCATGGATTTGGATCATGTACTTGGTGAGTTTAACTCAACAGAAGCTCGTTACACGAACTAGGCGCACTTTCGATAGAGCATTGTGTGCATTACCTGTTACTCAGCATGATAGGATTTGGGTACATTATTTAGTGTTTGTTAGTCAAAGGGTAATTCCTATTGAAACATCACTTAGGGTTTATAGGAGGTACTTGAAGTATGACCCTTCCCATATTGAGGATTTGCTTGAGTTTTTGTTGAATTCTGAGCTGTGCCAGGAGGCGGCAGAGAGGTTAGCTGGTGTATTAAATGATGATTGGTTTTATTCCATTAAAGGAAAGACTAAACATAGGCTTTGGTTGGAGCTGTGTGACTTGTTAACACAGCATGCTACTGAAATATCAGGTTTGAATGTGGATGCGATAATTAGAGGAGGGATTAAGAAGTTTACCGATGAGGTTGGGAGGCTTTGGACGTCGTTGGCGGATTATTACATTAGGAGGAAGTTGGTTGAGAAGGCGAGAGATATTTTCGAAGAAGGTATGACAACTGTGGTGACTGTTAGGGATTTTAGTGTTATCTTTGATGCGTACTCCCAGTTTGAGGAGAGTATGCTTGCCTTGAAAATGGAGGAGATGTGTGATAGTGAGGTGGAGGATGAAGGTAGTAACAGTGAGGTTGGGGCAGAGGAAGATGTGGATGAGGAGGATGATAGGTTGAATGTGGCAAAATTGGAGAAGAAGCTTAATGAGTTTTGGCTGAATGATGATAAGGATATTGACTTGAGATTAGCGAGGCTAGAACATCATATGGATAGGAGGCCAGAGCTTGCGAATAGTGTCCTTTTGAGGCAAAATCTGCATAATGTAGAACAGTGGCATAGAAGGGTAAAACTATTCGAAGGGAATCCGACAAAGCAATTATTAACGTTCACTGAGGCAGTTAGAACTATTGACCCAATGAAAGCTGTGGGGAAGCCGCATACTTTGTGGGTTGCATTTGCAAAACTTTATGAAAACCATAAGGATATTGCAAATGCAAGAGTCATCTTTGATAAGGCAGTGCAGGTGAATTATAAAACTGTTGATCATCTGGCTAGTGTTTGGTGTGAATGGGCCGAGATGGAACTACATCACAGGAATTTCAAGGGTGCTCTAGAACTGATGAGACGTGCCACTGCTGAACCAACTGTTGAGGTCAAACGGAGAGGTAATTCTGACTTTCCTTTTGTATCTGTGCTCTTTCTTTTTTCATGACTGTTCCTTTATTCTTGTCACTTGTTAAGTATTTAGCCCATCAAGCTTAAATAATAGTTCAGCATTAGATCTAATTGAGTCATGGAATACAAAGAAGTACTATATTGGTATTACCATTCATCAGGAACTAAAATTTTGAATGTGGATTTCGTGTTACTTTTGAAGTAAAACAATCTACCGAAGTAATTCTTCATCCAAAAAAAAATAATCGACAGAAGTAGCAAGTAGTAAGAAAAAAGCTTGCATTTGGAAAAAAATCCAGACAGCGGGTGATTCCAATTTTTTTTTGAGATAAGGGTAACTTTGTATTCACAAAAAATTCTGTCATCCTAAGTAATGATGAATTGGAAACTTACATCCCACATAGTGGGCACACCCCCATAAGGGTAGTCAGATTACAAGTCTCCTAGGAAATCAACTAAATTTACCACTGCCCTTTCCAAATCTTCTTTACACCAAAAAATAGAAGGCTAATTTAATTCATTTTTATCTTCTGAAAGTTGATATTTTTCCCTTCAAGACACCTAGCATTCCTTTCTTCCCAAATGGTCCGCCAAATACATGCTGGGATAGTCTTCCACCATTCTTCCTTCCTGCCCCTGCTTCCAATTCCTGACCAACTGTTCAAGATCTCCAGAGTAGTCTTTTTGCATCAGCCATCACCCAGCTAACCCTTGGGGATCGTTTGGTGTGAGGGATAAGAATAAATAGTCATGGGATAAAGAAGTACTCCTGGTATTAAATTTTGATGTCTTATTTGGTTGCCATGTTTGAGATATCTTATCCCACCATTTATACCATAGTGATGGGATAAGTTATCCAATGATAACTAATCCTGGGATAACTTGTTCTCAACCAAACGACCCCTAAGTGTACATAAGAATATGTTCTACAGATTTGTAGCTGCTTGCAAGTGTAGGAATAGGTGGTTATTTACCTCAATTTCCTGCTCACACATGAAGCACCTTGAGCAAATCTGCATACCTCTTTTCTGTGATGCCTCATGTATAAGGCATGCCTTCCTAATTAGCAACCAGGCAAATTATGTCTCTTTGAGTGGGCAATTTCTCTTGAAACTGAAACTTAGCAAAGTAAATTTTGTCTCTATTTTTGTACACTCCTTGCTATAAAACTAATCATATGCTTTTAATTATTTTCTTTGAACTCCATGACCAATCTAATTCTAAAATTGAAGCTGAAAAGTTTTAGGAGAACATTTAGTATATTTTGACTGAGGAATCTAGATATCTGATTTCATTTTCAGTCGATTGATGCTGTATGGATATTTGGGCTAACTCTTGGTGCTCTCTTCATGTTTTAACATGCAGTTGCTGCTGATGGATATGAACCAGTGCAAATTAAGCTACACAAATCTCTAAGGCTTTGGTTACTGTTTGTGGATTTGGAGGAGAGTCTAGGACGCTTAGAGTCAACTCGTGTGGTCTATGAGCGAATTTTGGATCTGAGAATTGCTACACCACAGATTATAATAAATTATGCAGTACTTCTGGAGGTATGAATTTCATTCTAATCATTACTTACGTATCATCCTACTGTTTTACGTGCTCTTAAAAGAATGGGGGAGTTCTTTGCATTTTGCATATCTAATGTATGAACCATTTCCTGGTTGTATCTTCGCCAGTTATTTTCCACGATTTACCCTCTAGTCTTAAGTTATTTGCAGAACTTTAGAAGATTTAATTCTGTGAGGGGCAAAATAGGGATTGAATTCCCAAAACGGAAGTGGGATTGGAAGGAAAAAATTGACAAGGAAAAGGAATAAGGGGCCAGTAGTGGGAGAAAGATGGAAGGCAACATTAGTAAGCTTAGTAATCTCCAGATTGAAAAAGATCTCCAATCTGCATACTTGTTGATTTGAGAATACTCTTGGNAAATAGGGATTGAAAGGAAAAAATTGACAAGGAAAAGGAATAAGGGTCCAGTAGCGGGAGAAAGATGGAAGGCAACATTAGTAAGCTTAGTAATCTCCAGATTGAAAAAGATCTCCAATCTGCATACTTGTTGATTTGAGAATACTCTTGGGATACTAAATTGTCACTAAGAAGGATTCTTGATAGAAGCTGTGAATAATTGGCTGAGAAGTTTCATTGTGTAGGTAACATAGAGCTTCTGCAATCAAACAGCTATTCAAGATCCTCTCCCCCACTAGAATGTGGAGTATCCCATTTGTCACTTCTCCTCACTAGGAAACTAAACAACAAAGTATATGAATTTATTAAAGAACTACTAGCTACTTGGTTTGTTTCTTAATAGTATCTTTTAGACTTTTACACAAATCCCATTAGTGGGGCAATGGCCTTATGCTGTGTGATGCTATCCTAATGTCTGCTTACAACATGAAATCCTTCAACTCTTACTTTTATGACTCAGAAATCTTTACTGTTATTGATTTTCCATTAAGAAGGAGCCTTTTGTATAGTTAGTTACTATCTACTGGATGGCTTCACTATTGCTGCTGGGTTAGCCCTTCTATTGATTTTCCATGTGTGAATAGTGTCTCCTTTTACTCTGCCTGTTTTTCTGATAATGTAATTACTATTTTTATCCATCAGAAAATGAGATTTCTATGATTTCACATAGACATTGAAAGATTGGGATGTAAATGATTAAAAAAACAAGAGGATAAAGTGAAGATAAAAAAAATGCATACATTTGAGGTCAAAATGCAAAAACTCAAGAAAAGAATTTTGGATATCTTTTCTCTCTGGTGCAATTGGATTTAACCTATAATATCTGGTATTCATTTTGTCTAGGATCACAAGTACTTTGAGGATGCATTCAAGGTTTACGAGAGGGGTGTGAAGATCTTCAAGTACCCACATGTTAAGGATATATGGGTTACCTATCTTTCCAAATTTGTGAAGAGATATGGGAAGTCAAAGTTGGAATGAGCTAGAGAGTTATTTGAGCATGCTGTTGAACAGGTATGTATATGACAATATGTTTTATTTGTTCAGTCAACAAATATAACATTAGTTTTCTATGATATAAATCTGAATTGTAAAATCGTTCTTTTTTGCTCCAATATGGTAATGATTTTCGGAATTCAATGATTCACTGTTTTAATTGGATGTTAGGTTCTCAACTGATGTTTAAAAATCTCATGAGTTTTTCCTTGTTTTTCTCCAACTACCTTAATGAATATGTGGAGATTTTGCCATCGCTCTAATATTGGCACATTTGCTTCTCATTAGCAATATCATATCCTTATGTGTGTTGAACGTATGTAATTCTGTACAGATCTGATATTCATTAGAATTTCTTGGACTTGTGTACCCTTTGTACAACAGGAACATCCCCTTTTTTGGGTGCAATTTAGTGTCAGTCAATCAACATCCCCTCTGGCGTAACTTAATATTGTTAGTAAAGAAGAAAATTGGCGGATCTACGATAGCAACCGGTTTAAACTGACGGGAGAAACCGTTGGCTGCCTAGATGTTTTGGGAGACACCTGTTTCTGTTTAAGAAGCGTCCGGAAATCTATCTTCCTTCAGCCATCGTATATCTTATTCTTCAGTTACTTTCCAAATTATCCTTTTGGTCTTTCATCATCCTCTACTTTTTATATGATAGTATTCTACCTGGATAAGGGCGCAAAAGTGGTTAGACAGCTCATTGAATCATTTTATGCATTGTGCTGCGCATCTTTATTTTTTTTCCTTAGGGTTTAGTTTGAGGTCTTGTCATGTCTACCTGTGTGCATTTTATATTTATTTTTGATGCACAATGAATATACACGCAGCTTCACCTATGTTGCCTGTAATTTGCTGATATCACATAAATCTGTTGTTTTAGTCTAGAATCCTACATTGGCCATGTCTTGGGTGATGGTTGCACTTCCAAATTATGGGAGAAATTTTGCTNCATCATCCTCTACTTTTTATATGATAGTATTCTACCTGGATAAGGGCGCAAAAGTCGTTAGACAGCTCATTGAATCATTTTATGCATTGTGCTGCGCATCTTGATTTTTTTTCCTGAGGGGTTTAGTTTGAGGTCTTGTCATGTCTACCTGTGTGCATTTTATATTTATTTTTGATGCACAATGAATATACACGCAGCTTCACCTATGTTGCCTGTAATTTGCTGATATCACATAAATCTGTTGAATTAGTCTAGAATCCTACATTGGCCATGTCTTGGGTGATGGTTGCACTTCCAAATTATGGGAGAAATTTTGCTTAATGCTGTTAGCAGAGACTCTCATTTAATGTCTAACTGCTTCTTGTCTGCGTAGTTGCATCTTAAAGTACGTTCCATAAATTCTGTTTGTCAAACTATGTTTGGATACTCATCTTGTACTATTTCCATTCCCACCAGACCCCTGTTGATGCTGTGAAGCCACTGTATCTTCAATATGCTAAATTAGAGGAAGACTATGGTCTTGCGAAGCAGGCTATGAGGGTTTATGATCAAGCTACAAAAGCTGTTCCAGCAAATGAGAAATTGAGCATGTGCGAGATCTATATAGCTCGTGCAGCTGAGATATTTGGTGTTCCAAGAACACGGGAGATATATGAACAAGCAATTGAGTCTGGGCTTCCAGACAAGGACGTGAAAGTTATGTGCTTAAAGTATGCTGAACTTGAGAAGAGCCTAGGAGCAATTGATCGTGCTCGTGCACTATACAAGCACTCATCACAATTCACAGACCCTAGATCTGACCCTGATTTCTGGAACAAGTGGCATGAGTTTGAGGTGCAGCATGGCAACGAGGATACCTTCCGCGAGATGCTCCGTGTGAAGAGGAGTGTATCTGCAAGCTACAGCCAGGTAAAAAAATACTCAATTAATCATTAAGTTAGCCATCTGTGATGTCCTTGAGATCAGTAAATTAAGGAGCTCAATCGTATTCTCACAAAGAATTAAGACCAAAGAGTACTTGTGGCATAGTTTATCCAAAAAAGAATTAAGGTGTACTTGCGGCATAAAAGAAGGCAGAGGAGGGAAATTGTTTTGGTACTTGATAGCTTCTAATAGGAAGGATTGTGTAAGAAGAGTAATAATCTGGTTAGAATGCTAGTACGAACTTAATCAGGATAAAATAATTACTTTACAATGTGTATTATCCAACATGGCATATAATTAACTTTGGAAGATGACAACCTTGCTTCTGATTAAACTGGGTCACTGGGAAACCTGCTGTTGGAGCTACTTCTGTTTTATGCCAGGAAATTTTTTGAAAATAGGAAGGGCTCATAATGTAGTATTTAGCTTGAAGTAACTACCATTTTTAACTTCTCGGTGTATGAACTATCATGGACTTGGTATATTATATCAATCAAATCAGTCAACTATACTTAATCTCATACTAGGGGTTGTAAGAATCCTCTATATACATATTCCGTTATATTCTGGTCCATGCAGTCCAATATTGAAAAACAATTACTTGTCTTTTAAGGCGAATTTAGGGTTCTCTAAATCTCACAATATCCCTTCAGTGATATAAATGTCTTTAGCCCAAACCAAGAGGACTTCTGGCAAATATTAGATCTAATGCAAGTTTTCTAACAATTACCAAGCCTTACCCCAACAAGTTGGTATCTCCTATAGTGGTCATTTGTTCATTATGTTCTTTTTTCTGACCTAAATTTACATTTATGAGAGATTTAGGTCTCTTGAAACAACTTCTTTGTGATTTTGGATCCACCTCCTCTTTTAGCACCTCAAATTGTCACATGTCACACTACCGGATCCGTGAAGTTGGAGGTCTACGTAAAATATGGCCGAACCATCTTAGGTGATCACCTTATAATTTATCCTCTTACATCTGTGCTTATGTCCTAGTTTTGATTTGATCATTTCTAATTAGTTTCTGGTAAGATCACACATTTTCTTTAACATACGTATTTGTGAAACACCAATAAGTATATATTAGGCTGTTGAGAACCAACCACTCTTACAACATTGTCGCATCTCTCTGAATCGTTATATAGAACTCCTACCGGAGTATCTCATGCAAAAGGACCAGATGCAGACCCTTGAGGAAGCAAAGGACGTTTTGAAAAAAGCTGGTGTTGCTGATGATGAGATGGCAGCTCTTGAAAGGCAGTTAGCGCCTGAAAATGATGCACAGAGCAAAGAACAGAGTCGGGTAGTTGGATTTGTTAGTGCAGGAGTAGTTGAGTCAAATGGACAGAAAGTCACTGCAAACAATGAGGATATTGAGCTACCTGAGGAAAGTGATTCTGAAGAGGATGATGATAAGGTTGAAATTGCACTGAAAGAAGTCCCTGATGCAGTGTTTGGAGGTCTAATCCGTAAGAGGGACAACGAAGGTGATGAAGCAGAAGACGACTCTACTGCCAAGAATAAAGATAGTGATGGCCCTCTTGGTGCGCTAGAAAGAATAAAACGAAGGAAACAACAAGCATCTTAGATGTATTTTTCTGCTGCATTAGTTGGTTTGAAATTTTTGACCTAATTCCTAATCGTGTAAATTCAAGTTTTAGATTGTTGTATGTCAAGATCTAAACTAGAATAAAATCAACAACCTTTTTTGGGATAATTTTCTGATTTATATTAGTAAAACTTCATACTATTACAACTAAGAATAGAAATACGAGTATTGAATTGAACTACTCTACTGGGATTCCGTAGATGAGCTTCATTTGCAGAAGAAGATAAGAAGAAGAATTTAGACCGAGGGAGAAGAAGAAGAAAGAGAGAAGAAACGAGAAAAATACCAATTGATTCGTTGGCCTTCTTCTCTCCTGGTTGTTAGACTTATAAACACCTCGTCTGAGTTGGCAGCATCGTATCCCTTCAAGCTCATTAAACAACTTCCAATCGCAGCCGTCTATTGAATGGATTGTTATTACTCGTTCGCCCCCCATATCGAATCCTCATAACTACAGAACTTTATTTGCTCTTTATTTGAAAGCATAACATACCCGACGACATCAAGTAATCCTTGTCCTCAAGGATTAGCTATGAACTCTGGAAACTTATCCTTGATGAACTCAAAATCCTCCTAAGTAGCATCTTCAGGAGGTAAGTTAGACCATTGGATCATGAGTTTAACAGCAACTAAATTTTCCCTCGTACCAGCTACCTCTGCAAAATGGCAACAGGCTTGACAAGGAATTGGCCTTCAACATTAGTCATGGGCAGGGTTGATTGAACCACCACTCTAGAAACAACCTTTTTCTTCAGAAGTGAAACATGAAAGACAGGATGCACCTTGGAAGAAGGTGGAAGAGCTAGCTTGTAAGCAACTAGTCCAATCCTGCTGATTACCAGATAAGGCCCATAATATTTTGAACTTAACTTAAGGTTCTTCCTCAGAGCTAAGGAAGTTTGCCGATAGGGTTGCAACTTCAAATACACTATATCACCAACTTTGAACTCCCTTTCAGTTCTCTGATCATCAGCAAAATACTTCATCCTCTCTTGAGCCTTGTGGAGATTGTCCTTTAATAATTGTTGCATTTGTTGTCGGTGCATAATCACATCTTCAGCAGTAGGCACCACAATGTCTAAGAGAGGCCCAAGAGATAGTTAAGGTGGAGAATAACCATACAAGGCTTCAAAAAAGGTGCATTGGAGACTACTATGGAAGTTAGTGTTGTACCACCATTCAACAAAATATAACCACCTCTTTCAATTAGTAAGTCTGCTGCTAGTCATACACCTCAAATAAGTTTCAATACACCTGTTCACCCTTTTTGTTTGGCCGTCTGTTTGCGGGTAGTAAGCACAGTTATAGGACAATTGAACCCCCTTTAGTTTGAACAAAGCTTGCCAAAAATTGCTAAGAAACACATTGTCTCTATCAGTGACTATAGAAGTAGGGGTACCATGTAAGGTCTGTACCTTCTTCCAAACTTATCAGCCACAATAGTTGCAGTATAAGGATAAGATAGAGCTATGAAATGTGCTGATTTTGTGAACCTATCAACTACCACCAAAATGACATCCTTTCCTTCAGACTTAGGCAACCCCTCTATAAACTCCATACTAATATGAGTCCATGCTTGGTTGGGAATAGGAAGTGGTTGAAGAAGACCAGGATATGCTATAGCCTCATCCTTGCTCCTCTGACAGATATCACATTCTATAACATAATTGATTACCATATGTTTCATAAGAGGCCAATAAAACACCCCGGATAACCTCTTAAGTGTTCCTAACTGACCGGAATGACCCTCTAATGGTGAGCTATGAAAAACATGTAGTAGTTGTTGTCTTAGTGTGCCAATAGATCCCACATAGATTTTTCCTTTCTTC
Organism: Solanum stenotomum; assembly: GCF_019186545.1. Lineage (NCBI taxonomy): Eukaryota > Viridiplantae > Streptophyta > Magnoliopsida > Solanales > Solanaceae > Solanum > Solanum stenotomum. The sequence continues at coordinate 59,551,774 of NC_064284.1, read as the reverse complement.
CGCAAGATCCTAGATTGATAGTGCCACAGATTAGGACCTTGTAAGTCTACCAACAACTGAGTAATAAGATTGGAAGCAAACGTGTCACCTTCATAACTGGTTGTGATGTCTTGCACCCAAATTGGAACCGATGAGCTGATAGCTTGTAATTTAGCATGCAAAGAAATTGTTTCTTCTTCTTGCACCCCTTCAAATTGTTTGGAAAGAGCATCAACAACTCGGTTCTCAGCTCCTTTCTTGAACTTAACTTCATAGTCTAAGCCTAACAACTTGGTAAGCCCCTTTTGTTGGATAGCTGAAGTAACTCTCTGATCAAGCAAGTATTTCAGGCTGTGGTGATCAGTTCTTACCACAAAGTGTGTATACTGTAAGTAGTGCCTCCACTTGTCTATAGCACTAAGCAATGTCATGTACTCCTTCTCATAAATAAACCTGCCCCTATGCTTCATAGCCAATACTTTGCTGAAATAGGCCACTGACCTCCCTTTTTGCATGAGAACTGCACCAATTCCTGAGTGACTTGCATCTGTTTCAACTACAAATTCTTGAGAATAATCAGGTAGGGCAAGGACTGGTGTGTTAGATATAGCGTCCTAAAATTGCCTTTTTTTAGGAGATCAGTAAGTGGTCTACATATTGTACCATAGTTGGCTACATACTTCCTGTAGTATCGCGTCAGCCCTAAGAATCCCCTCAAAGCTCTCAAGGAAGAGGGTTTGGGCCACTGCACCATAGCCGCTACTTTTTCAGGATCAATAGCTACCCCATGAGCACTAATGACATGACCAAGATATTTAACCTTGGATTGACCAAACGAGCATTTGGATCTCTTAGCAAAAAGTGAATGTTCCCTCAATGTCATAAAAACAGTAGTAACATGCTTCACATGTTCCGCAAGAGACTGACTATATATTAAGATATCATAAAAAAAACTAGCACAAACTTTAAGAGAAAGGGTTGAAATACCTGATTCATAGGAGCCTGAAATGTGGCTCGGGCATTAGTAAACCCAAATGGCATCACTTGAAACTCATAGTGCCCCATATGTGTCCTGAATGCTGTCTTAAACACATCATCAAATTTCATTCTAATCTGATGGTAACCAACTCTTAAATCCACCTTCGAAAATATCGTTGAACCATGTAACTCATCCAATAAGTCATCTACAATGGGTATGGGATACTTGTCTTTCACTGTAGCCTCATTCAACCCTCTATAGTCTACGCAGAACCTCCAAGTCCCATCCTTCTTTTTCACTAGCAATGCAGGTGAAGAAAAAGGCGACTGACTGGGCTGGATATGATAACAACAAGGTTAAGGGAGATCACAAATAGAGGATTGAATATTAGAATGCGGAAGCACAAAGAAAAGAAACAAAAAAACTAACTAAAGATATGGGAAATTCGAAGGAAAGATCCACGAATTTCCAAGGATAGATGTTCTAAGGCCTTGAAAAGATCCAAGTAACAACGTATAGATTTATGGAAGAAATCTAACGCCTTTACTTGAGAAAACAAATCAAAACGATAGATTCGGATCTTGACCGCTTTATGAGTAACTAAAGACAATAATTAGTATGTAGAAACTAATCACTTTCTAAAGAATACCAAAAAGAAACCAAAGATATCACAAGAAGAAGTTACTTTATACTTTAAACTATGAAACTAGTAAAGGTTTAAAGATAAATTCTCAAAGAACAAGTCACAAAGGTTCAAAGAACTCTCTCAAATATTATTAATATCAATCTAAATTGTCTTTAATGAATGAAAAGGACTCCTATATATAGGAGAAAGGGAAAAAAACGTCCAAGAGCCCTTCTAAGAAGCTAAAAGGTCAGCCAAATCCTAGAAAGACAATTACGAGGAATCCTACTCTAGAAAGGAAATAAAGTAACCTAACTAGGAACAAATTTAGTACTTCTAGGAAAACATTAAATGGTACTTAGGAGACCATAAATAGACTAAGGAAAATATTAATAACCTATATATAAATAAATAAATAAGGTAAATCCTAACTAGGAAAAGAATCTTGACAATCTTGGAAAGTTTGACTAGTCTTCTCTCAAAACTTGGGCAGAAAGCAACTCTTTTTGTGGCTGATTCTTGGACTTTTCTTGACCTTATTTGCACGAAATTGGACCTTAAAATTCCTCATCTTGGGCTTGAATTTGGGCCACCAAATAATTGTAGCATTTGGACAATTCCTCTCCCTTGGGCTTGAGCTCTTCTTCCCCAATAAGACACCTTTGGATTAGTGATTGAAGCCCGTTGAGCTTATCATTGAACTCCTTGGTTTGAGATCTTGTTATGGGCCTCCTTGGAGTTTCTAAAGCTTCATCCTTGTCCTTCAATGGAGTAGAGCTTCCTTGGATGCTATCATTCCCCTCTTCTTGAAGAGAATTCGTCCTCGAATTCAAATCTGCATCAAAATGGGAAAGATCAGAAACATTAAAAGTAGCACTAACTTGGAACTCACCAGGAAGATCAAGTTTATAAGCATTGTCTCCAATCCTTTCAAGGACTTTGTATGGCCCACTTCCTCTAGGATCTAGTTTGCTCTTTCTTTTGGAAGGAAATCTTTCCTTTCTCATATGCACCCAAACCAAGTCACCAGGTTTAAAAACAACATATTTTCTACCCTTATTCCTTCGCAATGCAACTTCCTTATTCTTCTTTTCAATTGCAAGCCTTGTTTGTTCATGAATTTTCTTCATCATATCAGCCTTCTTCTTACCATCAAGATTAGCAAAATCATTAGTAGGCAAAGGCAATAAATCAAGGGGGGTAAGGGGGTTGAATCCATATACAACTTCAAAAGGAGTCTTACCAGTAGAAGGATGGAAGGTCCTATTATAAGCAAATTCTACAATAGGTAAGTAATCTTCCCAAGAAGTCAACTTTCCTTTCAAAAGAGCCCTCAACATGTTCCCTAAAATTCTATTAACCACCTCCGTTTGCCCGTCTGTTTGTGGGTGACAAGATGTTGAAAATAGCAATTTAGTTCCCAACTTTCCCCAAAGAATTCTCCAAAAGTGACTTAAGAACTTGGCATCCCTATCACTAACAATAGTTCTAGGTATTCCATGCAATTTAACCACTTCCTTTACAAACAAGTCATCCACATGAGATGCATCATTAGTCTTTTTACATGGGATAAAACGAGCCATTTTAGAAACTCTATCTACTACCACAAATATACTATCCTTACCATACTTAGTCCTTGGCAGCCCCAATATGAAATCCATAGAAATATCAATCCAAGGGGAATTAGAAACAGGTAAAGGAGTATAAAGACCATGCGGCAATGTTCTAGACTTAGCCTGTTTACATTCAAGACAATAAGAACACACTTTTTCAACATCCTTTTCTCATACTAGGCTAATAGAAATGTTCAAACAGTATTTCCAGTGTTTTGGGTACACCAAAATGTCCCATTAGCCCTCCACAATGTGCTTCCCTAACAAATAGTTCACGCAACGAGCAGTTAGGAACACATAATTTATTTTCCTTGAATAGAATTTCATCTTGAAGATTAAATTTCTCAAAAAGACCTAACTTACATTTAACAAAAATCTCACCAAAATCAGAATCATTAGCATAGAGGAACTTGATTTGGTCAAAACCCAACAACTTTGAAATAAGAGTAGAGATCAAAACATACCTTTAGAGTGCATCAGCAACCACATTCTCCTTTCCTTGTTTGTAAGCAATTACATAAGGAAAAGTTTCAATAAACTCTACCCATTTAGCATGCCTACGACTAAGTTTACCTTGGCTCTTCAAGTATTTTAATGACTCATGATCAGTCTTAACCACGAATTCTCGAGGCCACAAGTAGTGCTGCCATGTAGCTAACGCCCTTACCAAGGCATATATCTCCTTATCATAAGTTGAGTAGTTCAATGTTGCTCCACTTAGCTTTTCACTAAAGTAGGCAATTGGCTTGGAGTCTTGCATCAAAACTGCACCTATGCCCTTACCAGAGGCATCACACTCAACTTCAAAAGACTTAGAAAAATCAGGCAATTGCAAAAGAGGAGCAGAACACAATTTATCCTTCAGCAAGTTAAATGCATCATCTTGTTCCTTTCCCATGTAAAAGCCTTATCTTTTTTAATAACTTCAGTTAAAGGAGCATCAATGGTGCTAAAGTCTCGCACAAACCTCCTATAAAAACTAGCAAGTCCATGAAAACTCCTAACTTCAGTTACACTATTAGGTTTAGGCCATTCTTTTATTGCCTTGATTTTCTCATCATCTACTTCAACTCCCTTAGAACTGACCACAAAACCTAAGAAAACCACATGATCCACACAGAAAGTACACTTTTTGAGATTAGCAAATAAGCGCTGATTTCTAAGAACTTCAAAAACGTGTTTTAAGTGCTCTAGGTGTTCATCCAGATTTCGAGAAAAGATCAAGATGTCATCAAAATACACCACAATAAATTTTCCATGGAAATCTTTAAAAAAATGATTCATTAGTCTCATAAAAGTGCTTGGTGCATTAGTCAAGCCAAAGGGCATAACTAACCACTCATAAAGTCCATATTTGGTCTTAAAAGCAGTTTTCAATTTATCTCTAGGATTCATACGAATCTGATGGTAACCACTCTTTAGATCAATTTTAGAAAAGATTTTGGAACCATACAGTTGGTTCAACATGTCATCAAGACGAGGGATAGGATGGCGATACTTACCGTTATCTTGTTGATGGCTCGACAATCTACACACATCCTCCATGTTCCATCCTTTTTAGGGACCAATAGGACTGGAACAGAGCATGGTGCTCATACTCTCTCGAACAAATCCCTTTTCAAGCAATTCTTCAACTTGCCTTTGTAATCTTTGGTCTCTTCAGGATTGCTCCTATAGGCAGGCATTTAGGAAGTTAAGACCCAGGCACAAAGTCTATTTGGTGC
>NC_064284.1:59397289-59427417 GCF_019186545.1 Solanum stenotomum | reverse complement strand
TTGCGACCTGACCCTCAAGTTCATGGCTCGTGCAACTCTAAACGGCGCGTGAAACCCTTCGTAAAAAGACATAAAGTTTAACTTTCACCACAGTTGGTTGTACGGCCTGTGACACCCTGTACGGACCGTACAACCTTCCATACACATGCACTTGTATTCAACTGAAGCCCTTTTCTTTTATCCATTCCAAGTTTCAATTTCCAAGGTGTTAATAAAGTGAGTTTGAAGAAGGTATATATAATGTACGCAAACTTGACCCCTACCTCAGAAGTAAAACATTTGTTTTCAATAGACTATCGGCTCAAGATAATAGTCTAGAAAAATAATATAATAAAAATAAATAAAACAACAAAACAAAACTGAAAAAGGAGACAAGAACAATACTTACGTAGTTGGTTTGACAAAAACAATGTCCATAAACACACATCCGACCAAGTATCGTGGATAGGATATTTGCCAGTCCAAAATGATCAATATAAACCACTATTTATAAATATATCACATCTTTGCATGGATATTCTTCTTCGTGCACAAAAGATAACTCAACATTTAGGGTGTGTATGGTATATGGAGAAATATATTTTCTGGTTTTAGTTTTAGTGTCTGCTATCCATATTAGAGCTCGACTAAATTTGTATATATCAAAAAATTTCATATTGAAGAGGTAAAACGCTCCCTAACAAATGAGATTTCATAAAAAAATACATTGTTTTGTGCTAGTTTTTTTAATATATATTAATATAAAATTCTTTGTCTTTGTAGTCCGTCCGATCTTAAATATTATCTCCTTTCTATCATTTTATGTAAACATATTTAACAAGACACAAAAATTAAGAAAAAAAGAGAAAATTAATTTAGATGTATTATAATATTTACATGATTATAATTATGTCTAAAATAAGAGATTTGAAATTAGATTAGTTCCAACTATAAACAAGTTACACTCTTTTGAAAAGACCAAAAAGAAAATTGTGATATCCATAGAAATATATTATACTTAATAACTAAAAGTTTGGTATTTTTAAAATTTGTAATTGTACTAGATAAATCTACAAGATTTTATGATATGTAATATTTATGAATATTTGATTAAGGATATTTATTTATATCTTTAAAAGGCAATGAAAAAAGTTGAATTGACCATGACGGATTGTGATTTGTGTTATGACCTATCATTTAGCTTATTTCGACACAATTTATTTTAGCTCATGTAAGCTTTGAACAAAAGTGACCATTGATTTTTGGCTTGCACTTTCAAAGGCTAATAACTTTCCAAGAGTAAAATAGGAAGAATATTGTTATTATTCATTGATTTTGTGAAATAATAAATACTTTCTTCGTTCATTTTTATTTGCACTGTTTGACTTGATACACCCATTAAGAAAATAATTATTGATATAGATATTTTACCACACTATTCTTGCTAATTAATGTTTAGTATTGAGTCTTAAAAATGATATGTAATAGTATTTAATGCTAAGGGTAAAATATGAAAAAATATAATTATCTTTTCTTTAATATGTCAGAAGTACTGGAGTAATTTCCCTAGATAGTTACCAATGTTTGGGAAATTACCTAGTAATATCACTTATGTTTGTTTTAGGACTACAATATCACCCAACTTTACTGAAAATATACTTGACACAAAAAAAACATCATCTCTCCTAATGGGATGCCATGTCACATTATTCTTTTTTTTTATTATTAATAATTTTTTAAAATTTATTAGACAACCCATATATGATACTCAGTAAAAAAAATTACATAGCGCCAAAATTTTCTACCCTAGTTCTGGGGGATTCGGAGGCAAATCCAAATATGAATAATTGTCTATTAGTATCGTGAATTAATAATTTAGAATTTTCAGTAGACATATATAAAAACTTCAGTGAAAAAATAATTCATCTGACTTTTGAGATTTAAATTTCTTTACCGAAATTAAAAGAGAAAATAAATAAATAAATATATATATATATATATATATATCATTGAAAATTAAAAGGAAAAGTTTTATAGAGGGGAGGAGAAAATCATTGTAGCTCTATGTGGAAGCATGGACGGAGCTAAGACTTTGATTATGAATTCGATCAAACTTAATAATTTTGATTCAAATTTCAATTTTATAATTAAAATTCATTAAATATATATAAATTATTAAATTTTTAAGTTTAATATTTTGAAAAATTAAATTAAATTATGATTCGGATATGTGATTGAGAATAAAGTGTCTATGTGTGTTTTATGTTTTTGTGGCATAAAGTATATTTTAATTAATCTGATCTGGACGTAAACATGGATATTTGTAACAGATATTAGAAAAAAAATTTCCATGTAGGTGAAGACAAAAATAAAATATATATAATTTGTATTAGGTAGTTTGTTTTTATACACATAGCATTTATAGCCAGATACTTATAAAGTCTCAATTAGGTTAATACAAAAATAATTAATTATCTTAATCCAGATAATTTTAGCAATATATTTTTTAAAAAATTGAATTTGCCTCTGAATCCCCCAGAACTAGGGTTCAAAATTTTGGCGCTATATAATCTTTTTTTATTGGATATAATATATGGGTTGTCTAAATAAAATTTATTATTAATAATAAAAAAAGAATAATGTGACATGGCATTCCATTAGGAGAGAGATGATGTTTTTTTTTTGTGTCAAGTATATTTTGAGGAAAATAGGTAAAGTTGGATGATATTGTAGTCCTAAAACAAACATAAGTGATATTACTAGGTAATTTCCCAAACATGGGTGACTATCTAGGAAAATTACTCGTCAAAAGTGACAAGTAATAATGAAAATCTATTTTAGAAATAACTGACAAGTAAAATCGAATGCAGAAAATATTAAAAACCATCTACTTTTAATAATGATGATATATAAATAGAAACAGAGGGAGCTACCTAAAATAAATGCAGTCCTAATGCCAATGCAAGACTTATAAGGAAGATTGAGTGGTCCATGTGACAAACACCAAAGTCCATGATAAGAATGTATTTAGTGGTCCAGAGGTGCAACTATATCTTTCTCTAAATTAAATATTTAGAATTTAAGTTTTCAATATAATTTTTTTTAGGGAGTGTTACTCCTCAAATAACTTATTATGTAACATAAATCTAAATTAGTTGAACTTTAATTTAAATATAAAATATTGAAAAAATAAATAAGAAGATTAGAGTTTTTTTTTTTTTGATAGGATTGATTTAGACTATCGAGACCAAAATTTCTTGAAAAATTATTTGAACCACCCTGTCAGAAATTTTTAATCAAAACAGAATTATGAAGTTTCTTTCGTGCAGTACTCCTTTCAGCATAATATTTTTCAGTTTTGCAATCACATGAGGCAAATTTGTGGAATATATGTTGCAACTAAATATCCAAAAATAAAATGCGTCTATTATATCAAAAATAAATTTTAATGTCAATTAATTAGTGATGATAATTTAATTTTTATATTTTTATTAGAGATAATTACATTTTAGTACTCCTTGTAAATATTGTTAAAGACTATATCAATAATGATTTAATGACAATTAATTAATGTCAACAAAAGTTTTAACATTCTTTATTAATGTACATATTTATTACCAATAAAACCTATTTTTATTATAATTGTCTCATGCCAAAATATGATCACAAGCAACACCTCATCTTGAATCATCGCACATAAAACTATAACCAATTTTTATTTTAATCTAAAATTAACTTAACCACGTGCATCTAAAACACCTTTTAGTAAGATATGTTGGATATTTTGTAATACATAAAGGTCTTAAATTGAACAGACACATTTGTTTGTGAAAAAACATAGCGCTTATGTTGTAACACCTCGATCTTAGAAAGGGCTAAATGTAGAAAGAGCTAAACTAGAAATAGCCAAATTGAGAATTTTGCAAGTTAGTCTTCAATGGTGAGTTTTGTGTCAACTTCAAACGACCATAACTTTTAGTATAGAATGAGTTAGGTGGCCCATAAGGTATCAAATGAGAGATCTTTGAGTCCTCTTTCCAGCGCCGCCGAGTTTGCTAAATTCTGGGTTCGAATGAAGGAGATATGCCCGTTTGAGTGCAACCCATCTAGTTAAGACAATTCATCCGTTTTAATGAGGGGGTATTTTGGTCTTTTCATTACCCCCACTAGTATAGCTCATTTTTGTTAATCTTTAAGGAGTCTAAACTAATTGGAATTAGTTTTAGTCATTCCAAGGAAGTGTAGGGTTTTTGAGAGGAGTTCAAGAAGAGAGAAGAGAAATGATTCAAGTGTTCGTTCAAGAAAACCAAAGATTTCGCCAAGAACAAGTGTTCTTTGAGGCATGTACGTTTTCATAGTGATTGGTTAGTTCACCCTCACGCCAATCATGAGTTTCCTTATTGATGCACCAGGGAGGCTGGCACTCCACGCCTGCAGTGTGCCACAAATGGGCTACAGTCGAGGTGGGCCTAGAGCCCTGCGCCGCCAGGAATGCACCAGGGTCGCCTGCCCCCGTTCATTTTTCGTCGTTTGTTAAGTTCTTTTAAAACGTATCTATGCTCTCTTCCTGATTTTAACTATCTAAAATACATCTAATCAATGAGAAATCCTATATATCCAGATCATAAATCTTGCATTCACAAATTCAAGATAGAGTTAAGAGTAAAGTTCGAGGGAGTCTGTTTGATTCATTTTGAGAAGAAGTCTTTTGCAAACTTTTAAAACTTTTTTAAGACTTGATTACTTGAGTATGAGGATGAGGAGAGTTGAGTTTTATTTTTTCAAAATGAATATATGGGAACTAAGTACTCCCAAGAGTAAATGTTTTTACATTTAAAATGAGAGGAAACTTTGATTTGCAAATGAGTTAATGAGGAGTTTTTGAGCACTATCTCTTTTAAGAGAATCTTTTGAGTAATAATCTCAAAGTTTGAGGATGAGGAAATGTTTTTAAACATATGAGCATGAGTTATATTACTGGTACTAGTATTGAGCACCGCTATGGGAACGAGTTCAGACAACTCAAAGTCCTCATAAACCATGTATGCCAACATGGGTAAAAGGGTCATATACTTTTTAGATGACTCCTTATTACTTTTAGACATAGCTTAGTGGATCCACTTAGTTGAGGATGTCTTATACTCTGGCAAGGTATAAGACAGTTCTGACAGTATGGACGAGACGTTGTATCATCACCTAGCTCATAGTGATGGTTGTCGGTTAGAGAATCTCCAAATAAGAGTAAAGAGTATTTTATTGTATTTTTATACAACATTGAGGTTTATCTCCTATTTTTATAATATTTTAAATATTGCATCTATCATGGTTGCTTTATATTGAGTTGAGTTGAGATGTGTATTTCTTCCTGCCTTGTCAGTTCAGTTAGTTATTGCTTTAAGTCATTCCAGCTAGATAATTATTTACTCTGACCTTATCACGTACTCGTACATTCTATATATTGATGTCATTCGACTTGCATCATTTTATAATGCAGATACAAGTGTTCAGGATCATCAACATGCATTTCATTGAGGTCATTTGACATTCTAGTCAACTTTGGTGAGCCTTATTATATTCTGGTGGACTTCACCTTTACCTTACAGTTTGTAGTTTTGAGACGTCATAGGTCTTGTCTCGATATCCTTCTGTAATAGTAGAGGCTTCATAGATAGACATAGTTGAGGTATCTTTCAGTATTTACTTTCTTTGAGTTGTTTTATAAACTATAAGTATTCACATTGACTATTGTTCAGATTGACTTTTTGAAGTTGTGTATTCGAGTTTAATGAATTTAATTAAGTTTTAAGCTTATGCATGCTTAAATTAGTTTTTCACTTATAGTCAGTCAGGATGAGGGTTCTCTTGGGAACCAACAATGATTCTCGAGTATCAACCACATCTAGGGTATAGACTTGGGCGGTGACAAACTTGGTATCATAGCATAGAGTTCAAGTGTCCTATGGTGTCTATGAAGTGTGTCAGTAGGATCTTATTTATAGTTGTGAGGGCCCCACTTCTATAAATGAGGGACTACAAACATTTAAGAAAAGTTTCCCTTTTTTCAGAATCTAAATCATGCAATAAAACTTTATCATAAGGAACTTATTCTAAGTCGTGCATCTCTCATATCCATTCTACTATCCCTCATACTCAAGGTGTTTGAAAAAAAAAGTCAAATCCTTATCAATGAGTAACTCTCAACAAAAATCTTGAGAAAGTCATGAGATTACAGAGGGGCTTGAGAGAAGCCCGTGAAAGAGCTTAAGTGTTGGGATTCTAAATAATGTACCCTTATTCATATCAATCTTGCGTTCGAGCTAAAAGCGATATGTACTCCTAAACTCTCTTCTCTAAACCTTGTTACAGTTGAGACCCTTATGATGCAGTGTGCTTTATAGCTTGGGTAGTAACTTCACCTGAAAGGATAGTATGAGTAATGATATTATAAGCAGTAGTAGAAATGTTTCTAGAGTTAGAAGAATGCATTCAGAGGTATAGTAATCTAAGAAGGGACATGGTGATGAGGTTAATTATGTTGTTGCAGTCATGCATTAGTAAGTTATTAATGAGGAGTTTTCCCTTTTTGGTAGACTGAGAAGTGATAAATTTGTGTAAATTTCATGATAGGAGGTAGAGTAAGAGTTACTAGTATGGTTGAGTTGGAGTATATTTTAACCATAAGGGATTTTATGTCAATGCCATTATGTTAGTGAAGGCCTAGTACATATGTGGAATAAAAGAGTAGAGTATTCACGATGTGATAAATTTAAGCTAGGCTTATGAATTTTAGGGAGAGTCATGATGTTTATAAGGTTATAGAACTAATTTGGCAATAATGTATAGTGAATGGGTAAATAATACTTAAGTTGTGAAAGGAGGTGTGATGGTAAATTGTAAGTATGTAGAACTGAGAGATAAAGATTGACTACTTGTCATGAGGTTTTAGTGGGCGAGTGTTTCTTAATTTTTATCTAGTAGTTGTAAGTTAGTATAGTAAGAGATCAATCATATTGATATCCGAGTTTAGCAATAAACATTAAGCTTGAAATAGAGACGACTGTCGTAATAAAAAGGATGGCAACATGAGGGTGATGATGTTAGTTTTAAGATATGATCTAGTAGGTTTGACAAGAGTAGGAGCGGAATTAAGGTGTTATTTGCAATGCATGTGAACAGTTAAAGTGTGATTTTATTACCCTTAGATGAGAGAAATGAAGTATGACTAAGTCATTAGATTAGCAAGAGCATTAAGAGGTGTACCCGAGGTCGTATGTAGCCAGACGAGGTTTCAATTAAGGTAATGAGTTTTCATGTGTGCCTAGTGTCACACCCCTAACTAGAAAGGGGCGGACATCAAGGATATACACAAGCACCTGCTAATTATCTTACTAATCTCATGCCAAAACTGTAGATTCATAAGTAGCGGGAACTATATGAAGACACATACTAAAACATAAATAACAAAAGGGCCCGTTGGGCTACTTTACAACGGAAACAAAACTAAGTCTAAGAAGCCTATAAAGAGTATGCCTCTGAGAGTTTGATAACTAGTCGGGATAGGGCCCCGACATACCCATTCTGATATATGTACATACGTAGCAAACTATAGGCTCTAAATATCTGATAGCCCCAGGTAGAGGTGGAGCTTACTAACTGCTAAACTGGAAGTCTCTAGTCTACTGAAAATGCTTGTTGTCCTAAGTACCTGAGCTTGTAGTGATACAAATGAAGTGCCAAAATAATAGGGACGTCAGTACATATAAAACATGTAAAAACATGTAATGGTATGTAAAGCAGACTGAATAACAAGTAGACATGTAAACATGCTAAAATGCATCAAATATCAAGATAGGCAAATATGAGCATGTGTATACGGGAGACATAATCCGTAACTGGAATTGCGACCAACCTCAAGGGTCCTCATCTAACATTTCATGGCTTAATCATTTATATATAGAATCCCTATAATTTGCCTAAGTGATATATTTACTTCATTAAATCACTTCTTTGCTCTTTGTAAAACTAACTGTCAGGGAATCACATGATGACCTAATGACAACGATTAGTGAACCCTGTATGGCATCTGTAGCCCACTGTCATGACCACACATGAAATCTCATAGTCTGGTAACGAGGTCTATCAAGGTACGCCCCCCAGGGCTCCTGTATGGTCTGCCCGTAGGCCTGTATCAGTCAGGTGAATCCACAATGGGATATTCCAGCTGACTATATCTGAATTCTGTGCACAGAGTAGCGTCGCACGTAGTAACCCTAAAAATACCCACCCCACACTGTAAAGTAGTGTATAATCTCGACTGCTTGCAATTATTTATAATAATTAATTCATTAATCACATAGCTCGTGATACAATTTGTGATTACTTTCTTTTGCTTGAGAATCATATATCTTGTGACCTGTACCCTTACGAACAGTCTGGCTGCTTTCTTTAAATTTATGCAACATGTACACTACTAACTTCTAGGAGCTTCAATTGTAGACAAATATAGTTGTGTGAAACATATTGCTTCCTTGAAGGGTACTGTAACTCTATAGGTTTAGGACTCAACATGAGAGGGTTTATAAAATAGGATAACTTTATTTCAAGTATCATAGAATCTCTAGTGATAATTATCGGAAGAACATGCGAGTTTAGGTCGTGCTTTAAGGGCAAAAGAGGTTTTAGCTCTACATACCTTACTTCGGGACTTACTATCTTACATCGTCAAACTCCTTTGCTGACAACTTTATCTATAACATAAAATCATAAAAAGGATAGTATAAGAAACTAATCACAACAATGCCAAAAACACAATAATAGTTCGCGAACGACAATCTCAACAATTACCATAGATGAATGGTGTATCACCACACCCTTCTCTTTCTCTACTTTCCAAGTAGGCTTATGACTTATTTACATGTTCAATATTACTCTTCAATCCTTTAACCATAAAGAACTAGCCCCTTTAATCATCCACACTTAACATAAAAGTAAAACACATGGCCTCCGATCACCATCCCACGGGTTCCTTGTTAACGATGCCAAATTCCTTTATAAGCTCATAGTTTAAGTTGGTAGAGAACTAATGCCATAAATTATAATAATAGGAGCTCATATAACCAGCTACAACATCTTCTTAGCGATCTAGGTATTTCATCAAACACTTGGTGAGCGACAAACTTTCAAGAACCATAAGAGTCGCGTTCTCTATACCTAGCCTTCCGTTTTAATGTAACCAGCTTACTTCCCCAATACAATACCATTGGCCCCTAATTTGTTCAAAACAACAACCAACACAATCTTCTACAAACTCCCTCCTCACCAAAATATCAACTACAATGGGTAAAACATGGACTCACGGCTTCCTATCACCGTCCTGTGAGTCCTAGGCTCAAATCATACTTAAAGCATCCTTGAAATACTATTTATGAAGATAGAAGAGGAGTCATACCTATATATCCAAGAAAACCAGCCCCTTCCCTTTTCTATTCTCCAAGAACAATACTTTTTCCTTCAAGAAAACATTTAGCTAAATATATCTATAGGTCTATGGAGAGGAAGACACTTGATTCTTGAAGTAACCAACTTACCTTAAGCTTTGGTGGATTGAAGATGTGAAAAACTTGAAGAAATAACTTGAAACCAGTCTTTACACGTTCTTGAGTATATGAGAAAGTATATCCCAAACTTCTAATATAAAAACAAGAAGTTTGGCCGACTTTTTCTAAAGTGCCTCCCGCAGTGATTGGGCAGTGCATGCGTCTGTTGTAGAATGAACATAACTTTTTACTCCGATATTGTTTTAACAAGCGGTTTATTTTGCTGAAAACTAGACTCAAATATGTTTAATTGGATAGGTTATAGGCCCTCTAATTTGTTATATATTAGGAGATATGCTCGTTCAAAGTCAAATGAAGAATGAGATCATTTGTAGTATTCCTCCACAATGAACCTTTAAACATGAATCTTTTCTTTAATGATCTCTTTGGCCTAAAACTTTTGTTAAACCCTTCAAATGACTAAATATAAGGGTTACATGGTATGCTTAACCATTTTCAATGATATACTTCCCCTGGTATCATATTTATGCATTGGTGTTTACGAGTCACAAATGTCTTTTAAGTGACGGGATACTACACCTATATAGTCTATTTGAGCTGTCAATATGCAATAGGTTGATGTAAGCATTATTTTTTTCCTTAAGAGTTAGAAGCGGCCTTATTAACCAATGGGAAGAGGTTTAGAGAAGTATGTTAGAAAGAGGTCTTAGAAGGAATCTTAGTACCTGCACATGGAGAGTTCAGTAGCCATGAGATAAGCCTTTTCCGAGTATTAGAGTAAAGTGAATATAGACTAGTTTAGAGATGATGGAATAAATCCATAGATTTAAAGTATCCATTTTAGACCTAAATGGGGGGTGATAAGATGAGGAACCAAGTCAAGTGTTGAGAATCAGATAGTGATGTGTTCAGAAAGAAATATAGTGTTATATCAATCCATTTATACTCTAGTGTATTCCTCAAGGTTCAGTCATTTCAACATATTGTTGATGTTTCTTGTCACTCCCCGAGCATACACCCTGGGCGGTACTGGCACTCGAGAACCATTTCTGGCCCCAAGTGAACCCTTGGCCTGTCTAGACTCTCAGCGGAAGATTCTAAGCATTATTACAATGATCAAATGCATATATACTCAACTGTTTAATAGAATAACTTCGAACATTTAAAATTTAAACATTCAACTTGGCCAAAATGGCAACTCAAGTCTCAACATCAGAAATAACAATGTAAAGACAACTGAACTACTAACTGTCTATGAAGCCTCTAAAACAAGGAGGGATGTCGGGACAAGACTCCCGATCATCCTAACAACTGAAATACTAAAAAGCAATGTAGAAAGAAGCCCTCTGGAAAGCAAGAAGGCTCACCAACAGACTCTGAGTGCTCAACTGGATCAATGAGGCGCTGGATGCTGATCCTGGTTCCCTGTGTCTGCATCATTAAAAGATGCAGGACAAATGGCATCAGTATATTGAATGTTCGAGTATGTGAGGGGAATACTAAAACATGACGTAAGCTTGAAAGGAATCTGAAAAGAGCATTGACCTTGGCTTTACTCAACTAAAGAATAACTTAACTTAAATGCGAAGTAAAACAATAATAAAAGTGCAGTTTATACAAAGCATTTAGACAGTAAACAACAACTCAATTTGTTAAAGAAATGAAGTAACAAACTCAACTTACTCATATAATAAAGTAAAATAATTTTTGTGAGAGTTTCTCTAATCGACAACCACAACTGTGAGCTTATGTGGTGGTACAACATCTTGCCTACGCTGCCAGAATTGTCCTATACTTTGCTTTCATATAGGACTCCTTAACTAAGTGGATCCACTAGTCTATTCTTAAAAGCACTAAGGAGTCATCTAAAAAGTATGATCCTTTACTACCCATGATGGCTACATGGTTTATGGAGACTTGAGTTATTATGAACTCGCGTCTCCATATCGGTGCTCAATACTACTCCCAAAATGTACTTAGCTTATATGTTTTTAAAACAAAACTCTTTCTTTGGTTTGATATAATTACTCAAAACTTAGCTTAAAAAGCTCTCTTGGAAATTGGTGTTTCCCTTTCTTCTTCAAATGTGAAAGCATTTTAAAATCTTGGGAATACTTAGTTCCCTTATAATCTTTGAATAAATGAACTTTTACTCTTATCCTTAGATAAATCAAGGCTTAAGTCTTAAAATAAAGTTGAAATGTTTGTAAAAGACTTTTGAAAAACTTTATGAACTTCTCTTGACTTGATTCTTAACTTCTTGACTTGACTCTTGACTTTCCTTGAATTGAATTATGGATTCAAGGTTCATGATCTCATGTTTATGTATTATTTCATGATGATTAGACGTACCTTAGAGTGTTGGAATCAACTAGGAAACATAGGTACGTTACTAAGGAACTAATATGGAAAGAAGGGGGACAAATAGGAAGAACTGACATCCCTGGCACTCTGAGAGGCGCAGGGCGCCAGAGAAAAAACTTCAGAGGACTGGGTTTGGGCGCACTGGCTGGTGCGGCGCCCCAGAGCCCAAACTTCATAGTCCCCTCCTTGGGCTCTAAGAGGGGCGGCACCCCAGGCCCCTGCCCAGGTGTACTCCGACTTTACTCCTCTGTTTTTCAATTCTAAACCCCCTATTTCAACTTAGTTCTCTCCCCAAACACTTAGAATCGATTATACCCTCAATATATACAAGATTCAACTCGAAATCACACCCAAAAATATGAATCAAACTCAAGAAACTTCAACAACACTCAACCCACAAGAATTCAAACGAAATTTCATCATGAACTCATAGGATTTACTTTCAAATCAATATAACTTCGCTGAATCAAATCATGATTGGCGCGAGGGTGAACTAAACCAACGCTATGTATTCTCACATGCCTCATAGGGATCACCCCTTGACGAAATCCACGCACAATTCTTTAAGAAATCGACGAATCTTGAACTTTCCTCTCCTTTCTCCTATTTTCCCTTTTCTCCAAGCCCTAGCGTGAATTTCCAATTTTTATAAACTGATATAATTCTAATTAGACCCCAAATAAACTCCTAAAAACGAATTAAAATAATTGGGAAAGGAAAAGACTAAAATACCCTTCCAAAATCTGGTTTACTTTCCTTAATTGAACAGTCCAACTTCAAATGGGCATATCTCACTCATACGAACTCGGAATCGCACAAACTTGGCGGCGTTGGAAAAATTATTCCAAGATATTTCCTACGATATCTGGAAGAACACCTAAATCATCCTGAGCTAGGAGTTATGGTCGTTTGAAATTGACCAAAACCATACTTAACATAACTTAACCACTTTTCCAAATTTTCATTCTTTCCTAGAACAACTCTTTCTAATTACAGCTCATTCTAGTTCTTTCAAATAGCGAGATGTTACAATATCTCCCCCTTGGGAACATTCGTCCTCGAATGAGATTATTTTTACTAGGCTAAGGGTGTAACATCAATCATTCAGCTGAAACACCCGACAAGAAAATTCAAAATCTCAAGCACAAACACTAAAAGTAATAAGAAGAGAATTAGTACCTTGATATGGAAATTCTCCGGGCTCAAAGAGATGTGGATATCTTTTATTCATATCTTTCTTATCTTCCGAAGTAGCTTCCTCAATAAATTGGTTCCTCCAAATGACTTTGACTAATGCTACTTCTTTTGTTATCAACTTGTGAACTTGGCGATCTAGAATCTGAACTGGAATCTCCTCATAGGATAGGCTATCCTTGATACCGATATCTTCAGTTGGTATGATAAGTGAAGGATCTCCTATGCACTTCTTCAACATGGAAATATGAAATACCGAATGAACCTCTTCTAACTCTTGTGGTAGCTCTAACTCATAAGCTACATTGCCAATCATCTTAGATATTCTGTAACGACCAATATACCGGGGACTAAGTTTCCCCTTCTTCCAAATCTCATAACACCCTTCATGGGTGAAACTTTCAAATATACCTAATCATCTACTTCAAACTCTAACTCCCTTCTCCTAATATCAGTGTAGGATTTCTGATGACTCTGTGCCATTTTCAGCCTCTCTTGAATGAATTTCACCTTTTCCATAGCTTGATGAAGTAAATCTGATCCTATCAACCCAGCTTCACCAACTTCGAACCATCCAATAGGAGATCTGCACCTTCCCCATAAAGAGATTCGTAAGGAGCCATTTGGATGCTATAGTGGTAACTATTGTTGTAAGCAAACTCAATAAGAGGTAGGTGATCATCAAAATTACTTTTGAAATCAATCACAGAAGCCCTCAACATATGCTCTAAGTTCTGAATATTGCACTCTGCTTAACCATCTGTCTTAGGATGAAAAGCAATACTTAAGTTCACCTTTGAACCCAAGCTTTTCTAAATAGATTTCCAGAACTGCGGAGTAAATTGTTCTCCTTTGTCTGAAATAATCGATATCGAAACCTCATGAAGTCTAACTGCTTCTTGAATGTACAACTTAGCATAATCTTCTGTTGTATGGGTAGTCTTTACCAACAAAAAGTGTGTTGATTTTTTCATTCGATCAATAATCACCCAAATAATCATGCTGCCCGCAGAACCTTGGAAAACCTGTGATGAAGTCTATATTAATCATTTCCCACTTCCATTATGGAAGTTCTATATTTCGAGCCATACCACCGGGACTTTGATGCTCTACTTTAACTTATTGATAATTCAGGTACTTAGCAACAAACTCTGCAATGCCCTTCTTCATACTACTCCACCAATAAACTTCTCTCAAATCACGATATATTTTTATGGATCCCGGATGGATAGAATGTTTGGAGCTATGAGCTTCCTCCATAATCCTTTCTTGAAGTTCATCTACCCTTGGTACATACAATCTACCTTGATACCTCAAAACTCTATCTCCCCCTTGTTCATAAACCAATACTTTTTGCTTATGAGCATTTGCCTTCAATTCAAGCAAAATAGAGTCTTGGTCTTGTTTCTCTTTCATTTTTGACACTAAGGATGATTTATCCCCATTCATCACCACCACTCCTCCTTCTGTGGAATCCATTAGTCAAAAACCTAATCGTGCAAGTCTATGCACAACCTTTGCTAGTTCTTTCTTATCTTTGTCAAAATGGGCGGTACTACTTATAGACAACCTGCTCAAGGCATCAGTAACAACATTAGGCTTACCTAGGTGGTAAAGAATACTCATGTCATAATCCTTGAGTAATTCTAACCACCTTTTTGTCTGAGATTAATCTCTTTCTGAGTAAACACATATTGAAGACTCTTGTGATCGGTGAACATATCCACATGAATACCATAAAGATAATGGTGCCATATTTTCAAAGCAAATACTATGTCAGCCAACTCTAGATCGTAGGTTAGGTAATTCTTTCCATGAAATATCAACTGTCTGGAGGCATAAGCTATTCTGAGATGGCTAGCATGATCTTCTTCATTCCTCGAATAGATTAGATGTCATCAATGAACACGATTACAAGCATATCTAAATAAGGTTTGAATACTTTATTTCATAAGGTCCATGAATGTTGCAGGCGCATTGGTCAAACCAAAGGACATAACTAAGAACTCATAATAATCATAACGGGTCTTGAATGCTGTCTTTAGAATGTCACATTCCCTTACTTTCAACTGATGGTAGCCTGATCTGAGATCTATCTTAGAGAAACAAGTAGCACCCTGAAGCTGATCGAAAATATCATCAATTATCGGAAGAGGATACTTGTTCTTGATGGTAACCTTGTTCAACTGGCGATAATCAATACATAGCCTAAGGGAACCATCCATCTTTCTCACAAATAAGACCAGAGCTCCCCAAGGTGAAACACTTGGTCAGATAAATCCATAATCAAGGAGATCTTTCAACTATTCTTTAAGCTCTTTCAACTGTGCTGGTGTCATTCTATACAGTGGAATAGATATAGGATGAGTATTTGAAAGAACATCTATACCAAAGTCTATCTCTCTCTCAGGAGGGACTCCGGGTAGATCATCTGGAAAGACTTCGGGAAACTCTTTTACTACTGAAACTGATTGAATAAGAGGTATCTCAACATTAGAGTTATTAACTCAGACTAAGTGATAGGCACACCCTTTGGAAACTAACTTTCTCGCCTTTAGGTACAAAATGAAACGACCCTTAGGCACTGCTGAACTACTACTCCACTCTATAACTGGCTCATTAGAAATTTGGAATCTAACAACTCGAGTTTTACAATTAATGGAGGCATAACAGGCATGAAGCCAGTCCATACCTAAAATGACATCAAAATCTACCATGTCTAACTCAATTAAATCAGCCATGGTGTTCTTGTGATTGATGGATATGATACAATCACGATATACTTGCTCAGCTAGAATAGACTCCCTAATAGGTGTAGAAACACAAAAGGGTTCACAGAGTTTCTCAGGAAGAACATCAAAATTATTTACAACATAAAGGGTTACAAAAGATAAGCTTGATCCTGGGTCTAGCAAAGCATAAATATCAAGAGTAACGACTTTGATCATACTAGTGACAACATCTGCAGAGTTCTCTTGCTTTAGGCGACTAGTGATTGCATAAAGGCGGTTTGTTCCTCCGCCACTATCGAAAGTAGCTCCTTTAGGTGCAACCCTGTCTAGTGGAGCAACTGATGAAGATTATATTGGGCTCTATTTCCCTAATTCTATTACCTTGCTGGTTTTTAGGACACTCTTTCATGAAGTGACCCTCTTGTCCACGCTTGAAACAACCTCTGAAGCCACCGCGAAACTTACCCGTGTGGGTTCTACCACACTTAGCACATGCAGGAGCCAAGTTACCTCCTTATGCCACACTACCTTGAGACTGAGCAGGTCTAGCTCTGAACTACTGGGAATTTTGACTATTATACTCACCTTTGTTTCTCGGTGCAAGTGCACTAGCAGATGTAACAGGTCCTTTTTGATTTTGCTGAAAGGATAAACGATTCACATTACTTCTTTGCTGCCCGGATTCACTCCTTGCCTTAGCCTTCTTGTTTCTAAACTCTTCCCTATCCCTCAGCTTCTCTTCCTCAACCTGTTGTACATATACCATTAACCTTGCTATATCTATGTCACCTATTAGCATTGCAGCCTTACCTTCCTTACTTGACAGACGAGACAGCCCAACAACATACAAACTCATCCTACTTCTCATATCCGCAACCATCTCCGGAGCATATCAAGATAGTTGGGTGAACTTCAACCCATATTAATGAAAACTTAGTGAATCTTGCTTAAGGGTAAGAAACTCTCGTACCTTGGCCTCTCTTAGTTCTCGGGGAAAGAAATGCCCTAAGAAGGCCTCTTCAAAACAAACCCAACTCGTAGGTGGTGCTCCCTCAGTTGTACCCTTCTTCCACTGGTCAAACTAAGTCCTAACAATATTCTTCAATTGATATGCAACTAGTTCTACTCGCTCAACTTCGGCGACGTGCATTACCTCAAATACCTTTTGCAGTTCCTCAATAAAGCTCTCCAGATCCTCAGTAGTGCTTGAACCAGTGAAACTTGGAGGATATATCCTCAAGAACTCTCTGATCCTCGAAGTATGAGTCACTTCCTGTCTAGCTCCTCTTTGTTGCCCAACCTGGTTAGTCACAACTTGACTTAGCATTATTATCGCTTCCTTGAACTCAACATTGGTGACTTCTCCTTGGGGTTGCACTTCAGGTGCACTAGGTACCCCTTGCTCCTCCACGTTTCTCCTAGCAGGACGACCTCATATAGTTCTTTGTAGAGGTATGATTAACTGAAAAACGCGTGCAAGCAAGAATTAGAAAGAAACTTCATAGAGATTAACTCTATCGCATGAAATGAATGTGAAAAAAGTGAGATAGTTTCCTAAGTGTCACAACCTCCTAATTATAGATGTGGTGCGCTTCACACCGATAACTAGGACTCTACATACACGACTTCATAGACTCTCTAGGACTCTTGAACTCTATGCTCTGTGCCAAGTTTGTCACGCCCCGAGCCTACACCCTGGGAGGGACTGACTCTCGAGAACTATTGCAAGCGAACTCTTGGCCTGGCTAGACTCTCAGCGGAAGACTCTAAGAATTAATACAATGATCAAATGCATCTCTACTCAACTGTTTAATAGGATAACTTCGAACGTTTAAAAGTCAAACATTTAACTTGGCCAAAGTGGAAACTCAAGTCTCAACATCAAAAATAACAATGTAAAGACAACTGAAGTACTAACTATCTATGAAGCCTCTAAAATAAGTAGGGATGTGAGAAAAGACCCCCGATCATCCTAACAACTAAAATAATAAAATAAATGTAAAAAGGATCCCTTCGAAAAGCAAAGAGTCTCACCAACAGACTTTAAGTGCTCAACTGGATCAACGAGGCGCTGGATGCTAATCCTGGTTACCTGTGTCTGTATCATTAAAAGATGCAGGCCAAATGACATCAGTACATTGAGTGGTTAAGGTTCTAAGCTTGAATGTGGTGTTGTTAGCATGTAGGTGAATGCATATGCATTAGGTGGTTCTTGATTAAGATTTGAGGTTAGCTGAATGTAGTGGTAAGGAGTAGCGTTCTTGGGATGGGATTTTCTATAGAGGTATAAAACCTAAATCTTGTGATTCAGATCAGAATAATCACCCTATGTTCCGTACTTTGTGATTTTGAGTTAGGTTTGAATATAGTAAGAGTAACCCCTTCCTATTCTCAGTCCAGCCATTATTCAAGGACGAATGATTCTAAGGGGGAGATATTGTAACATCCCAAAAATTTCTAAGTTAAGACTCGAGTCATTCTTTATGTTGAATAAGAATTATACCGAGTGATTCTAAATTTCTAAGTTAAGACTAGAGTCATTCTTTATGGTAAATAAGACTTATACCGAGTGATTCTAAATTTTCTTAGATGTTAAGGTCACTGTAATTCCCTAGCATAAAGTTTAGTTGAAAACTTTCTTTTCAATTGAGTTTCACTATGAGATGTTACTTGGGTTAATTTCAAATGAACATATATCTTAGAACATAAATGATCAGGTGCCCCATAAGTTATAAAATAGAAGGTCTTTGAGTCCTCTTTACAACGCCACCAAGTTTGCTAAATTTCGAGCTTCGAGTAAAAAGTTATGCCGGTTTGAGTGAAGCCTCTCCATTTAAGGCTTTCCATTCGTTTAAGAAAAGAGTAGTTTAGTCATTTCCTTTTCCCCACTTCTCTTAACACGTTTTTCCTGACCCAATTAATGATTTAATCAGATTCTAATTTATTCATCCACGTTCTAAGCACTTAGGATTGTTAGAGCGAAGTTTCAAAAATAGGAAAAGAGGGTTTTCAAGCGTTCATTCAAGAGTTCAGGAAATTCACCAAGAACAATCATCCTTTCCAAGTTTGTGAGGTTTCCGATAGTGATGGAATTCTTCGTCCTCACACCAAACATGTAGTTCTTCCATAAATTCATTCATGAAATTGTTCATGTAAAGATTCTTGAGTAGTTCATGAGTTTTAGCCCTATTCTGTGTCAATTGAGGTTTGGAGTTCTTGAGGTGAGGGTCTTGCGAATGAGTAGTGTTTTTTGATAGAATTTGAGTGAGATTTCAAAGAATTAGTGTTGGGTTTATGAATCAAAGAGAGTTTAGAATAAACCAATCGATTCTAGATAAGTTAGGACCCAAAATTTAACAACAAATTCGTCAAATTTTTGGGTCCGGGCTGGGGCAATGCGCCCCATAGCGCCATGAGGGCTGGGGCTATGCACCTCCATAGCACCAGGAGGGTTGGGGCAATGCGCCCCCATAACTCCAGGAGGGCTGGTTTCCTGTACCACCAGTGTGCCTCAAAGTAGCCCCAATACTTATGGGGTTGATGCGATGCATCACCGCTATGCCAGAGTCGTCAACCCTTTTTCTTCTCCGTTCTTCTTTCTGTATGTGTTCCTTTGAATAGTGTCTTTATTCTTTTCCTGATATTAACTCTTAAAGTCTTCATTAATCATTCAAAGATCCTATATATTCAAATCATATCTCTTAAATTACATTTCTAATTAAAGAAAGATTAAGAGGAAAGTTCAAGAGGGTCCTTTGAGTCAAATTTGAGAATTCTTTTGAAATCAACCATAGTTTTGAAATAAGTCTTGAGAAAGTATGTATGAGAATGAGAAGAGTTGTACTCATGAGTTCTATATTGTCATTCAGATCCTTGAGTTGAGTCGTTGATGTTCATAATTCCGCATGAACTTTATCAATTGAGTATTCTTAAGAGGAGTAGTATCGTTTAGTTCTGACTTTCGATTCCTTGAGTCCTTGAGTTCTAGAGTTCTGAGTTTTCATATTGTATTAAGATCCTTGAGTTGAGTCGTTCACATCCATAATTCTGCATGAACCCTATGAATTGAGTTATAAATCTTGAGAAGCTTTTTAAAGCCAACACTTGAGTTTTAAACTGAGCTTTTTGAGGAAGTAAAGATGAGTTTTGAGAAAAAGAGTTTCTAAAACATGATTAATATGACAATCGAGTATGCCATCATTGTTTAAGCAGTGTAGTATCTAGCTATTCCATCAATGTTTATGTAGTATGACTTCCCAAGTCATCAATGATCATATTATAATAATATGATTTTGATATATTTTTGAGAAAGAGTTTTCATGTATGAATTGAGTAAGAATATAAGGGAACTAAGTATTCCAAAGGTATCAATTTTTACATTGATAAAAGAGTAACTTTGATTTCTAAATGAGTTATGAGTTCGAAGATATTTCAAGAGCAGTTACCTCCTTAAGAGGATAGTTTGAGCAATTATCTCAAACTAGAGGAAGATCATGTTTTTAAACATAGAGCATGAGTATATATTATTGGGAGTAGTACTAACCACCGATATGGGGATGAGTTCAGACAACTCACATTCCTCAGAAACCATGTATGCCAACACTGACAGAACTTAGTGGATCCACTTAGTTAAGGTGTTCTACACCCCGGCAAGGTATATGACAGTTTTGACAGTGTGGGAGAGACACTTCATTATCACGTAGCTCATAGTGATGGTTGTCGGTTAGAGAATCTCCCAAATAAGAGTAAAGTGTATTTTATTGTATTTTTATACAATATTGAGTTTTATATCCTATTTTATAATGTTTTAATTATTGCTTCTATCATGGTTGCTTTATATTGAGTTGAGTTGAGGTGAGTATTTCTTCCGGCCTTGTCAGTTCAGTTATTACTTTCAGTCATTCAAGCCAGATAATTATTTACTCTAATCTTATCACATACTCGTACATTCAGTGTACTGATATCATTCGACCTGCATAATTTTATGATGCAAATATAGGTGTTCAGGATCATCTACAGACATTTCGTTGAGGTCATTTGACATTCCTGTCAGCTTTGGTTAGGCTTCTTATATTTCAGAGGACTTCACTTACCTTACAATTAGTAGTTTTGAGATGTCGTGGATCTTGTCCTGATATCATTCTGTAATAGTAGAGGCTTCATAGATGGACAGAGTCGAAGCGTCGTTCAGTATTTACTTTCTTTGAGTTGTTTTATAAACTATATGTATTCTCATTGAGTATTGTTTAGATTGACTTTTTGAAGTTGAGTATTCGAGTTTAATGAACTTAATTCAGTTTTAAGCTTATGTATACTTGAGTTAGTCCTCTGTTTGTAGTAAGCTAGGATGAGGGTTCGTTTGGGGACCAACAATGATTCTCGAGTGTCGGTCATGTCCAAGGTGTATAGTCAGATTGTGACATTATATAAGATATAATTCAATCTAATAAGCAAACTAACTTAGAGTTCTAATAAATTTATGTTATTATTGTAAAAAAATAACACAAAAACTAGATGAAATATTAGATTTCAGTGCTTTATAACTAAACAAAATGAATCTGCCAATGTTAATAACAATAATACTTGAAAATATTTTGGGTTAATTTAGTTTAATACATTTTTTATTCAGTATTCAATTTTTATATTGAAGTCCGATTAAGAAAAAAAACATCACATTTAGTGCACTATATTTTTTCATGGTTATTTTAATACTTTATTTATGCTAGAGAATTTATTTAGGCTAATATTAAATTTGTTAAATAACAGTTTATAATCAATTATATTGGGCCCGTGCATGGGCCTTAAATTAAATTAGCTTTCTTCCACCTTCTCCATTGATGTTTAGGTTTTTTCTACTGCTCTCATAAGTTTCGCCGCAAGAATTTTAGTGGTATCCAACAACCGTTATCTTTGATTTTATTTTTTAATTTTGAGTTTAGGTTTTATTACATCAATTTTTGATTCGACTGATTTATTTTTTTATTCAATTTTGTTGATCATTTGGCCTTTGTGTTGTAGTAATGTTGCATGCACTGAATTTAGAGTTGATTGCATGTAGTTTCTTTTGGTTCTTTTGCTCCTTTTCCTATCTGATATTTTATTTATCGATTTGTATTTCATTTTTGTTTTTTAATTTTTTTGATTATTGAAATTTAGTGTTCCTTACGCTTGATGTTGATGTGAATATTTTTAATTTATTAATTTTTCATATATATACCTTTGCAGTTACTCTAAGGAGAAAGGATAGAATTGCAAACTTAAGGGGAAAAATCTACCCAATTTCTCCATTTCTCATATGGTAAGTTCATAGTTTCTGATGTACGATCTCAATGTCGAAAAATAAATTGCACTCTGTAACTATGTTTCATCTTCTCTAATTTGACTGTTAGAGTTTGCTATATTTTTCCCTTAGTATAGTAATGTAGTTGCTCATATTTGATTTTATACATGATCAAAATACGTATATTGTAGATAATTTTGTTACAGAGCATTTGTTGTAGTTTTTGAATGAAAAATCTCTGGTGAGAGAATCTTTTTATGAAAATGACCTTTCAAAGTTATATTTTACTTTCATAATTAATTACTTTTCCCGGATGATTAGTATTCTATTAAGCCTTTAAAGAGCTTTAAAACTTCTTTGTTCACTTATATTTTCTATTTCATGTGATCAAAATTAAATGACTTGATAATCCAATTCTCTTGAAACTTAATGGAGATAAAACAAAAAAACGAAGCTCGGAAAAACTAATAATAATTGAATTACCTATCTACCTTGAAGTGTACACATCTCTTTTTAAAAAGAATTGACATTGACTAACCCGAATAATGAGTACGTTGGTAAATTATTTTTGATCTTTGGTATTATTTTAAAGATATTAGAATCTTCATGTGATTTTATTCTGTGTTTTTTTAGTTCTACCATTATATTTCAGTATTGTTAGAATCAATTGTCATATTTGCTTATCAATCATTAACAAGAAAAATCATAATGATTCATCTAATTTGGTGCAAACTTATGGTACTATATATCACGTCCTGATAAATTTAATACTCGAGATAATAATATATTATGTTGTGCACTTATCGATATAAATAACTTAATGCAGGAAGAATTTTAAAGTGATGGTGATCAATTATTAAGATCTAGGGTGGATTGTTATGCTGATTATTTAAATTTTAATGTTTTAGATTTACAGGTAAACAATCTTCCACTTTCTTCATGTTATCTCAAATGAATTTTATTTTATTCACATGAATTCAATTATTTTTTGTGTGGATATTTACATTTTTATGTGTCCAATATTTATTGAACTTTTTTTCTTTTACATAATGAATTGTTAGTATTTAAATGACCTTCCTATATGCTTGTTAAATTAAAGAGGCGATGACATTTTTATATTTAGGAAAACTTGATTCAAAATCCTCTTTAAATTATGTAGTTTTGCCCCTGACTTAAAGATTGTTTACAATGAACAAAGTACTGACAATTGAATGTGTTGATAAAACATCAATTATGGCTTAAATATGGTGGATTGAAACCTATAAAGAAGAGTGAATTTTCAAGTTGAAAAAAGTTAGTTATTGAAAACATGATTTCATTAGGTAGATTAAGTTTATTTTTGTGCAATGCACAAAAGGATCTCCTTCTTTATTGTTGATAATATCATTTACTTCTATCCAATTCTTTCTGCTTCCTGATTCCTGCTTCCTACTTCAACTTCAAGCAAGTGCGTTATCTTTCTTTTAGTAATTTTTTTTTTAGTTTTTTGACACTTCTATTTTCTTTCGTTCTTTTAATGTTGGATCTATATTTTAGGGCATTTTTACAGCTTCCTGCTACATATTATTTGATCAAAATATTTATATCTTAGGCGAGGATAAAAATATAAGAGAATTATTATATGTGACTTACAATATGTTAGTTATATCTTTGACATTAAATTATTTAACTGATTGTATTCATTTACTGTATCTTCTATTTTAAAGCAATGTCCTTATATTTTTAATACAGAAAAAAATCATAGTATAATAAGGGTGAATCTTTAATGTGATGATCCCCCAGACCATTTTCTTCTTTTCTGATCTTTTCAGCGTTTAGAGCATTTCTATAGCGAACGAAAGTCATTTATGACTTGCTAAGACTGACAGTTCGATCGTTGGATCGTTAGTTTGCATTTTTTGTAACTTTTTGTGTTTCAGAGCTTATGAAGTTTGAACGATTGAGTTTAATTAAAACTTCAAAAAGACGGTCTCACAATGAAATTCAGACGATTCTCTTAGCTCTAAAACGTCGAGTTTGATCTAGAAGAACCCTTCGTGCGAACCTCGAGTTTTTCAGGCTCATTTTGAGCCCTTTTATATAATTTGAATTAAAATGAAGCTTGTGTGTGAGACCGTCTTTTTTTCGAGATGCTCTTAATGAAATTTTAGACATCTCCATTGAGTCTCAATTGTAGAAGTAGTGGGGCAGCATATCTGATTTATTTTAATCAAGTCCTAAACAAATTTTGAGGGTCAGTTCGGAGACATCGAAAATTATTAAATCTGATTTCGGTGGGGCAGACTTTTAGCGATGAATAATAGGATTTTAGACGAGATTGCTGAATTAAAATTCCCATTTTTCAACCTTCTTCTTCATTTTCAAAACGTTATTGTAAGAACTCTATACATCTATTTTTGGTGATTCAAGTTGTATATTGTATGAAATTGGTATGAATACGTATTGGTTTGATAGGGGAATCACGAAGGGGGTGGGGGCTACCCAAGGTTATTTAATGGTGTTTTTGGTGATTTTATAACATGTTGTAGATTGGACTTTTTCGAGCATCGAAATGTGTCCTATTTAAAGACACAAGCTCGGTAAGTCAATTAGGACCTTTTGAGAGAGTCAATATTGAAATTCTCATTGTTAGTCTCATTTTTTTAATTAAATTTTGGGACTGTCTCTAATTTTTACAATTACTGTGTCTAAACGTTTGTATTGACGTTTTGATCAATATTTTATTATCATGATGGTGATTAGAGGTGCTTTGATAGTGAAAAGCTTATGTACAACAAATTTAAAGTGTGTATGATTAACTACGAGGTAGGATACAATCTACTTTCTTGTAAGCCAAAAGATCCGAAGATAGAAAGGAAAAACTTGGCTCCGATTGATGGTATTGTTAATTTTAATGTTGGTGATCTATCGACAATTATTTAGCCAACATGAGTTGTTTGACTTAGAAATCGAATCGATTATGGTGGTGTACCCTATTACATCCTGCAGATAGGAAAGTAGATGTCTCCAAACTGATTCACAGGACTCTACTAAGCATTTTCTCTCATACCAATGATGTCAGTCAACCCATAACTCTAATACCAACATATCAGGAGCCGATTTCATAGATCATGATGGCACCTACTATATCCTACAAATAGGTAAGCATAATCTATAGTCAGAAACAAGAAGCAACAAGCTATCAGAAGATAACAATAAATATCAAGATCTATAAAGCAATGAGAAGAAAGAGGAATCAACATATATACGAACATGAAATCATCCCCTAAGACCTAAAATCAATTAGTAATCTAGAATCTAGTCTAAATAAGAGTACAATGATTTAACAAATACAATAATAGCAGAATTGTATTTTGTTATAATGAAACCGACCTTGTGGAGACATTATCTTTAATTGATCTTTCAAAAATAGGAATATAATCTATCCGATTGTTAGAATCAACACCTTAATTTTCTGGCATTATTTCAACATCAAAATTGTCAAGCTCTAGCAATTCATCCCAATCATTTCATTCGTTCAACGAATAATCGTTTGAACTTGGTGAAGCTATAAAAGAAAATTAAGGTGGTTGAGGTATGTATGCTCCTTGAAATAATTAGTTAGAATTTGTAGATAAGTCACTTGAATTCAATACATCAAAATGATATTCTCTATTGAAGTTCATTGAAGTAGCTGGTTAGACATTTGGAGCTTGTTGTTTTTGGGATCGGTATTTCTGCGTAAGGAACATAAAGATGAAAATTGTTAAGAAAGTTTGACATAATCACAAATCATAAATGTCAGAGCTAGCTACTTATGACAGAGGCCCATGCATTGGACTAATTATGATATTTATGATTTGAGGTTTTGTTGAACTTTCCTAATACTTTTCACCTTTATGGTCCCTACGCAAAAATATCGATCTCAAAATCAATGAGCTTCATATGTCCAACCAAGTACTTCAATGAACTTCGACGAGAAACATCATTTCAATGTATTAAATTCAAGTGACTTCTCTACGAATCTCACTGAATTATTTTAAGAAGCAAACATACCTCTATCACCTAAATTTCCTTTGATAGCTTCATCGAGTTCAAATGATTATTCCTTGAATGGATTAAATAAATTGTTAGAATTGACAATTTTGACGCTAAAATAATGCCAAAAAACAAGCTGTAAAATCTAACCACTGACTAGTTTATTTAATGGTATTTTTGGTGATTTTATAGCATGTTGTAGTTTGAACTTTTTCGAGCATCAAAATGTGTCCTATTTGAGACACAAGCTTCGTAAGTTGATTAGGACCTTTTGAGAGAAAGTAAATACTGAAATTCTTAATGTCGGTCTCATTTTTTTAAATTCAATTTTGGGCCTGTCTCCAATTTTTACAATTACTGTATCTAAACGTTTGTATTGACGTTTTGATCAATATTTTATTATCATGGCAGTGATTAGAGGTGCTTCGATAGTGTAAAGCTCATGTACAACGAATTTAAAGTGTTTATGATTGACTTTGATGTAGGATACAATCTACTTTCTTGCAAGCCAAAAGATCCAAATATATAAGGGAAAAACTTGGCTCCGGTCGATGGTATTGTTAATTTTAATGTCGGTTATCTATGGACAATTATTAGGCCAACATGAGTTGTTTGACTTGGAAATCGAATCGATTATGGTGGTGTACCATATTTCCTCCTGAAGATAGGAAAGTAGATATCTCCACACCGATTCACAGGATTCTACTAAGCATTTTCTCTCATACCAATAATGTCAGTCAACCCATACCTATAATACCAACTTATCACGATCCAATTTCATAGATCATGATGACACCTACTATATCCTACCAATAGGTAAGCATAATATATAGTCAGAAACAAGAAGCAACAAGCTATCAGAAGATAACAATAAGTAGCAAGATCCATAAAGTAATGAGAAGAAAGAGGAATCCACATAAATATGAACATGAAATCATCCCCTAAGACCTAAAATCAATCAGTAATCAGCATCTAGTCTAAATAAGAGTACACGGATTTAACAAATACAATAATAGCATAACTGTATTTTGTTATAATGAAACCGACCTTGTGGAGACATTATCTTTAGTTGATCTTTCAAAAATAGGAATGTAATCTATCTGATTGTTAGAATCGACACCTTGATTTTCTGGCATTGTTTTAACATCGAAATTGTCAAGCTCTAGCAATTCATCCCAATCATTTCATTCGTTTAATGAATAATCATTTGAACTTGGTGAAGCTATAAAAGAAAATTAAGGTGGTCGAGGTATGTATGCTCCTTGAAATCATTAGTTAGAATTTGTAGATAAGTCACTTGAATTCAATACATTGAAATGATATTCTCTATTGAAATTCATTGAAGTAGCTGGTTGGACATTTGGAGCTTGTTGTTTTTGGGATCGATATTTCTGCATAAGGAACATAAAGATGAAAATTGTTAAGAAAGTTTGACATAACCACAAATCATAAATTTCATAACTAGCTACTTATGACAGAGGCCCATGCACTGGTCTAGTTATGATATTTATGATTTGAGGTTTTTTTGAACTTTCCTAATACTTTCCACTTTTATGGTCCCTATGCAAAAATATTGATCTCAAAATCAATGTGTCCAACCAAGTACTTCAATTAATTTCGATGGGGAACATCATTTCTATGTATTGAATTCAAGTGACTTCTCTACGAATTCAATGAATTATTTTAAGAAGCATACATACCTCTATCACCTAAATTTTCTTTGATAGCTTCATCGAGTTCAAATGATTATTCCTTGAATGGATGAAATAAATTGTTAGAACTTGACAATTTTGACTCTAAAATAATGCCAAAAAACAAGGTGTAAAATCTAACAACTGACCAGTTTAGGTTCATATTTTTTGAAGCTCAACTAAAGATAATGTCTCTACAAGCTTACTTTCATTATAAGAAAAGACAATTATGTACCTAGTATATTTATAAAACGTATTGTATTCTTATTTGACTAGATGCTCTATTACTGACTGATGCAAAGTTTTAGAGATTGTTTATATATATATATATATATATATATATTTTTTTTTTTTTCTGTTGATTCCTCTTTCTTCTCATTATTTTATGACTTTTGCGCGTTATTATTATATTACACATGATAGCTCGTGACTTATGGTTTGGGCTATGGGCTAGGCTTACCTGTTAGTGAAATATAATAGGTGTCATCAAGATCTCAAAAATTAAATCGTGAAGAGTTGGTATCAGAACTATAGGTTGATCGGCATTGTTTGTATGAAATCAAGTGACTAATAGAGGCTTGCGGATCGGTCCAGAGACATTTATATGTTATCTTTAGGAGCCTATATAACACTACCACCACAATCAATTTGATATCCAAGTCAAACAACCAATGTTGAAAAAATAATTGCTAAAAAGTCACCAGTATTATAATTAACAATACTATCGACCGGAGTCAAGTTCTTCTCTTCTATCTTTGTAACTTATGGCTAACAATAAAGTAGATTGTATCCTACCTTGAAATCGATTATGGGCGCTCCTAATTCAATAAACATGAGCTTTCTACTTCTAAAGCACCTCCAATCATCGCCACACTAAAAAAATATTGATCACAACAGCAATACAAATGTTCAGATAAAAAATGTTACAATAGTTGGATAGGGACACAAAATTGTGTCAAGCTCGCACATGACCGCCTTTTTTTATTGAAGAGTCGGACTCTCTAAGAAAAATAGCATCTCGTACAACAGAAATGTGGGATCTATGTCAATAATTTTGAAATTCACTCTATCAAAAGGTCCTTATCGACTTACTAAGTTTGTGTCTTAAAATGAAACACAATTCGATGCTTGAAACATCCCTAATGACAACATGCAATAAAATCACTAAATATATCAATAAAGAACCTTGGTGTAACACCCCGTATTCGAAAATAGAGATTTCAGATTTCTGGTGTTACAGGTGGCACTCACGGACACCATCCATGGACCGTAGATGGACTCACGGTCCGTCCTGCTGGTCCGTGGTTTGTGACAGAAAACTTCCCCAGAACTCAGTCAGAAAATTTGGCTAAGTGTTGACCCACGACCGGACTTACGGTTCGTAGGTCAGGTCACGGACCGTAGTTCGTGTCCGTGGATTGATGCCCTAAAAGCCCAGCTTCAGTCCTGAACTACGGTTGACCAGCACGGACCGTCGTTCGATCCACGGTCCGTAGGTCTGACCGTAGATCGAAGGTTAGCAGCCAGTTAGCTGAAAATTCTGATGGGTCAACTTCAGATGGTCATAACTCTTAGCACAAAACGAATTATATGTCTCATGACCTATGGATAGATAGATAATTGAATTATCTTTCCAACGCCACTAAGTTTGCTAAATTACAACATCCAAGTAAAAAGTTATGCCCGTTTTAGTGAAGCCCTGTCGGGCAGACTCGACCTACGGACCCAATCGACGGACCGTCGATTGATTGACGGACCGTCAGTCACTCCGACAGCAGCTAATTGAAGGGTCTTTTGGTCTTTTCCTATTTCGTTTAACCCCTTAGATACGTCGTTTAAACCCTAAATCATGAGGTTTTAATCAGTTTAAGCCTAGAAACATAACTAGAACTTATCCAAGTCAATTCATTAATCAAAACTTAGAAAATTAGAAGCAAGAAAGGAGAAAAAGGTCAAGAACCCTAGTTCAAGAACGCAGTGAGGTTTCTTCAGTTCCAGCCCCAAAATCGAAAGATTTCTCCGTGAAATTCGTCACCAGGTATGTGGGATTTCACTAGTGGGTTCCTTTCGCCCATTAGGTCCATAAAATTCAATCAGATTCTTGATTCTGTGATTATGAACAGACCTAGGGTTTCTAGAATTTGAACAGATCATCATGAATTAATTATTTAAATGTTCCAAATCAGATTATCATGTTATTGCTCAGTTTATCGCATGAATTTCAGAACCCTAGCTATGTATTTCTTTAGTTCTTGAATTACACATGCTAGGTCAGATATTTCAGTATTCAGTTTTACATGCCTTAGTTTATGAA
>NC_064284.1:59254490-59397155 GCF_019186545.1 Solanum stenotomum | reverse complement strand
GACTCCACATTTAGCTCATGTGGTTTTATGTCGGTTATTAGTAGCTCCCACAGTTCAGTCAGACTCTATTGCATTGACCATATTTAAGTACAGTCAGTATTCAGTCTCAGTATGTTATAAAATTGGTCATTGCATTCAGTTAGCTCGGTATTCAGTATCTATATCATGTTCAGATTATTTCATTGCTTTATTGCTTTGTTCAGTTATATGTTCTTTCAGCTTTACTCTATCCTGCATGCTCAGTACCTTTCAAGTACTGACGCATACGTGCGCTACATCTTCTCGTGATGTAGGTTCAGGTTCTTAGCATCCAGATCACGCTTAGATCGGTTCCCGATCTCCAGTTCAGCAGAATCAGTGGTGAGTCCTCATTC
This sequence comes from Solanum stenotomum, assembly GCF_019186545.1. Taxonomy (NCBI): domain Eukaryota; kingdom Viridiplantae; phylum Streptophyta; class Magnoliopsida; order Solanales; family Solanaceae; genus Solanum; species Solanum stenotomum. The sequence continues at coordinate 59,396,781 of NC_064284.1, read as the reverse complement.
TCCGAGGACAATAGTCATGAGTTTCTTTTCAGTATTTTTAGTCTTTGGTTTCAGTTTTGCTAGACCTAGTTGGGGAATGTCCCAACATTTCTAGTCAGTTTAGAGGCTTATTTCAGACATAGTTAGATTCAGCTTAGTGTTTTGAGTTTGATATTTCATTTGTATTAAACTCTCAGATTTCATATATTCAGTTATAGTATATGGGTATTCCCCATCTTTTCAGATTTATTTATGAATTAGCTTCCGCATCAGTTTATTTTCTTTAGTATGCTCATGATCATGCCAACAGGGTTAGCTTGGGATCACTTGTGGTCCTAGGTCCCGTGTCCGCGTCTCGGGGATAGCTCGAGGCGTGATCATGAGCTTGTGTCCCAAAATGAGACATAGTTTGATGTTCGAAACAGTCCAAAAGACAACATTTAATAAAATACCAAAAACACCACTAAAAAAATCATAGGCAGCCCCTTCGGGGTAGAAATTATATTTAGTTGAGCTTTCAAATATATGAACATAATCTGGCCAATTGTTAGATTTGAGACCTTGTTTTTCTGATATTATTTCAACGTCAAAATTATTAAGTTCTAACAATTCATCCTACTCATTTCTTCGTTCAAAGAATAATAATTTGAACTCGTTAAAGTTACCAAAGAAAATTCAGGTGGTTGAGGTATGTATGATACTTGAAATAATTCATTGAAATTTATAGAATGTCACTTGAATTCAACATATTGAAATGATGTTCTCCGTTGAAGTTCGTTGAAGTAGCTGGTTGGACATTTGGAGTTTGTTGTTTTTGGGATTGGTATTTCTGCATAAGGACCATAAAGAAGAAAATTATTAGAAAAATTCAATAAATCTCAAATCATTGAGGTGTGTATGCTCCTTGAAATAGTTCATTGAAATTTGTAGAAAAATCACTTGAATTCAACACATTGAAATGATGTTTTCCGCTGTAGTTCATTGAAGTAGATGGTTGGAAATTTGAAGCTTGTTGTATTTGGGATTGGTATTTTTGCATAAGGACCACAAACATGAAAACTAATAGGAAAGTTTGTGTCACGCCCCGAGCCTACACCCTGGGTAGGACTGGCACTCGAGAACCATTGCTAGCCCAAGCGAACCCTTGGCCTGCTTAACACTTAGCGGAAGACTTACTCATGATAAAAATACTTTAGAAAGTAAACTGAACTGCTCAATAGAAAACTTAGAATGTATTAAAATAAATTCACTGGCCAAAGTGGCAACTCAAGTCTTAACCATCAAAACAGGAAATAGAAAGACTCAAGAACTAACATCACTAACTGTCTATGAGCCTCTAAACAACTGATATGGACGTCGAGACAAGACCCACGACGTCCCAATGAACTACAATACTGAAAGCAATAAAGGGATCCTCCGAAAAGCAAGGAGGCTCACCAACTACTCTGAAGCTCAACTAGAATCAACGAAGCACTGGGTGATAATCCTGGTTATTTGTAGCTGCATCATAAAATGATGCAGGACAAATGACATCAGTACATTGAATGTACGATCATGCAAGGGTGGTTATAAAACAAGACATAAGCTTAAAAGGAACTGAAAGAACATACATGGGCTAAACTCAACTCAACTCAACTCATTTCAATATAAAGGAGTATAAAGAAAAGCTTTTAAAACATGGAGGACAACTCTATGTATTTAGAAATACAATAGTAACTCTGTATGTATGCAAAGATACAATATAAACTATATTTGTATATGAAAATACAAATAATCTATGTATATAAGAATAAAAAATACTTCTGTGGGAGCTTCTCTATCCGACAACCATCACTTAAAAGCTATTGTGATGATACACCGTCTTGCCTCACGCTGACAGGGCCATCTTAATACCTTGTCAGGGGTATATAACTTGACTACTAAGTGGATCCACTAGTCTATGCTAAAAATCACTAAGGAATCATCTAAAAAGTATGACCCTCCTCTACCCATGGTGGCTACATCGTTTATGGGGGCTGGGAGTTGTCTGAACTCTCCCCCATATTGGTGCTCAATACTACTCCCAAAACATACTAGCTCAATATGTTTAAAAACGTAACTCTGTGATTTGGGATAATTACTCAAAACATAGCTCAAAGGTTCTCTTGGAAATCAAAGTTTCATGCCTTGCTTAATTGTGAAAGCATTTACTCTTTACTGAAAACTAGCTCGAAGGCTCTTTGGAAATCTTAGTTTCCTTTCTTGTTTAAATGTGAAAACATTTACTCTTTGGGAATACATAGTCCCGATATACTCTTTTGAAGAAATAAACTTCAATATTTACTCTTTACTCTTTACTCAACTCAAAACTCAAGTATTAAAACATTTGTAAAAGACCTTTGGAAAACTCTAAGAACTTTTCTTGACTTGACTCTTAACTTCTCTTGACTTGACTCTTAACTTTCCTTCAATTGAATTATGGATTCAAGGTTCATGATCTGATGTTATGGATGATTTCATGTTGTTTAGACGTACCTTAGAGTGTAGAAATCTACTAGAAAACATAAGTACGTTTCAAGGGAACTAGTACGGAAAGAAATGGGAAAGGGTAGAAGACATGATGTCCCTGGCGCACTGAGTGGCGTGGGGCACCAGAGGAAAAACTTCAGAGTTTGGGTTGGGGTGCATTGGCTGGCGCGGCGCTGCAGGGCCCTAACTTTAGATTCTGTCTTGGGGCGCTCTGAGTGGCGCGGCGCCCCAGAGCTATTCCCATATTTTTGACGAATTTCCGTGGTTGTTTTTCAACTCTAAACCTTCTAGATTCAATTGGTTCTTTCCCCAAACACTTAGATTCAACTTCATAAACAAAATATGAAAGAATCTACTCAAAACGACATCTAATTACATGAATTTAAATCCAGAACTCCTCAACAACTTCAACAATCAAGAACCCAATACAAACTTCAAACAAATGCATCAAGAACTCAATTTCTCTAAATTCAAGAACGACAATACTCTAAAATAATTCATGATTGGCGCGTGGGTGAACTAACCCAACACTATGTGATCTCATATACCTCGTAGGGATCACCCCTTGACGAAATCCTCAAGCAATTCTTCAAGAACTTGGCGATTCCTTGCTTCTTCTTCTCTTTTCTCCTCTTCTTTTCTCTTCTCTCAAAACTCTAATTTATTTCCAATAGCGTAAACTGAATCCATTCACTTTAGACCCCAACTTAATTACCAAAAATGAAATTAAATAATTGAGTAGTGAAAAGACCATAATACCCCTCTAAAATCCGGTTTTGACTTTCCTTATCTAGACAGTCCAACTTCAAATGGGCATATCTCCCTTATACAAACTCGAAATTGTGCAAAATCAGCGGCGTTGGAAAGATAATTAAAAGATATTTCCTACGGTACCTAGTAGCACACCTAAATCATAATGTTCTAGGAGTTATGGTCATTTGAAGTTGACCCAAAACTCATACTTAACTTAACTTGTCAAACTTTCCAAATTTGATTATTTCCAAAAATGGTTTCTTTCTAATTTAAAGTCTTTCTTGTAGCCAGGTGTTACAATATCTCTCCCTTGGGAACATTCGTCCTCGAATGAGATTAATATTAGCAGGCTAAGAGCGTAACATCTAACATTTAGTTCAAACACCTAACAAGCAAAATATAAATACAACATGCCAACTCAAAATAAATGCTAAGAAAAGGATTAGTACCTTAATTTGGAACTTCTCTAGATTCAAAGAGATGTGGGTATCTATTCTTCATATCTTTCTCAGCTTCCCAAGTAGCTTTCTCAACAAATTGATTTATCCAAAGAACCTTGACTGATGCTACTTCCTTAGTTCTTAACTTGCGAACTTGGCGATCTAAAATCTGAATAAAAATATTCTCATATGATAAGCTATCGTTGATACCAATATCTTTAGTAGGTATGATAAGTGAAGGATCTCCCATGCACTTCTTCAACATGGAGATGTGAAATACCAGATGAACCGTTGATAACTCTTGGGGTAGCTCTAACTCATAAGCTATCTTGTCAATCCTCTTGGATATTTTGTAAGGACCAATATATTGGGGACTAAGCTTTCCCTTCTTGCCAAATATCATAACACCCTTCATGGGTGAAACTTTCAAGTAAACCCAATCATCTACTTCAAACTCTAAGTCCCTTCTCCTAACATCTGTGTAGGATTTTTGACGACTCGGGGCTGATTTCAACCTTTCTTGAATAACCTTCACCTTCTCCATATCTTGATGAACTAAGTCTAGTCCTATCAACCAAGCTTCACCAACTTCAAATCATCCAATAGGAGATCTGTATCTTCTCCCATAAAGAGCCTCATATGGAGCCATTTGGATGCTAGATGGTAACTGTTGTTATAAGCAAACTTAATTAGAAGTAGGTGATCATCCCAATTACCCTTGAAATCAATCACACTGGCCCTCAACATATCTTCTAGAGTTTGAATAGTGTGATCTGCTTGACCATCTATCTGAAGATGAAAAGTAGTACTTAAGTTCGCCTTTGAACCTAAGCCTTTTTGGAATGACTTCCAAAACTGTGTAGTAAATTGTGCACTTCTGTCTGAAATAATCGAAATTGGCACCCCATGAAGTCTAACTACCTCTTGAAGATATAACTTGGCATAGTCCTCTGCTGAATGGGTAGTCTTTACCGGTAAAAAGTGGGCTAATTTGTCATTCTATCAACAATCACCCAAATAGAACCATGTTGCCTGCGAGACCGTGGCAACCCAGTAATGAAATCCATATTGATCATCTCCCACTTCCATTCCAGAAGTTCTATATTCTGAGCCATATTGACGGGCCTATGGTGCTCTACTTTCACTTGTTGACAATTTGGGCATTTAGCAACGAACTCAACAATACCCTTCTTCATACTATTTCACCAATATACTTCTCTCAAGTCATGATACATCTTGGTGGAACCCGGATGGATAGAATATCTGAAGCTATGAGCTTCCTCCATGATCCTCTCTTGGAGTTCATCCACCCTTGGTACATACACAATTTCCCCTTGTTCAAAAGCCATTACTTTTTGCTTATGAACATTTTCCTTCAATTCAAGCAAAATAGGATCTTGGTGGTGCTTTTATTTCACTTCTGACGCTAATAATGATTTAGCCTCATTCATCACCGCTACTCTTCCTTCTGTGGAATTCATTAATCGAACTCCCAATCGTGCAAGTTCGTGCACATCTTTCGCTAACTCCCTCTTTTCTTCCTCAACATGGGCAGTACTACCCATAGACAACCTGCTTAAGGCATCAGCAACAACATTAGCCTTACCTGGGTGATATAGAATACTTATGTCATAATCCTTGAGTAATTCTAACCACATCCTCTGTCTAAGATTAAGCTCTTTTTGACTAAACACATATTGAAGACTCTTGTGATCGGTAAACACATCCACATGAACACTATGAAGATAGTGACGCCATAATTTCAAAGCAAATACTAGGCAACCAACACTAGATCATGGGTTGGATAATTCTTCTTGTGAACTTTCAATTGTCTGGAGGCATAAGCTATAACTTTACCATTCTACATTAACACACAAATCAAACCAACTCTGGATGCATCACAATATACAACAAAGCCTTACGTACCTTCTGGTAAGGTCAACATTGGGGCAGTAGTCAACCTCTTTTTCAATTCCTGAAATCTTTTCTCACAAGCTTCAGACCATTGAAACTTCACTATTTTCTGAGTCAACTTGGTCAAAGGGGAGAAATATATGAGAACCTCTCTACGAACCTTCTATAATTGCCATCCAACCCCAAGAAACTCCTAATATCAGTTGGAAATATGGGTCTAGGCCAATTCTGCACTGCCTCTATTTTCAGAGTATCAATTCTAATTCCATCACCGGAAATAATGTGGCCTAAGAATGCCTCAGACTCAAGCCAAAACTCACACTTAGAGAATTTAGCATACAACTCTTTGTCCTTTAGAGTTTGGAGAACTATTCTAAAATGACTAGCATGATCTTGCTTATTCCTCGAATAGATTAGAATGTCATCAATGAATACGATAACAAACATATCTGAATAAGGCTTGAAAACTCTATTCATAAGGTCCATGAACGTTGTAGGCGCATTGGTTTAGTTGAACGACCAGAAACTCATAATGACCATAATGGGTCCTGAAAGCTGTCTTTGAAATATCACATTCCCTTACCCTTAACTGATGGTAGCTTGATTTGAGATCTATCTTAGAGAAACAAGTAGCACCCTGAAGTTGATCGAATAGATCATCAATTCTCAGAAGAGGATACTTATTCTTGATGGTAACCTTTTTCAACTGGCGGTAATCTATACACATTCTAAGAGAACCATTTTTCTTCCTTACAAATAATACCAGAGCACCCCAAGGTGAGACACTTGGTCGAATAAAACCCTTATCAAGGAGATCTTTCAACTGCTCTTTTAACTCGTTCAACTCTGTTGGTGCCATTATATATGGCGGAATATATATAGGATGAGTATTTGGAAGAAGGTCTATATTGAAGTCTATTTCTATCCCAGGAGGGATTCCGGGAAGATCATCTAGAAAGACTTCTAGAAACTCTTTTACTACTGGATTTGACTGAATAAGAGGTATCTCAACACTAGAGTCATTAAATCGGACTAAGTGATAGACACACCCCTTGGAAACTAACTTCATTGCCTTAAGGTACAAAATAAAACGCTCCTTAGGAACTGCTGAACTACTCTTCCACTCTATAACTGGCTCATTAGGAAACTAGAACTTGACAACTCGAGTTCTACAATCAACTGAGGCATAACATGCATAAAGCCAGTCCATACCAAGAATAACATCAAAATCTATCATGTCTAACTCAACTAAATCAGCCATGGTTCTCTTTTGATTGATGGAAATGGTACAATCACGATAGACTCTCTCTGCTAGAATAGACTCACCAACAGGTGTAGAAATATTGAAGGGCTCACTAAGTTTCTCAGGAATAACATAAAAATAATCACAACATAAGGAGTTACAAAGGATAAACTCGCTCCTGGATCTAGCAAAGCATAAAGATCAAAGTTAAAGACTTGGATCATACCAGTGACAACATCTGGCGAGTCCTCTTGCTCTTAGCGACTAGTGATAGCAAACAAATGGTTTCCTCCTCCGCCTGCCCCTAAAGTAGATCCTCTAGATGCAACTTTTTCTGGTGGAGCAATTGTAGAAGAATGGGCTCTAATCCTCCATTACCATTACCCTGCTAGTTCTTCAGATACTCTCTCATAAAATGTCCATTCTGAACACACTTGAAACAACCAGTGGAGTCATCACGACACATCTCTAAGTGGTTCCTACCACACTTAGAACATGCAAGAGGATTACTACCCCCTTGTGCCATACTACCTTGAGAATAAGAAGGTTGAGCTTTGAAATTCTCACTATTGTACTCACCTTTGTTTTTTGGAGCAGGTGCACTAGCAGATGATGGAGAAGGTCCCTTTTGTTTCTTTTGGATGGAAGACCGGTTGGCATTACTTTTTTGCTGCCCGGACTCATTCCCTGATGTCTTAGCCCTCTTATTCTTAAACTCATCTATATCCCACAGCTTGTCCTCCTCAACTTGTTACACATGGATCATTAGCATTGCTATGCCCATATCCCCTATCAGCATAGTTTCCTTGCCTTCCTTGCTTGACAGGTGAGACAACCTAACAACGAATAAACTCATCCTGCACCTCATGTCAGCAACCATCTCCAGAGCATAACGGGAAAGTTGTGTGAACTTCAGACTTTACTCATGAATGATCAAAGAATCATGCTTAAGAGTGAGGAACTATCGTACCTTTGCTTTCCTCAGTTTTCGGGGAAAGAAACGCCCCAAGAAGGTCTCCTCAAAACAAGCCTAACTCGCAAGTGGTGCTCCCTCAGCTCAGTTCTTCTTCCATTGATCAAACTTGATCCTAGCAACACCCTTCATTTGTTATGCAGCTAGTTCCACCCTCTCAGCATTGGCAACATGCATAATCTCAAAAACCTTCTGAACCTCTTGAACAAAGTTTTCTGGATCTTCGGTAACACTTGAACTAGTGAAGTTTTGAGGATTCATCCTTAAGAACTCACGGATCTTCGAAGTATCAGCCACTTCCTAATGATTCTCTCTATGTTGCCCAGTTTGGTTGGTCTCAACTTAGCTCAACATCCGGATAGCCTAACGGAACTCAACATTGGTGACCTCTCCTTAGGGTGGCACTTCTAGTGCATCACGTGGTTCAACATTTCTTCTAGAGGAACGACCTCTGACAGCTCTTCGTGGAGGCATGAATTGAAAGACACGTGCAAGCACGAATTAGAAGAAACTTTTTTGAGATAAACTCTAATGCACGAAATGAGTATAAAAGAAGTGAGATAGTTCCTGAGTGTTGAAGACCCTTAATTATAGATATGGCGCGGTTCACACTGATAACTTGGTCTCTACAAACACGACTTCATAGACTCTCTAGGACTCTTGAACCTTGGGCTTTGATACCAAGTTTTTCACGCCCTGAGCCTACACCCTAGCAGGTCTGGCACTCGAGAACCTTTGTTGACCCCAAGCGAACCCTTGGCCTGACTTAACTCTTAGCGAAAGACTTACTCATGATAAAAATACTTTAGAAAGTAAACTAAACTACTCATAGAAAACTTAGAATGCATTGAAATAACATTCACTGGCCAAAGTGGCAACTCAAGTCTCAACCATCAAAACAGGAAATAGAAAAACTCAAGAACTAACACAAATAACTGTCTATAAAGCCTCTAAAAAACTGAGATGGACGTCAGGACAAGACCCATGACATCCTAATGAACTACAATACTGAAAGTAATAAAGGGATCCTCCGAAAAGCAATGAGGCTCACCAACAACTCTGAAGCTCAACTGGAATCAACGAAGCATTGGGTGCTGATCCTAGTTACCTGTATCTGCATCATAAACGATGCAGGCCAAATGGCATTAGTACATTGAATCAACGAGCATGCGAGGGGAATTCTAAAACAAAACATAAGGTTGAAAGAAACTAAAAAAACATACCTGGGCTCTCAAATCAACTCAACTTAACTCATTTTAATATAAAGTAGTATAAAGAAAAGCTTTTAAAATATGGAGGACAACTCTGTATATTTAGAAATACAATAGTAACACTGTATGTATGCAAAGATACAATATAAACTTTGTTTGTGTATGAAAATACAAATAATCTATGTATATAAGAATACAAAATACTTATGTGCGAGTTTCTCTAACTGGCAACCATCACTTAAGAGCTATTGTGATGAATGATACAACGTTTTGCCTCACGCTTCCAGGGCCATCTATACCTTGCTAGGGGTATAAAACCTGACTACTAAGTGTATCCACTAGTCTATGCTAAAAAGCACTAAGGAATCATCTAAAAAGTATGACCCTCTTCTACCTATGGTAGCTACATGATTTATGGGGGATGGGAGTTGTCTGAACTCTCCCCTATATCGGTGTTCAATACTACTCCCAAAATATACTAGCTTAATATGTTTGAAAACATAACTCTGTGATTTGAGATAATTGCTCAAAACATAGCTCAAAGGCTCTCTTGGAAATAAAAGTTTCCTCTATTACTTAATTGTGAACACATTTCCTCTTTACTGAAAACTAACTCAAAGGTTCTTTGGAAATCTCAATTTCCTTTCTTGTTTAAATGTGAAAACATTTACTCTATGGGAATACATAGTCCCGATATACTCTTTTGAAGAAATGAACTTCAATCTTTACTATTTACTCTTTACTTAACTCAAAACTCAAGTCTTAAAACAAAGTTAAAACATTTGTAAAACACCTTTGGAAAACTCTAAGAACTTTTCTTGACTTGACTCTTAACTTTTCTTGAATTGAATTACAGATTTAAGGTTCATGATCTCATTATATAGATGATTTCATATTGTTTAGATGTACCTTAGAGTATAGAAATCAACTAGAAAACATATGTACGTTTCAAGGGAGCTAGTACGGAAAGAAATGTGAAAGGGTAGAAGACCTGGCGTCTCTGGAGCTTTAAGTGGCGCGGGGCGCCAGAAGAAAAACTTCAGAGTCTGGGTTGGGGTGCACAGGCTGGCGCGGCGCCCTCAGGCCCTAACTTTAGACACTATCTTGGGGCGCTCTGAGTGGCGCGGCGCCCCAGGCCTATTCCTATTTCCTTGGTTGGTTTTCAACTCTAAACCCTTTAGAGTCAATTGGTTTTTCCCCCAAACACTTAGATTAGACTACATAACCAAAATATGCAAAAATCTACTCAAAATGATATCTAATTTCATGAATTTAAATCAAGAACTCCTCAACAACTTCAACAATCAAGAACCCAATACAAACTTCAAACAAATCCATCAAGAACTCAATTCTCTAAATTCAAGAACGACAATACGCTGAAATAAATCATGATTGACACGTGGGTGAACTAACCCAACACTATGTGATCTCACATACCTCGTAGGGATCACCCCTTGATGAAATCCTCAAACAATTCTTTAAGAACTTGGTGATTCCTTGCTTCTTCTTCTCTTTTTCCTCTTCTTTTCTCTTCTCTCAAAGCTCTAACTTATTTCCAATAGTGTAAACTGAATCCAATCAGTTTCGACCCCAACTTGATTACCAAAAATGAAATTAAATAATAGGGTAGTGAAAGGACCATAATACCCCTATAAAATTTGGTTTTGACTTTCCTTATCTAGACGCCTAACTTCAAATGGGCATATCTCCCTCATACGAACTCGAAATCGCGCAAACTCAGCGGCGTTGGAAATATAATTCAAAGATATTTCCTACGGTACATTTTAGCACACCTAACTCATGAGCTAGGAGTTATGTTCGTTTGAAGTCGACCCAAAACTCATACTTAACTTAACTTTGTCAAACTTTCCAAATTTGATTATTTTCAAAAACGGTTTCTTTCTAATTCCAAGTCTTTCTTGTTGCGGGGTGTTACAGTTTGACAAATCTTTGAATCATAAATGTCATAACTATCTAGTTATGATAAAGGCCCACGCGTTGATCTTGTTATGACATTTATAATTTGAGGTTTTGTTGAATATTTCTAGTACAATTCATATATATAGTCCTTGTGCAGTAGTATCAATCCCAAAAATAACAAGATCTAAATGTCCAACCAACTACTTCAATAAATTTCAATGGGGAACATCATTTCATTGTGTTCAAGTGATTTTTCTACAAATTTGAACAAATTATTTCAAGAAGCATACATATCTCGACCACCTGAATTTACTTTTATAGATTTACTAAGTTCAAATAATTATTTCTTGAATAGATAGAATGAGTGAGATGAATTGCTAGAACTTAAAAATTTTGACACTAAAATAATGCCAGAAAAGTAAGGTGTCAAATCTAACAACTGGACAGATTACATTCCAATTATTGAAAGCTCAATTAAAGATAATGTCTCCAGAAGGTCAGTTTCAATATGACAAAAGTTGGTTTTGTACCTATTGTATTTGTAAAACCTTTGTATACTTATTTAGACTAGATGTTCAATTATTGGCTAATGTCAGGTCATCGGGATGGTTTCATGTATATATTTCTATTGATTCCTCTTTCTTCTCACAGCTTCAGCTCCTTATTGTTACCTTCCGCATAATAGCTCGATGCTTCTAGTTCTGGGCTATGGATTAGATTTACCTACTGATGGGATATAGTAGGTATCATCATCACCTAAGAAATCTTATCGTAAAAGTTGGTATCATAACTTTAGATTGACCGACATTGTTGGTATGAGAGCAAATACCTAATAGATTCTTGTGGATCAGTGCAGAGACATATGTATCCAATCTTCAGGAGGTTATAAGGCATCACCACCACAATTGATTTGATTCCTAAGTCTAACAACCCATGCTGGAAAAATAATTAGCGAAATATCACCAACATTATAATTAACATTACCATCGACTGAAGTCAAGTTTTTCCTTTCTATCTTTGTAACTTTTGATTAACAAGAAAGTAGACTATAGCCGACCTCAAATCCGATCACGTGCACTTCAAATCCGCTGCATAGGAAATTTTCACTTCTGAAGCACCTTTGATCATCGCCAAGTTAATATGATGCTTAGACATCAAAATTGTAATAATAGGAGGAAGATCCAAAATTGAATCAAAATGAGAATGTGGGACCCGCATAAAGAATCTCAAAATTAACTCCATCAAATGGTCCGAATCGACTTACTGAGTTTGTTTCCCAAAATGGGACACAATTCGATGCTCGAAATAGTCAACAACAACATGCAATAAAATAAAAACACCATTAAAGAACCTTGGGCAGCCCCTTCAGAGCATAAATTATCTTTAGTTGAGCTTTAAAAAATAGGAACATAATCTGATCAGTTTTTAGATTTGACACCTTACTTTTCTGACATTATTTTACCGTCGAAATTATTAAGTTCTAGTAATTCATCCCACTAATTCTATTAGAAATAATCATTTGAACTCGGTGAAACTATAAAATAAAGTTCAGGTGGTTGAGGTATGTATGATACTTGAAATAATTCATTGAAATTCGTAGAGAAGTCATTTGAATTCAATACATTGAAATGATGTTCCCCGTTGAAGTTCATTGAAGTAGCTGGTTGGACATTTGAAGTCTGTTATTTTTGGATTCGTAATTTTGTATAAGGACCATAAAGATGAATTAGAATAATTCGACAAAACCTCAAAATCATAAATGTCATAAGTAGCTACTTAAATGAACTTCAACAGGGAACATCATTTCAATATGTTGAATTCAAGTGACTTCTCTACAAATTCCGATAAATTATTTCAAAGAGCATACATACATCAACTACATGAATTTCCTTTTATATCTTCACCGAATTAAAATAATTATTCCTTGAGCGGATGAATTGCTAGAACTTGACAATTTCGATGCTGAAATAATGCTAGAAAAGCATGGTGGCAAATCTACAACGGGCCATATCACATTTATGCTTTTGGAAGCTCAATTAAGGCTTTGTTTGACATTATTGTTGCGAGGCCAAAAAAACTTGTTTTGAAAGAAAAAAGGTGTTTGACTAATCAGAAAAACTACTTGTAAATGAAAGCAAAATTAGTTTTTCTGATGTTGCGAAGAAACTAAAAAATTGTGATTCTTAAAAAAGCAGAAGTAGAAAATTATTTATTTCAAGACCAAAATATCATTGCCATATATACATATTTACCAATATATCTCTTATATTTATTTATTTTTGTGATGAGTTTTTCATATGTAGTGATTTAATTTGTGAAATGAGTTTTTAAATTTATTTAACTTGAATTTTTAGTTATATTTAAATCATCATGTTAATATTATATTAATATTTAACTCAAATTCCTCCATACAATAATGAATCACTAATGAAAATTATAATTCTTGGCCATAGAGTTTCAAGAAACTAATTCAAGAAATCTCAAGAAAGGTTTTCTTGATTCTTCTCCTTCAAGCTAGGGTTTCAAGACTTCTTATCAAGTTCTTATTCAAAATTCTTCAAGAACCTTGTTCTTTCAGGTATGTAAGGCTATCATAGTGTTGGACTAGTTTGTTCTCACGCCCTACATCTACTTTCAAATAAGTAAAAAGAGTAATCTAGGTTTCTATCCCTAGATTTGAGTATTCCTGAGTTCCTGATTCTTTTTGGCATTCTATTCCTAATTATTAAATTGCTATATGTTACGCATTAAGATTCTTGAATTGAGTCGTTCATGTCCATAATTCCACATGAACCCTATGAATTGAGTTATTAATCTTGAGAAGCTTTTTAAAGCCAACAGTTGAGTTATTAAATTGAGTTTTGAGAAAGTACAGATGAGTTTTGAGAAAAGAGTTTCTAAAACATGATTAGTATGACAATCGAGTATGCCATCAATGTATGAGCAGTATGGTATCTAGATATACTACCAATGTTTATGCAATATGACTTCCCAAGTCATCAATGATCATATCACAATATGATTTTGATATGTTTTTGAGAAAGAGTTTTCAAGTATGTGTTGAGTAAGAGTATTAAGGGGACTATGTATTCCCAGAGATATCAATTTTTTTACATTGATAAAAGAAAACTGAGATTTCTAAATGAGTTATGAGTTTAAAAGATATTTCATGAGCAGATACCTTTTTTAAGAGGGTAGTTTGAGCAATTATCTCAAACCAGAGGAAGAGTTATGTTTTTAAACATATGAGCATGAGTATATATTATTGGGAGTAGTATTGAGCACCGATATGAGGATGAGTTCAGAGAACTCAAAATCCTCATAAACCATGTCTGCCAACATGAGTAAAGGGTCATACTTGTTAGATGATTCCTTATTGTTTTTAAAGCATAGCTTAGTGGATCTACTTAATTGAGCTTAATTGAGGTGTTCTATACCCCGACAAGGTATAGGACAGTTCTGGCACTGTGGGTGAGATGTTATAGATCATGTAGCTCATAGTGATGGTTGTCAGTTAGAGCATTTCCCAAATAGAGTTAAAAGTGTATTTTTTATTATATTACTTAATATATTGAGTTCAGAGATAAGTAATTATTTTTGTAAAGTTTTAATGATTTCACTCATTTATTTCTTTACATTTAGTTGAGTATATATCAATATCTTTTGCAGTCTGTTCATTCAGTTATTTATTATTCAGCTATATTACATACTCGTACATTCAATGTAATGATTTCATTCGACCTGTATATTTTAATGATTCAGATACAGGTTCTTAGGATCCTTAACAAGAGTCTGTTAAGATCACTCCATCCGTTTATCAACTTTCGAGTGAGGTCTCCTTACTTCCGGAGGACTCCAGTTTTAATGAATTGTTAGTAGTAGCTCTTTTGATGAGTCGTGGGTCTTGTTCCAACATTCATCTTTGTATAGTAGAGGCTTCATAGATGGATAGTTTGGAGAGTCTTTCAGTTTTAGATATTTTATTTAAAACTTATGTTTCATACTCAGTATATTCAGTGAAGTTTTGAGATTCAGTAAACTGTTTTTAAATGTTTCTTTCAATTTGGTGCTTATGTATGCTTGAGTTAGTCTTCCACTTGTAGTCAGTTAGGATGAGGGTTCACTTGGGGACCAATAATGGTTCTTGAGTGCCGACCACGTCTAAGGTGTAGGCTCGGGTTGTGACACAAACCTTAAAGTAAGTAATAAAAATCCTTTAGAGTCTATTACATATCGATTTCCGAAACCTGAAAGTCATCACATCAAGGACGTCTACTCTCAAAATACCAAGTCTGAGTAATATCATTTTCCGAAACCTGAAAGTCATCATATCAAAGACGTCTATTCTCAAAGTACCAAGTCTGAGAGTATTAAAGACACTAGAATAAATAAATAGAATAGTCTATTTCTGAAAGCTAAGGATATCATGCCATGACTGAGAGAATCCAACACGGGCTAGAAGGAATAGATCACCCTGAAATCTAATGTTTTGAAGACTAACTAGAACTGAGGGCGAGTCAAAGTCGCTAGTACACTCGCTGCACTCCACAAAAGGAAAACGAAGAAAACATAAGTAAGGGTCAGTATAGGGTAACATGTACACAGTAGATGTCATCGGCCAACTCAAAATAGAAACTACTATGCATAAAGTAATGCTCCCTCCATCCCATTTTATGTGAGGTTGCTTGACTTGGCACGCAGTTTAAGAAAGAAAGGAAGACGTTTAAAACTTGTGGTTCAAAATGAATGATAGAAATTTGGGTGGCTTTAATCATTTCATTAAGGGTAAAATAGACATTTTACAGTCGAATTGTTACTTAATATAGAAATGTGTCATTCTTTTTGGAAATGACTAAAAGGAAAGTAAGTCACATAAACTAGGACATAGGGAGTAGTATAAAATCAACTATAGTACTTAGCAGGTGCCACGCAACAAACAACATGAGGAAGTGGCAACTGCACTGAATCAAGTATGGAATCAATCGACAATATCAAGAATACACATGAGGACTCAGGTCTCCACACCACGTTCTTTTGGGAAATGAGTTCTTTGAACTTGAGTATATTAAGTTATTTGCATATGTTTTCCTTTAATGTTATTGTGTCGGAACGTGACACCTGGTTCAATAATATCATGCCAGTTTGTGGCACCCGATCTAAATATATTGTCCTGGTTCATGGCACCAATTTAATATATCGTGTCGGGTCATGGCACTCGATTCAAATATATCATGCTGGTTCATGGCACCCAATCCAAATATATCGTGCTGGCTCTTAACACCCAATCCAACAACATAGTTAATTTCTCATTCTTAAGCATCACTTTCCACTTATTAACGATATTTCATCAAGCCTTTTTTATTCAAGACATCACTTTGATAGAGCAAGTTCAAGATTATGGATTTCACGGTCTTAGGATTACAGATCAATCATAACAACACATGAATCATCCAAACCACAACAATTCTTGGGATTACAGGTCAATCACAATAATACATGAATCCTTCAAACCACACCAATCAAGTACATAGGAAATTTGACAATATCACTCAATGACTATGAATCACTATTAAGAGTCTCTCTATCACATAGAATAAACCATAACCTACCTCCACCGAAGAACCGGAGACAAACAAGTTAATTCCTCAGTGTTTTTCCTTTCCTCAATGCCTCCGAACGTTCTAATCTATCAAGTATACAATTTTTATAAGCAAATGAGTGCTCGGACATCCATATAACTATAAATCTAGCCTAGAATCAATAAACCATCAAATTCTATAATCAAATTCCTAAATTTTGATACCAACTAATATATCAAGTCTCATATGTTCCTAGTTTTCAAACCTAGGATTAAGTTTCAATTCCTCCAATTACCATAACTTTATTGGATTTCATATAATACAATACACCTAATATTTAATTACCTGTCTCAATAGATCAAAACTTGAATCACAATGTGTTAACTAAAGAAATTAACTAAAGCTGACTAACAGTTTAGTACACCAGTGGCACATTACAAGGACAAAACATCTTATTTAAAATGTTTTAATTCATATGAAGTGCTCTAATACTAAACATGGTCCAATAATTAGGAATAATCATTATCCAATGATTAGGTCATGCTTACTCATACCTACATTTACCCCAAGTCTAGAACACAATAGACATGTACCAATTTCAATTTAACTCACCATTCAATTCTCTTTCTTATCAATATAATAATATTCACACTATCTGTTATGAATCAACCCCTTCCCGATAGGAACTTTGACGTCACAAAATCAGTTATTGGGCCAAAAAGGTAGATTTGGGATCCAAGCCCAATTAGCAACTAATTTAAAAGGAAGAGAAATTAGAAAGAGAGGTTATGCATATTATGAAGAAACCTTCTATTCCTCTCATCTTCTTTCTAGAGTCTTAACTTCTCATCTCCATTCTTATCTCTATCTCTAGTTATTTGATATTTCAGTACTTCTCCTTGTAATTCTAAGTATTGTTATTATAATTTGGCTATCTTACTATATAATGTTTGAATATTTATGTTGAGAATTCGAGTTTGTTTCATGGGTGCTTTCATCCAGAGGTTTCTCTAATGGAGGACAAAAAAGTACTCAAGGTTTTCATTGATGATTCAATTCGTGATTCAATCAAAGAAATGAAGGATTCTATCTCTAAAGATCTCGCTGAATTTCGTTCGATGCTGCTGGAGGCTTTAGGGGAAAATGCTACAACCTCTTTTCAACCCCCAAACACAGTTATGCGTGCTAAATTATGGCAGTTTCGAAGAAAGAATCTGGAGGCTTGAATAGTCCAAGCGGAGCATTATTTTGATTTCTACAGTATTGAGGAAGATCGAAAGCTTATTGTGGCGTCATTCTACCTTGATGGTGAAGCATTAGACTGGCACCGATGGTTATTTAGGAATAATCAGTTAATTTATTGGCCATATTTTGCTGCTAAGGTGAGTATTTGATTAAACCGAAAGAACTTGAGTCTGTGAGAGGGAGATTCACCAATCTTGGGTAAGTAACCTACGTGAATGAATACCAATACCATTGTGAGCATATGTTGTCATGCTTCCATGAGAAAGATGTAGTTTTCTGAGGCCACACATATGTTCAACATCCATAATGGAGCAATATAACCGACTCACTTTTACCACAATATTTTGGTGACCAATCAGAATTCCAAAGTAATGCAGGACAGGTGTTTAATGAATTTTCCGATAGGTCTAAAAGTGCAATACTAGAATCACACAAGGTGCGTACGATGACCAAAGATACTATTGAAACACATTTCCCTACTGATCCTGAACATCACATTGCCCCGTGTGATGTGGCCAATGACTACGTCGTTGTTATTGAAAATAAAGACAAAAATGAGGGAGAGACCTCACTTATCATTCCTATAGAAGATAATGTGATTGTCGAGTTTTACCCATTCCTTTTCTCCCAACCCTATTTTCCCTTGATGCCTGATGATTTTGGGGATCTAACATTGCCTAATGATTTTGGGGATCTGACATTGCGTGTGAGCATAAAAAATGGCTTAACCCCTTTCTATTGGTTTGACACTGGGCAACATATTTCTAGCCCAAACACAGTTTGGGAATAGGTTGCTCACCATTTGCTACTCAAAATGTTGGTGAGCCGCATCCAAGGGTTCTTGCTGTTCAACTTATTGTTATTTATTGCCTCAGCAATCTGAGATGGATCTTTCTGTTTGGGATCCAGGAATTAGTTCCAAATTCTGGGTTGTCACAAGTTCTACAGACAGTTTGGAGGTGTTAATAGTGTTTGAAACAATTTAAAACAAATGGAGTTGTTTAAGTGCAAAGTTATTGAATTGGGAGTAGTTAAGTAGAGTTGAAATAGGTGTTGAGACCTTTAATGCCATGTATTTTGATAAATGTTCATGGGTAACTGAGAATATTGGGGATCATCTTGATTATTTATGTATGGAGTATGAGTGTGGCATATCAGCAGTACAACTACATTCTTACGATAACAAGGTGGAAACCGAATTTATTATATCAACAATATTTTTGTGCAAGATTTTTTAGTACCAATTGAGGGTTGTACAAAGGCAGAACAAATGGATGGTGTTGAGCTCTCCTTATTTTGTGTGCAATATTCTCATGAAAGCTCTATACAGCCTTTTGTCAAACGACGATTTTGAATGGAACATGACTCTACAACCTGATTCTTATTCCTCACCAGGTTTTATTATTTCTCTCACCTTTGCAAATCGTCCATTTGATCCTGCTATACATGATATTTCTCTATCTTATGGTGCCAACGAGAATATGTTTCGAAATGCTAGTTTTGTTTCTACTTATATTTTAGTAGTCTGGGGTGAACAAGTTTGTGGCCATAGGCAGAAACATTTAGGCGTGTTTGAATATTTTATTCGTTTCTTGGATCCTCTCTTAGCACTTAATTCTATTAGCTTAGATGTGAGCACGGGTTATATCAGCTGCAAGCAACTAGAGAAATGTGAATTTGGACCAAAGTTAATTTTTACTAATGCAAGTGTTGATGCTCATCGTTATGATTATGCAAGTCTCTGCAAGGTATGTAGCAAGCAAGAAGTTTCTCCCTTGGCGAACATGTCACATATCAATGGCTTGGTTGCTTCTTTCGTCATGTTCTCTCCTTTCGAGTATTCAATTGTTGTTACATTCGCTACACACATTATGGGTGCCAAATCTTACATTACTGATGTATTTGGAAAGAGCTTCTTTGCACTCGAGGGCATTGGTTACGAGCAAACCATCTTTTATATTGTTTCCAGATTAGTGGTTGTTGCAGGAAGTATAAAAGATCATATACTATATTTTATCAACATTTCTCATTTTGTTTTGGCTGTTTCCAGATTGGTTTTTGTTGCTGGAAGTATACAAGATCACATACTATATTATACCGACATTGCACAGTTTGTTTTGGCTACAATTGGTAGGGAGCGCATTACTAACATTGTTCTTGACTCAAACCTTGAGGACAAGGTTCTTATTGAGGACGGGAGTATTGTTATGAATCAACCTCGGCCTGATAGGAACTTTGACGTCACAAAATCAGTTATTGGGACAAAAAGGTATATTTGGGATCCAAGCCCAATTAACAACTAATTTAAAAGGAAGAGAAGTTAGAAAGAGAGTTTATGCGTATTATGAAGAAACCTTGTGTTCCTCTCATCTTCTTTCTAGAGTCTTAACTTCTCATCCTCATTCTTATCTCTATCTCTAGTTATTTGATATTTCAGTATTGCTCCTTGTAATTCAAGTGTTGTTATTGTAATTTGGCTATCTTATTATATAATGTTTGAATATTTATGTTAAGAATTTGAGTTTGTTTCACTATCTAACCCATATACATACACTTAATATACTAAGAAGAATCAAAGTAAAAGAGTCACCTGAAGAACTCGTGACTTTCCTTCGTTCAATGTCGTTTATGTTATTCTTCTCTTCTCTTTTTTTCTTTTCTAAATAAAATTTAGAAATTTTATGAATAACCACCAACTAATTAATAACCGTAGTTATATAAATAGCTCACTAATTCTCATTTAAAATTTACAGGAAGAGTCTAAATAGTTTTAGTACTCAAATGATCTAACAGGTCGTTACACTGATGTCAAGTCTTGCAAATAGTTTCATGTATATATTTTTGTTGATTTTTATTTTTTTTCTCATTATTTTATGGCTCTTGCTCCTTATTGTTATCTTCCGTGTGATAGCTCGTTGCTTCTAGTTTCGGGCTATAGATTAGGCTTACATACTACTGGGATGTAATATGTGCAATCATGACCTGAGAAATTGGGTCGAGACATTTCAGAACCTTGCTATTCATATATTTGGCTCATTACCTGATTATTTTTTTTGATGTCTGAAGTTATTTTTAAATTGTAAAAATAAAATTATAATAGGTAGGCTAGCAAGAATTGCCCTAACCTTCACTGAAGGTAACCTTGTTACCCCTTTGCTTCCCTTCTTATTTACCTATTGTTGTTTGTTTGATGTTATGATTAATCAAATGAAATTCATATCTAGAAGTCAAGGTCTTATGGAGGAATCATTTTTTTGAGGAAGCTACTTGGGAAGCTGAGGAGGATATGAAGAAAAGATACCCACATCTCTTTACTTCTGGAGAAATTCCAGAGCAAGGTAATAACTTTTTGTAAAACACTCTTTAAATTGATATGCTAGAGTGATCTCATTTGAGGACGAATGTTTCCAAGGGGGAGATATTGTAACTCCTTGATTTTAGAAAGACCTAAATCTAGAAAGAAAGAAATTGGAAATAGCTAAATTGAGGTTTGTTTAAGATACTCTTAAATCGTGAGTTTTTGGTCAACTTCAAACAATCATAACTTTCAGCACATAATGAGTTAGGTGGCCCATGAGATATGAAATCGAAGGTTGTTGAGTCCTCTTTTCAACTCCACCGAGTTTGCTAAATTCTAAGTTCAAATGAGGGAGATATGCTTGTTTGAGTTCAGCCTGTCCAGTTAAAGAAATTCATCCGAATTAAGGAGGGATAGTTAGGTCTTTTCCTTACCCCCACTAGCCTAGCTAATTTTTGTTGATCTATTAGGGTTCTTAAATGATTGAAATCAATTTTATTCCTTCTTAAACACGCTTAGGGATTTTGAGAGGAGTTCAAGAGGAGAAGAGAAGAACGTTTAAGATTCTTGCGAGCTTTCAGGATTTTTCCCAAGAATTTGATTCTTTCGAGGTATGTAGGCTTTCATAGTGATGGGTTAGTTCACCCTCACTCCAATCATGATTTTCCTTATTGAATTCATCTAGGAGATTTCTTGTATTGCGTTCTTGATGAGTTTTCTTGATATTTGTTTTTCATTCATTATTAATGGAGTTTGATGAGTTCTTGAGGTGAGAGTTTTGAGTTTGAGGATTGTTCTTGATGTAAATTGAGTGGGTTTTTGATGAACTTTGTTGGGTTTGGGAATCTAAATGAGTTTGGGGCTAAATCATTAGATTTTAAATGAGTTAAGCCTTGAATTGAAGCAAGAATATTCGTCAAAATCTAAATAGAGGGGTGGGGCGTCGCGCCTGCATAGCATTCTAACTATTGTTCAGTAGTTTGGGGCCTGGCGTACTGCACCACTCAGTGCGCCCCAAATTACCGTCAGTAGTTTTGGGGCTGGCGTCCCGCACCACTCAGTGCGCCAGGTCTCCTACCCTTCCGTCCTTCTTTCTGTATGTGTTTTCTCCAATCGTACCTATATTCTCTACTTGATATCCACATGTTAAATCTTCATTAATCCTTGAGAGATCATGCATATCTTAATCATAACTCTTAAATCTTCATTTCAAATGCAAGTAAAGATTAAGAGTAAGGTTCGAGAATGTCCTTTCGAGTCATTTGAGAAGTCTTTTACAATCTTTTAAAACTTGTTTAAAGACTTGAATACTTGAGCATGATGATGAGAAGAGTTGAGTTCATGTTTCCAAAATGAATATAAGGGAACTAATTATTCTCGAGTGTAAATGTTTTACATTTAAAAAAGAGAGGAAACCTTGATTTCCAATGAGTTCATGAGGAGTTTTTGAGCATTATCTCTTTCAAGAGAACCTTTTGAGTAATAAACTCAAAGTTTGAGGATGAGGAAATGTTTTTAAACATATGAGCATGAGTTATATTATTGTGAGTAGTATTGAGCACCGATATGGGGACAAGTTTAGACAACTCAAAGTTCTCATGATAAACCATGTATGCCAACATGGGTAAAGGGTCATACTTTTTAGACGATTCCTTATTGATTTTAAGCATAGCTTAGTGGATCCACTTAGTTGAGAATGTCTTATATTCCAGTAAGGTATAGGACAGTTCTGGCAGTGTGGGCGAGATGTTGTATCATCACATAGCTCATAGTGATGGTTGTAGTTAGAGAATCTCTCAAATAAGAGTGAAAGAGTTTATTGTTGTATTTTTAAATACATTGAGATATTATCTACTATTTTACAAGCTTTCTTTATACTACATCCTTATTGTTGCTTTTATATTGAATTAAGTTGAGTATTTCTGAGTTGAGATGAGGTGAGTATGCTTTTCTTTTTAATCAATTCAAGCTTATGCATGTGTTTTAGAGTTTCCCTTGCATGCTCGTGCATTCAATGTATTGACAACATTTGGCCTGCATCTTTTTATGATGCAGATACAAGTATTCAGGGTCATCAACAGGCGCTCCATTGATACCACTTGCAGTCCCAGTTAGCTTTGGTGAGCCTCCTTGCTTCCAGAGGATTTCCACTTTTATTTTCAGTCTTGTTAAGATGTTGTGGGTCTTGTCCGACGTCTATCACGGTTATTAGAGGCTTCATAGACAGTAGTGTTTTGAAGAGTCTTTTCTATTTTTATTGTTAATGTTTAAGACTTGAGTTGCCTTCTTATGGCTAGTTGAATATTTTTAAATATTCTGAGTTATGTATTTTGAGACATTTGAGTTAAATCTTTGCATTTGAGTTCCTATGTTGTTGAGTAAGTCTTCCGCTGAGTATTGAATCAGGCCAGGGGTTCGCTTGGGAACTAGAAATGGTTCTCGAGTGTTGGTCACGTCCAGGGTGTAGGCTCGAGGCTTGGCACTATTTTAAATGAATTGCACTGATCATTTGGGTTCGTGTTTAGCATAGGCCATGACCTATTTAGAAATAATAAGGAGAACTTTTAAAAATAGCAAACATTAGGCACTCAATATCTATATTTTGCTTTATTACGAATAATAGCAAAATGTTGGGAGAGGAAGGAGGAGAAAGGCGAACGAGATTTGGAAGAGAGAGGAGAAAGTTCATTTATTTTGCAAATTTCAGAGAAAAAATGCAAATACAAATTGATTTGTATCAAAATAAATACATATTAAGAGGAGAGAGGCGAGAGGAATCAAGAGAGAGAGGAGAGAGGATTGTATTTTGTATTTACTTTGCATTGTATTACGTGTTTATTTTATATCAATTGTATTCGAATTACAATGAATTATATTTTGTATATATTGGCATTGTATTCTTTATTTATTTTGTATCAATTGTATTCAAAATACAATGAATACAATTATATTCATCCTCTCTTTGATTAGATACAAACACATTTGACAGAAAGGATGAATGCTTATTGTATTCGTACAAATACAAAAATACAAAAATACAAAGTACAATTTTTCGAATACAAATTGAAATAATATACAAAAGTCTCACATATATTAAATTTAATACAATTGATACATTATACATTTGAATGAATTTCTTCTTATTGGCATGAGAGAGAAAAACACACACACACAGAGGGGGGGGCAGAGAGGGAGGAGAGGCAAGGGAGAGAGGGGAAGGGTACAAATAGACAGAGCGCGCGGGGGGGGGGGGGGNGGGGAGGGGGAGGAGAGGGCAAGTGAGAGGGAGGGTACTCCCTCCGTTTCAAAAAGAATTTCCTAGTTTTCTTTTAGTCTGTTTCAAAAAGAATGACCTCTTTCCTTTTTTAGCAACACTTTAACTTCAACTTTCCACGTGACATGTTTAAGGCCACAAAATTAAAGGACATTTTGGTACATTTGACATAACTTTAATTTAGAACCACAAGATTAAAAAGTCTTCTTTTTTTTCTTAAACCTCGTTCCAAGTCAAACTAGGTCATTCTTTTTTAAACGGATGAAGTACTATTTTTCATAGATAAAGAGTCAATATCTTAAAACGTCACTGAACTGTGGAAAATTATCTAACAAAGTCACTGAACTTTGTTTTATATGAATAAAATCACTAAACTTTAGACTTTTTTCTTCAAAAATCATTCAACTACATTTATCATTTAAATAAATTTCACATGATAAACTAAATTATTTTTTATATATTTAATTATAAACCCACAAACAAATAAAATTATAGAATCTATTTATTTTTATGTCATATAATCATAAACCCGTTAGTAAACAAAATTATATATTTTTTCTATTTTTATACCGTGTATGTTTTTTCTCAATTTTCAAAACAAGTAGTAGTTACGTTTTTTTTTTGGATTATGTCAGAAGCTCAAAGTTTCTATCATATCAATACCATTTGAAACACTTGTAGTCCTAATTTGTGTCTGACATAACCACAAAAAATTACAAAAATAATTCCAATATTTTGCTATGATTTCTAGTCTTTTTCTTCTTCTTTGATTCTGAACTTCAATAAAATACTCCTCCATAATTTTTAGAAGTCAATAAAGAAGTAGAAGAAACGGGAGACTCAACTTAATTACCAGGGGAAATATGGTTTTACTATTAGATGAATTCCATTTATGGGTAGGTTGGATATAATAATAAAATAGATTCTAAAAATTTATTTATTTGTGGGTTCATATTAAATAGCATAAAAAAATAATTTAATTTATCATGTCAAATTTATTTAATAATAATTGTAGTTAAATGATTATTGAAGATAAAAGTCTTAAGTTGATTATTGATACAAAATAAAGTTTAATGACTTTACTAGTTAATTTATCATAGTTCAGTGACCTTTTAAAACAGGGAAAATGTTCAAATATGTCATCGAACTTTCAGAAAAAGTTCATTTATGTCATCTGTTCAAAGTTTGACTCATCTATGACATTGTTGTTAAAGAAAAGGCTCAACCATGCCATTTTTTTTAGCTCCAATTTTGCAAAATCACTTTTTACACCCCCAAACAAGGTTTAACATTTTTCAATTGAAATTTGGATCAAATGTACTCTTTTTGTTTGTTCTTCCTTAAGAACACCAAGAACACATGAACATAAACAACTCCCAAATTTTCAACATATTCAATTCTTCACGAAATCATCTCAAATTTCGGCTACATCATTAATTTCTTTTTAAAAAAAAATCAAAATCCTAAAATCATTTGTAGAGTTTAAAAAAATTACTTGTATTAAAACAAAATATTCCAAAAAACAAATATCAGTCAAATTTTCAAAAAAATTGCTTTGATTCATGTTTTTGACATTAGATCTCTGTTTCCTAGTGTTTTTTGAGTCTACGTTCAAAATTTTAAATGATTTGAAGTTGTGGAGAAAATTCTACCATTAAATAATGTATAGTTTTGAAACTTTGAAGAAATTTCAAGTGAGTCTTGTTGATTTAGGTTGAATTTGTGCTCAAAAAATATTGAATTTTGATATCTAGCTCGAAGAGAAACTACTCTTAAAACTACGGCTCGTTACAATCCCTCTGTAACGAGCTGTAGCCCATAGCCCGTAAGTGATCCTAAAAAAAGCCCAACCCCACTTTTTTTTAAAAAAAATATATAAAGTCAGAAAGAAGCAAAATACAGCTATTACTGATTTTAATTTTCGCTAAAATGAAAAACTCAAAAGTAAGAAGTTTGGCCACCAAAGATGTGATGCAAAGGACTATTCTTTTCTTAATCAAAGATTTCAAATTTGAGGTGTAATGTGAATATTAAAATTTTTTTGATAATTGATGATTTTTTTCTTGAATAGAGTCTTACGCAATGTAAATTTCAATATAATTAAAATAATAATACAAATATTGAAGATGGAGAAAAAAAAAGTACTCGTTTTGTCCTACTTAATATAATTTATTTTCATTTTTAATTGGTGTAAAAAAAGATAAATTTATATATTAAGTAACAATTTAATTTTAAAATATTTATTTTATTTTAATAAAATAATTTAAAGTTATACAAATTAATTTCACAAATTTCAAACCCTTTTTTTTAAAAAAAAAAACTGTGACTTAACTCATATAAAATGAAATGACGGACGAAAGTTTAGTGGTGGGGGCAGTGGTGCTGATTCTAAAGCTAATAATAATAGATAAGAGTTGAGAAACATTCTCAAATTGGATTTTTGCGAGAACACTGTGTTGCTACTGTGGCAGACAAAAATCAGAAAAAACAACTTATCTTTTTTATGGATCGATTTTTTTGTGTTGTATTTTTCTCTCAAAGTTTTACATCTTCACGTCATTTATAATGCTTTTCACACTGTATTTGCACTGTTATACCTCAACTAATTTCATTGCGCCGCATCAAAGCTAATTTGGAACCTTCTTGAGTGAGTTTTTTTTCTTTTTCTGAAGATTAATGAATTTCTTTTTTCTCATAATGCATGTTCAATCAGTTTTTGTTTGAATTTTCTGATTTTGGATAACTTTTCTGCAAATGTTGTTTGAGTCCTTGTGATGGTCTATCGTTATAGATTTTGAAAATTTATCTTTAAATAGTTGCTTTGTTATAAAAGTTGATTTGATTTTTAACACA
Source organism: Solanum stenotomum (assembly GCF_019186545.1). NCBI lineage: Eukaryota > Viridiplantae > Streptophyta > Magnoliopsida > Solanales > Solanaceae > Solanum > Solanum stenotomum. The sequence continues at coordinate 59,369,591 of NC_064284.1, read as the reverse complement.
TAATCTTTGGATATGTATATTGGAAATGACTATAGGTAAGGTAGGTAACGTTTGTGTATATTCTGTGGTGTCAGACTTCACCTATGAGATACACCAAGTATATTTTTGTTGTTGATTTTTAAATATTTTCAAATTTCCAAAAAATTAGTCTGAGTTGGGTTTTTGGGACTTTCACTCGTAGAACTCCAATTTTTTTTTTAAGTAAAATGCATGTCCAAACACAATTTCAAATTTCAAAAAGTCAAATTTTCAAGTTTCAACTTTAAAATTTGTAATGAAAAAGGGGGTTTAGTGTTTTCCTTTTTGCCTTGTTATTAGTTTATATATATTTATGTTCCGCGTGGAAAATACTAGATTCAGTTGAAATGTATAAGTAGTATATAAACTCTCATCCTCCAATGTCCTGTTATGTTAATCAAGATTCTATGTCTTAGAAATTTTACATTTGCCTATATGAAACACTTTTTTTTTTGGGTGATAGTGGTTGTTTGTTCATATTTGTGCATTTTTCCAGAATCAGTTGATGCTTTTTGTCTAAAAATTTGAGTGGTGCTCTTCAATTCATACCATTCTGATATGTGTCTTTGCTGTGACAGGTTTTTTTCTACTTGTTTTCTCAAAAAAAAAAAAAAAAAACAATTTGGTGAAGTTTATATATAAAGAATTAGTTAAAGGGCGGTGGTGTCAGTGGAGTGCAAGTGGGATTGCCTCTGATTTTCAAGAAACTATAACTAGCATTTAACAGATACAGAATCATCAAAGAAATCAATTTTTTTTTTCTTGTTGAAGGCCTAAAAAAGCTCTGAATTTTAGATCAGAGGTGAGGAGAATTCGCGCCGGAAGATGAAGTATATGAAGCTTGGATCTAAGCCTGATCAGTTTCAGACTGAAGGAGATAGTATCAGGTGAATAATGAACTTAAATTTTGGTGAATGCTGTTGAGTTTTGTTTGTTCTGCATATATTTCTTGTTTCTGCTTTAATATGTGTTACTCGAGCCGAGGGTCTTTCGAGACTACATTGGATTTGTTGTTGTTGTTATTTCTTATTTCTAGATGATTTTAAGTTTTATGCACTGATCGACAGGGTACTTTTTATATTACTATAGTGCTATGGTTGTTGAAACTTTTGCTGTCTTCATTTAAGTTAGTTTTTCCTCTCATATTACAAACACAGAAAGCACATCATGCTGTAAAATTTTGATGAAATATGTTTTTGCGGTTATAGTTGCTTAAATCAATCTTCAACTGTTTGGTTGGGTAAAAAATTGAAATTCTAAGTTTGGCTGAGTTGCGGGGACTCTTCACTTTCGATGTTGCACCCGTGTCGGATTCTTCAAAAATATAATACTTTTGCAGAATCCGACACACACCTGTTGACATTTTGTGGAGTCCGAACAACATAGGAGCTTGGTTGGTTTTGCAGGTGGCATTTGAAGATGAATATGAGTAGCGAAAAATTGAAAATAATGTTAGCATGTTGGTTGGTAGAAGCACTGTGATCTGGAGTAGCAATAGAAAAAGTTTCATAAATGGCTTACACACTTAGTAGATTATCAAATGTTTTTCTTGAAAAATTTAGATCATCAAACATCAGAAGACGATTTTGTCAACAAAAATATATTCTTGAAAAATGTTGTCTTTCAAACTAGACTGGACCTTTAAGTTAATGTTTTCACATTTATTGGCCGTTCCGGTAACTCCTATTGAATATTTTCGATCTAACAATCAAAAGTAATAATTCGACCACTTCCCTTATCACACGAGAACTAACCTGGGCCATTGCCTTGTTCTTGGTTCCCCACCTCTTATCAAATATCACAACAGGCATATCTGGATCAAGATAGATAGAAGCCCTTTTGCTGCCTTTGATTTATAGTCTAATTTACGCTACTCTAAACTCTTGATGTGTTCTAACTCATTGCAATGATGTGTATATGTTTGACTTGTTTAACGTGTCTGAGCTCATTTATTTCACATTTTCAGTAAGTAAAAGAAAACAGTATATTTCTGGTTGTGTTCTTTTGAATTAATACCGTGTTGATCCAGTTGAAACCTGGATCAGAGAAAGTGTAGTAGTACCTTAAAGGTAAAGTAGTATATAGGTTTCTTTGCCTTCTCTGAACTAGGATCCAATACTTTGGAAAAAAGTGTTAGTGATACCAGGGAAGCGTTCTAATAGTGTTATCTCTTCTTCCACTCCTCCCCGAATGTACAACTAATGAAAATCACAGTGATGGTGTGCTGCTCAGGGACTGCTCCGATACATTTTTAGGCTGTAGATATGTTAGTAGCTTTACATACCGAGGAACTTATTACTTAAGGGTCATTTTCTCAAACTGGAAATGATAATTATGATTCAGGAAGGGAAACATACACCATCGTTACATGACAGAGAGCCCCTCTCTGTGTGAAATCTAGAATGAAGGAATAGGAAAAGTATGCTACAAGCACTCAGATCATGTGGCGGTTACAATGCCCTTCATGAAAAGAAGACTTAACATTCATATATTTAGAATAGCTCCTTTGTTAGTTAGTAAACCTCCAGTTTTCAGTCTACGCATATCAACTTATATAGCATTTGTTGTTTCAAATATTTGCTTGTAGTTATTCATCTACGTTTCACATATGAAGAAGTGATGTGGTAATTTGAGATTAATTTTAAAGTTTTGATTAGGCATATGATCTATGAACTTTATATTCAGGTATGTAGCAGCTGAATTGGCTACTGACATGGTTATCAATGTTGGAGATGTGAAATTTTACCTCCACAAGGTAAGTAACCTTTCTCATTCCATATTTGTCAGTTGTTTTCTGAATGAGAAATAGCAAATATACTAATAGAAGTACATTTTCTTCAGTTCCCACTTCTGTTGAAGAGTTATCGCTTGCAGAAACTGATTGCTTGTACAAACGAGGAAAATAGTGATGAAATCAACATCCATGATATACCTGGTGGACCTGCTGCTTTTGAAGTATGCGCAAAGTTCTGTTATAATATGACAGTAACTTTGAATGCATATAATGTCGTTGCAGCTCGTTGTGCAGCAGAGTACTTGGAAATGTATGAGTCAGTTGAGAAGGGAAATCTTATCTACAAGATTGAAGTTTTTCTTACGTCTAGCATCTTCCGGAGCTGGAAAGACTCCATCATTGTTCTTCAGACCACAAAAGCTTTTCTTCCCTGGTCCGAGGAATTAAAAATCGTTAGTCATTGCCTGGAATCTGTTGCTTCTAAAGCTTCTGTAGACACCTCAAAGGTGGACTGGTCTTACACTTATAACCATAAAAAGCTTCCATCCGAAAACGGAAGTGATCTGCACTGTAACGCGGTGAGCTGGCAACAACTTGTTCCAATAGACTGGTGGGTTGAGGACCTTTGTGAGCTTCATATTGATTTGTATAAAAGGGTCATAGTAACAATAAAAACAAAAGGAAGGATTTCTTCAGAAGCAATAGGTGAAGCATTGAAAGCATATGCCAACCGGAGGCTCCCGGGATTCAGCAAGGGCAGTATACAAGGAAGTGATCCTGAAAAGTATCGGTACATGGTTGATACGATTACTTGGTTGTTGCCCAAAGAGAAGAACAGTGTTTCCTGCAGTTTCTTGATGAAATTGCTGCAAACATCTATTGCATTCGAATGTGGACAAACGACGAGAAGTGAACTGAAGAGAAGGATTGGCCTGCATATGGAAGATGCAACAGTAGGTGACTTACTAATTCGAGCTCCAGATAGTGAGACTATTATATTCGATATTGACATAGTACACGACCTCGTAGAGAATTTCATGTTGCATCAAAAGAGTGGTCAGATTGATAGTTCTGCAGATAATAGATTCCACGATATATGCCCCGCATTTGCATCAGATGCTTCCGAAGTAAAGGTGGCTAGGGTAATCGATAGATACCTTGCTGAAGTTGCTAGAGATCCAAATCTACCACTATCGAAGTTTATCAATCTTGCAGAATTGGTCTCTAGCTTCTCTAGACCTTCCCATGATGGAATTTACCGTGCTATTGACATGTATCTTAAGGTATCATTTTGTACTTCTCTTGTTTGAGTTGCAGTTTGTGTTCATGTAAGCTCGAGAGCCTCACTCTCAAGAGGGAAAATGCCAATATTATGTGAAGAATTTCTCGTCAAGGATCATGAATGATCATTATTTTGTTTTGACAGGAACATCCTGGGATAACCAAAAGCGAGAGAAAAAGAATTTGTAGGCTAATGGACTGCAGGAAGCTATCAGCTGAGGCCTGCATGCATGCTGTGCAGAATGAGCGCCTTCCTTTACGAGTAGTTGTACAAGTTCTGTTCTTTGAGCAACTCAGAGCCACAGCATCATCCGGTGGTGGCAGCACTCCTGACCTGACTAGATCGGTCAAGTCTTTGCTCCCGGTGGGATCTCAGAGGTGCTCCACATCTGCTACATCCAACATTGAGGACAATTCGGATGCTATGCTCACAGCCAAGGAACTTAAAGCTCTGAAAGGTGAGCTTGCTACTCTAAGATTGAGAGACAGAGGAGATAACAATTGTCGTAACTTGAATGACACAAAAACAAATGCTGCAACGGTTGACGATAGCAAAGTGAGGAGTTCAATCATGTCCAAAAAGATGCTCTCAAAACTATGGTCAAATAAAGATAGACAAAGTGAGAATAGCAGCTCAGATACATCAGAAAGCCCATCATCTTCTAATGCAGGGGAAACAAAGTCTACCTCATGTAGAAGTGGGAGGCATTCCCTCTCTTAGTATTAGCTGAAAAGTAGCCACGAGCTCAAAACCGACCACAGACCAGTGCCCGATATTGAAGAGGAGAAGGGTAGAGGGACGTGTCCATTTGAGCCGTGTGCTCGCTGGGAGATTTCTCGTTTATATAAGAAGAAAACACAGCTGCAGAGTGAACATAGTTTCCCTCATCATGTAAACTATTGCACTCCCTGTTGACTCTAGGCTAATCCACTTAGAGAAAGTATAGATTAGAGCAAAGGAAAGTTTTTGTAGAAGGAAACAAGTTCTATGGTAGCTTTCAAATTCTTTCCCTAAAAGTTTTCTTTCTCTGTTAATAAGTGGCTCCCATACACCAATTGTATCATATTCTTGACAATAAAACTCTCTACTATTATCAGTTGTCGCTCTATATTTCCTTTTTTCTCTTTTGGTAACTCAAACTTACAACCTTCGGGTTCGGGTTGGAACTTGGAAGTGACGAGTGCTTACCATCCAAGCAACTTCCTCTTTTTGCGCAATGAATACAGTCTATGTCAATTGTATTCATTTGCGATGAATACAACATGTATTTTTGTACACGCAATGTATGAAAACATGCTGAGAAAAGTAATTGAATTGAAGAACTTTGAGAAGAAGAGAAAAAATGAATGATCTTATTACTTTTCTTCATCACGTGCACTATATATATATAGGCTTATACAACCATCTAGCAGCTTCTAGAATCTTCTAACTAACTCAGCCTCATCACAGTAACAACTTTTCTAACTGACTCAATGTAACAGTAACTCTAACTAACTCAATGAATCAGTAAAAACGAAACTGTTATTTATTTTTCAACCATTATTTCAACACAATGGATACATTGGAGCCAACATTCAAAGAAATAGGGATGGAGTATACAAGAACAAAAATACAGGGGTGTATACATAGGTACATAATCACAAAAATATAGTCAAACAAGGATTCACTCATAAGAATATAGTCAAATAAGGATACAAACAACAAACTACATCACACTCATGTTTAAAAAAACCAATAGGCGAAATTTATAGAAATATAAGGGGTATATATGGGTACAAATAATAAAAATACATTCCATATCTTAAGAAAAATTAATACATACATGATACGAGATACAAAAATTCATCCCATAGACATAGAGTGACATACATAAAAATACATTTCTAATAATATCTGGAATTTATCTTATATTCACTGACAATATTAATAATTTTTATACAATCAACACAATTTAATATATTATAGAAAGTTACTTGTCTTATTGTATGCAAAGTTTATTTTTTCATGTATTAATTATTTATTTCACTTTATGTACTGCATAATTTTCCATCATAATGTATACATATATTAGTTATATGATCAAATTAAACACCGTATTAATTTTATACATACATAATTTACCTCCTAATCAGGTAATAGAAACATTAAGGAACTTGGTCCAATTTTATTGTCATTCAGTAGCCATGCAAACTTCGATCAATTAAATGCTCCACAGTCTTTACGAATATTTCCATGTTTACCCAACTCGGCCCAATTTAGTCATCGCATTCACAAATGCGGTTTCGAAAACTTTAGAATTGCTGGCCCATAAATTAAAAGTACCCTTGGACCTTTGGTCTGTGAATAAAACTTTATCTGAGGTGAATAGGCCCATTCCATTTTTTCAAGTTTTTGAAGTACAGAAATTTCATATATTTGAAGGTTAATTACATCCTATTTCGAAAGTTTTCCCAATTATTAAAATTCAGAATTTTTCTCTACTCTCGGATATATTTTTTGGTTGTCCGATACATTGCTTAATGAGAGGAACATATCCGAGAGACGACATGGATGTATCCGAAAGGGGATGAATGTATACAGGAGGGGAATAGGGATATATCCGAGAGGGGATTTTAATAATTTTTTTAAATGATAGAAAATTTTAGAGATTATGATATATTTATGTAATTTTTTCATATGGATATAATAAAAGGTCAGTTTACGTACCCATGCAATTTTAGATAGTGTTTTTAGGCAGTCAATTAGTTTGCTGAAAAAATAAATTAACAGCCATCACAATATTCAGATAAAATAATACCTAAATTTACAACTAAAAACAGTAAAAATACAATTTATGATTTGTTTGAGCAAGCCTCTAGTAAGTCAAAAATATTAAGTTCTTAGAAAATAAAATGCTATTTTTTTTAAGTTAGATATTTAGCCAAATTTTCAGGAAAAATTAAGTGTGAATTTTTGTTTTATTTTTATCTATATAATATTTTTACATTTTTATGAAACAATACAAAAACCATGAAACCATTAAAAAATATATTTAATGGCACATGAAAGTCATCTAAAACTGCATTGATGATTATTTGAGCAAACCTAATGAACGTGAACCGATACACTCTCTGTCCCTAAGTATGTAACAACCTGTTAGTTTATTTTGAGTATTAGAACTGTTTCAATTTTTCTTAGATTTAAATGGTAATTTTGAACGAGTTATTTAACTAGGATTACTTAGTTGGTGGATATCTATTAAATAGTTAATTTTTATTAGTTGATGGTTAATGGACTAAGTCCATAATTTATTTAATATCCTATATTAATTGGTTAATATTTATTAAAATAAGTTAGGGGTTTATTACTTTTAATATATAATCTATATATATAATAGGAGAGGTGATAGAGCTTACGTGTCAGCGCCACAATTAATCTCTAATTTTTTATTTTTAAATTATAAACTAATTAAATAGAATTAATGTGATTTTTTTATTAAAGGGAAAACAGTTACTATTTTAGAAGACAAATTAGAATTTTTAGTGGGGTATTCATGTGAGGTAGGTCAGGTAAGGAATTGGATGTTGGGAAACATGTTACAGTGGGGGAAGAGAAAGTATTGTCCTCAATTGTTAATTAATGAGGTGCTAATGATTACTATATCAAAGAAGGCATAAGTTTTGTATATTGTTAAACATAAATTGACACCACCGACATTTTAAAGTGGCTCCGTTGTTTGAGATTTTCCTTAGTTATCATATTATGACTCAAGTTTTAATATATTGAAGTAGTTAATTATTAGAAGTATGGTATTATGTAAATATCATTCGAATTATGATATTGGAAAAATTGGGACTTAACCCTAGACTTGAAACTTGGAAAATATGATAGTTGAAATGTTGATTGGCATCAAGATTTACGAACTTGATTATAAATTTGGGTGAATTGTTGGTTCAAGGCTAAACACATAGTAATGTTGGTGTTGTTAATTTCAAAATCTTATTCGTAATTTGTTTGGATAGATTGTATTGATTTGGAGCCCAATGAAAGGGGAAGACAAAAGTCCCGGAGTGATTGTTCGACTATTTGAGGCAGGTGGATTTCTAAACCCTTATTAAGTGTATGAAATTCGTGTATTTTCTTGTAATATGTGTTTGGGTAATGAGACTTGGTGATGGGTTGACTTGTCCACATTAATTAATTCTAATGATGAAAAAGGGGTAGTAAAAGGCAATATGATTAAGTGTTTGTGTGTGATGTGTTGAGAATGGCTTGAAAGGCTTGTTGAATCATTGTTGATGTTGTATCATGACTGTGTTGTTGTGAATTGTGCAATGTTATGAAAATGGTCATCTCCTCATTATTTGTGTGAACATGTCATTTGCATTATTCTGAGACATGGTTGTGACAAGTGTTATGTGAATTGACAAAGAATAAGAAATTAAACAAGATGTACCATTTCGAGGGACGTATCGCGCGCCGCGATGGATACTATATATCAAGGGACGTATCGCGCGCCGTGATGGATACTATTATCGAGGGATGTGTCGTGCGCCGTGACAGATGCATGGACATATATGTCCCCCATGGGTCCCGGACTGAGAGACAGCGGATGTGTATCATTAGGTCAGACATGCATCACTATACTTGACATTGCATTTCATTGCATTACACATATTTATCATTAGTGAACCTGATATTGTGTTTTGCTGATCTTGTGAGTGCCTTTCTGTGGAACTTTGATTGATGAATGTTGAGCTTGTTCTTGAGAATATGTAATTGTTAGAGTGTTGTTGTCGAGTTGTGTGTTATGTGAATTGTGAACTGTTAGGTTGGGCTGGTCTTATACAGGTTGTAGTGGTGGAGGTTCGGTTGGTGTGTAAGGAGTACCCGTATTCTATCTCATTAGCTTGTGTTTAGAGGTTTACTTGCTGAGTACCGTGTGGTTTGGTACTCACCCCTTGCTTCTACATGTTTTGTAGGTTACGAGCCTGGATTTTGTGGTACTTGTCATTCTCTTCTTTTCTGAGGCTTCTTGGAGATTTGTGAGGTAGATGTTTATCACCTCAGCGGACCTTCTTACTCCTATTTATGATCTTGTTCTATTCTAGAAACAAGGTCATTTGAGACCGGTGTTTTTCTTTTGAATCATTGTAATACTTTAGAGGCTTGTAAACGTGACAACCAGATTTTGGGGGTATTTTTGAGTTGATTATAAAATTTCCGCATTTTATTGTAATGGTTGAGTTTTAGGCTGACTTGTCTTGATGGGATAAGACGAATGTCATCACGCCCATTTTTGGGTTGTAACAAAATGGTATCAGAGCCCCAGGTTCATAGGTCTCACGTGTGTACAAGCTGAGTCTAAGTAGAGTCTCGAGGATCGGTACAGAGATGTCTGTACTTATCTTCGAGAGTCTATAGTGACTTTTAGGAAAAATCTTCGCTTCTTAAATCTCTATCGTGCGTACTTGATCCGGTTTTAAAAACTTATCGCTTTATTCCATTCACTCTCACTTATATGATGACTCGTGTGTAGTTCCTCATGTGAGTAGTTAATGTCGTGTATGGTTTGAATGTTAGATATGGTATTAAGGTGGAAGTAATATACTTATGGAAAGGATGTGTGGTTAGATTTAGAATGTTTAACAATTTGAAGGGGCTGTGTAAGGTTAGTTACCCTAGTAAAGTGAATAGTACTTATGTGGTTATATGATATTTAGAGTAGTTTAACAATTGAAAGTGGAATGATTAAAAGGATGGCTAGATAATGAATATTGTAACTTTGGAAACTACAATTAGTAAAGTTATCATAACATGAACGGGCTGCTTAGAAAATGATGAAAATGATGATGCACCAATTAAGGTTAGAATTTCTACTACGACTTTATAGATTGTGTGTATATCAAAGAAAGTCATGATACGACTACTATAATAGTATCGATACTTACTTGGTTAGAGTTATGAAGTGTGTTACTTTTGATATTGACCTGGCATATAAAAGAATACATATAACTTGGGCTAGATACGAAACTGATTTGGTAATATTTTAAAGCTATTCGATGAGTTGAAATGTGTGACCTATATGGATATGATCTTCTCAGTAGGTATGATGTGTTCTAGTGGTGGATCTAATGGACTTTCATGATGTGGTACTAGTGGTACATGGAAACAGATACGTCGATTGTCAAGTGCGAATACAAACTACTTAAAGAGTTATCAGTTGTATCATATGCTCGTATAATGAGATTTGGTGTTGCATTTACATTTGAGAAACCAATTAGGTTCTTACTGTGGATGGATGGGTTAAGCATTATTTATAAGGAAGCTTTTAGTGGTGGATCTTTGGTATGATATTGAAGTGTTTAGGTTGTGAAGTGAATCTTGAGGATTTTAGATGAGTGTTGATTTCACCGTAAGCTCCTTGGAAGTGGATCTACATTAGGATGACAAGCTTATAGGTAAAGGAAGACTCAACGAGTATACTTGTGTGAATGTAATCGAGAATTTTAGTAAGAAAGTGTGTATAAAATTGGGTTAGTCCTTTGATTTTGGTTGGTATAACTGGATTAAGTTGTCATGTCGATGACAAGGTTGACTTCTAGATGATGGCAATGGCTACTTAGTATAACGATAATAAGAGTTCATGATGGATTATACAAAGATGCAACTATATGATAAATATTGTTGGTTAAATGGATTTGATTTTTCATGGTAATGACGACTTGCGAGTACCTAATGTTATGATTTGCTACTATTTGATGAGTAACGTGGTTGCATGGAAAGTTATAGGAGGTGCTGAGACACCACTCGAATAGAATTGAAATGAACTAGAGTCATAATGAAAAAATAGTGGGATGTAGTGTAGCCTTCGAAAAGAGGTGAGAGCAAGAATATTTTCTCTTATTGCAAGGGCTAAAGAGGTATCTTCAAAGGGATTGAGAATTGAGGTATAAAGACATGTAATTCCATCTGTTTTACTATGGTTATGATAATAGTGTTACGTGTCATTCATATCAGTTAAAAGTTGTTGGATAAGATTTGAGAAAGAAGTCTGTAGACGATTGACTCGAGTGTGATGATAAGTGCTTTATTGTTTTGAGTTTGGTAATTGGTACAATTGAATTTTAACGAAGGTTACGGTAAGATCAATGGAGAGGCGATCAATTATAGGCTAAGATACGCGAATTCATAAAGATCTTCAAGGTATGAGCTAATGTTGATAGATAATGGGATTGTGTTACATAGTTGGATTCAAAAGTTCAAGTTTTTCATGGTGAGTTTATGTTTGTGATAGTATGTTTTGTCAAGGTATGGATAGATAAGGTAAGAAATGATCGATCGCTTTGAATATTGAACATTTGAAAGGACTTGTACATGATTTGAGTCATAAAGTGTGTTATTTTGGGTTTTCAATGGACTTAAGGAAGGGTTTCATTTAACATTTTTATTTAGAGGATAAGGTAAAAATGTCAAGGGTTTTTGGCCAAAGAATAAGATTGGCGAGCGAGACAACAAAAGGAACAAGAGTCTGGTGTATTGAAAAGTTCAATATATTTAGAATTTTATGTCATGGGAAAGATTTAAGAAAAATGAAGGAATAAAACCTCTCGTATAAGCCATTGGTTTGTAGTTGAAGGATGTATTGATTTTTGCCTATGAGTTTAGATATGACTGTGAGATGTGAACTAGTTTGGTACAGACTTACTAGGAATTTATCATCGACTTTTCTAAAGATTGAGTTTTTGTTTGGGTGACAAGCAATGATGTGTGGAAGATTCTATGTGGTTATGTCAAGCTAGATTGTTCAAATTATGATAAGTAACTTATTGATGATCAACGGTGTGGACCTACAGTTTTATATGATTAATGAGGATTCGAGGGGATTGAAACTACTTTGTTGATGGGACGATACAAACAGTTATGATGTGCTACATACGCATTTGATAGTGAGTAGAGGTTATGAGCTTATAGTATACCGTATTATTAGAGTGACCAAGAGTTTCTCTAAGTTTTAACATGAGGTATATTATAGGTTGAATGGTAATTGAAACTTGGTATGTGAAAGATTATGTGGAGTTGAATTTGGGTGTGATTTAATAGTTTTGTCTCGCTGGAAAGATACTATCAAATTTGAAATTAATCTATCAGCCTTGTGTGGGACTCGTATTTATCATAAAATGCTTATTTGGAAAGAGAGAGTGCCATAGTTTGAAAATTTTGGAGGTGATAATGTGTTTGTTAAAAGACTTTGATACTAGTAACGATTTGAGAGTAAGGTAAATGATCAGTGTGGTTATGATGAATTGTTAGTATTAAGAGTGTTGACTTTAATGGAGTATTGTGAAGATCATATGGGATTCAATGAATCGAGTAATGTTTATGATTGTAATGAAGACTAGACTAATTGATTGTGAATGGCTAAAATTCAAGGAGATGGAGTTAAATGGATGAAAATGTTTTATATGAGCACTATAGAAGAAATATCTAGTGTTATTCGACTTTGATTCTGTATATTCTTATATGACCATCTACTTCGTTTTGGATATGGTTTGGAGTGTGATTTGCTACCTATACCCATACGTGTTTTCATATCTATGGGTGAATTCCTAGTGGTGGATCGGGTGTACTAATCATGTGATTGTACTCTTGGTAGTGTGGCATCCTTGGTTAGACTTGTTCACTTCAGTTGTGGCATAGTTGGTGTTGTTTGGAAAAGTAGAAGTATACCATTGTTTCTATATGCACGACCTTGCTTATGAGAACTTATAGAAGATCTTTCGTGAATAATTACAGTTATCTGACAGTGTTGTTAAAGGTTATGCATCCTAGAGTCTACCACTTGTTGGGTGCTTACTTGATCTTGTTCTTTTTTGGATTAGATATGTTTGATTCTCCCATGTGGGTACCCGATGTCTAAAGATCAGATTTTTAAAACTTAAGCTTATGAAAAGATTGTGTTGTGAAAAGGGAATCGTGATAAAATATGTGATGGTTTGTGCATTATGAGTGTCTACTGGTTGATTCAGGCTCACTTCTGGTTGTAGTCAGTATTGATTCAGAAGGTTTTCTTGGTTATGTGAGAAAAGATTCGTCATGATGTTTGTGTTATGGTCCAGAGGGTTTCAGTTTAGATTTGGTTCATAGATTAGTCTGTGGGTTCGTAATCACTCGTGATTTGTAAATTTGTCAAATTTGATTCCAAAGTTCAGTAATTAGTAGTTGATCTTGATTGGATGGTCTTAAGGAGGAGCTCACTTGGAGAGATGAGCACCGAGTCTAAAAGATCATTTCTCAGGCTTTTGGTAACGTCGATTATTCTTCCTTCTCCGTCTTTATGTTTGAGGACGAACATGATTTTTAGTGGTGGATAATGTAACGACCCTATTAGTCGTTTATGAATTTTAATCATTATTTTTATATTAACCCTTTTTAGTAGCTTTTATAAATAATTTATGAGTTATAAGAATGAGTGATATGATTTTCAGATTTAATAAAAGATTATTTTGTTGCTACTAATAAAAAAAGGAAAATAAATAAATAAAAAAATTAAAGGAGGAGTAAATGGGCAAATATTGCTGAACAACAGCAGTTCGCGCAGAGGGAAAAAAATAGAAAAAAGAAAGGGTTTGGGTGAGAACTTACCTCGAGTTGCGGCGTCCCACGAGAGTAACCATATTCAGGTAAGAACCTCAAATTTAAACTCTTTAATCCCATAATGAATTGTATAATCATGAATTAATGAATGTGTTGTCACTTGGAAGGGAAGGAGTATTATATTGGTTTTTAGAATGTATTGTTCTTTAAATTAATGTTGATGTACGTGGGCTTGGGAATTTGGCGTACAAGTTTTAGTGGGGTATTCATGTGAAGTAGGTTAGAGAGGTAAGGAATTGGATGTTGGGCAACATGTTACAGCGGGGGAAGAGAAAAGTGTTGTCCTCGATTGTTAATTAATGAGGTGCTAATGATTACTATTTCAAAGAAGGCATAAGTTTTGTATATTGTTAAACATAAATTGACACCACCGACATTTTAATGTGGCTCCGTTGTTTGAGATTTTCTTTAGTTATCATATTATGACTCACGTTTTAATATGTTGAAGTAGTTAAATATTAGAAGTATGGTATTATGTAAATACCATTCGAATTATGATATTGGGAAAATTGGGACTTAACCCTAGACTTGAAGCTTGAAAAATATCATAGTTGAAATGTTGATTGGCATTAAGATTTACGAACTTGATTATAAATTTGGGTGAATTGTTGGTTCAAGGCTAAACACATAGTAATATTGGTGTTGTTAATTTCAAAATCTTATTGGTAATTTGTTTCGATAGATTGTACTGATTTGGAGCCCAATGAAAGGGGAAAACTCAAGTCCCGGAGTGATTGTTCGACTATTTGAGGCAAGTGGATTTCTAAACCCTTGTTAAGTGTATGGAGTTCATGTATTTCCTTGTAATATGTGTTTGGTAATAAGACTTGGTGATGGGTTGACTTATCCACATTAATTAATTCTAATAATGAAAAAGAGGTAATAAAAGGCAATGTGATTAAGTGTTTGTGTGTGATGTGTTGAAAATGGCTTGAAAGGCTTGTTGAATCATTGTTGATGTTGTATCATGATTGTGTTGTTGTGAATTGTGCCATGTTATGAAAATGGTCATCTCATCATTATTTGTGTGAACATGTCATTTGCATTATTCTGAGACATGGTTGTGACAAGTGTTATGTGAATTGACAAAGAATAAGAAATTAAAGAGGATGTACCATTTCAAGGGACATATCGCGCGCCGCGATGGATACTATATATCGAGGGACGTATCGCGCGCCGCGATGGATACTATATATCGAGGGACGTATCGCGCACTGCGATGGATACTATATATCGAGGGACGTATCGCGCGCCGTGATGAATGCTATTATCGAGGGACATGTCGTGCGATGCGACAGATGCATAGACATATATGTCCCCCATGGGTCCCGGACTGAGAGACAACGGGTGTGTATCATTAGGTCAGACATGCATCACTATACTTGACATTGCATTCCATTGCATTGCACATATTTATCATTAGTGAACCTGATATTGTGTTTTGCTAATCTTGTGAGTGTCTTTCTGTGGAACTTTGATTGATGAATATTGAATTTGTTCTTAAGAATATGTAATTGTTAGAGTGTTGGTGTCGAGTGGTGTGCTATGTGAATTGTGAACTGTTAGGTTGGGCTGGTCTTATACAGGTTGTAGTTGTGGAGGTTCGGTTGGTGTGTAAGGAGTACCCGTATTCTATCCCCTTAGCTTGTGTTTAAAGGTTTACTTGCTGAGTATCGTGTGGTTTGGTACTCACCCCTTGCTTCTACAATTTTTGTAGGTGACGAGCCTGAATTTTGTTGTACTTGTCATTCTCTTCTTTTTCAAGGCTTCTTCGAGATTTGTGAGGTAGATGTTTATCATCTCAGTGTACCTTCTTACTCCTATTTATGATCTTGTTCTATTCTAGAAACAAGGTCATTTAAGACTGGTGTTTTTCTTTTGAGTCAATTGTAATACTTTAGAGGTTTGTACGCGTGACAACCAGATTTTGGGGGTATTTTTGAGTTAATTATAAAATTTTCGCATTTTATTGTAGCGGTTGAGTTTTAGGCTGACTTGTCTTGATGGGATAAGACGAGTGCCATCACGCCCATTTTTGGGTCGTGATATACTATTACTCATTACATATTAGTCTCTATTTTGAGTTGGTCGGTGATATCTACTCAGTACATATTGCCCTATACTGAGCCCTACTTGTGTTTTTCTTTATTTTTCTTTTGTGGAGTGCAAAGAGTGTGCCATCTGTAACACCCCAGAAACTTTTTGAAATAAGACTCGAACCATCCTTCATTGTGAGTAGGATTTTACAAAAGAATTTAAAATTTCTTAACTATTAAGGTCAGGTCACTAGATATAGAACATTGAGTTCCAAAAAGAATTAAAAAGAATTCATTCAAGTCATTCCCTAGTTCTTTTAAGTTTTGGGTCAACTTCAAACGACCATAGCTTTTAGTACATGATGAGTTAGTGTCCCATAAAATATCAAATGCAAGGTCTTGGAATTCTCTTTCCAGCGCCACTGAGTTTGCTAATTTTCGAGCTCGTATGAAGGAGATATACCCATTTGAAGTCGGGTTGTCCAAGTAAGGAAAGTTACCCAAAAATATGAGGGGTATTTTGGTCTTTTCCAAATCCAATCGGTTTTAAGCGTTTTTAGTAAGGTTGTAGAAGTCTAAACTGATTAGAATTAGTTTCATTTATCCCCAAAAGCGTTTAGGGTTTCAGAGAGAAGATTCAAGAGGAGAAAAAGTTCAAAGTTTCAACCGTTCGTTCAAGAAATGCAAGATTTCGCCAAGAACCTAGTTCTTTGAGGTATGTAAGCTTTCATAGTGTTAAGTTTGTTCACCCACACGCCAATCATGAGTTTCTTTTGCAAATATATCCATAAATATTGAGCAATTTAATTTCTTGATGAGTTCTTGATAAGTGTTCTTGAAGTTTCCTTATCGATTAAGTTTTGATGTAAGATTCTACTTCGGTCAACTTCAAACGACCGTATCTCTTAGAATATAAAGAGTTATGTGGGTCATAACCTATCAAATTAAAAGTATTTGAATCTACTTTCCAACGCCACTAATTTTGCATCAATTCAATTTCTGAGTAAAAAGTTATTACTATTTTAGTAATCTATACAGTGTTGTTACGAATTAGCTGACGGGAAAAAATTAAAAAGGTTTTTTTTTACCTTGAAGATAACCCTAAATGAATTTCTTGACTAATAAAAGGCTAAAAACAATCAGATTTTCATCTTTTAATCCATCATTCTCTTCTCTCTCAAATCCTAAGACAAAACCCTAAGGAAAAATAAAAGTAGAAGACTTCATTCAAGATTCTTCTTCAAGGTAAGTTTTTCTCCAAGAATTTCATTATTTTCAACTCAAATTCTTCCATACAATTATGAATCACTAATGAAAATCATAATTCTTGGTCATAGAGATTTCAAAAAACTAATTCAAAAATCTCAACAAAGGTTTTCTTGATCATTTACCTTCAAACTAGGGTTTCAAGGCTTCTAATCAAGTTCTTCTTCAAGATTCTTCAAGAACCTTGTTCTTCCTGGTATGTAAGGCTATCATAGTGTTGGACTAGTTCGTCCTCACGCCCTACATTTTTTTTCAAATCAGTAAAAGAGAAATCTAGGATTCTACGCATAGATTTGAGTATTCTTGAGATAAGTTGATTTGAGTTCTTGAGTTTATGGTTCTTTTAAAAAAATTATATTCCTAATTATTGAGTTTCTATATATTTTTATTGAGATCCTTGAGTTGATTTTTTCATTTTTATAATTCAACATGAATTCTATTTTGAGTTATAAATCTTGAGAAGTTTTTCAGAGCCAACACTTGAATTTTAAACTGAGTTTCGAGGAAGTAAGTATGAGAATGAGAAGAGTCGTATACATGAGTTTCATATTATTTTTAGACCCTTGAGTCGAGTCGTTTATGCCCATTAATTCCGCATGAACTCCATCAGTTAAGTATTTTTGGGAGGAGTAGTATCTTCAAGTTCTGAGTCTTGGGTATTGAGTTCTCAATCATTTTGGGATTATATTCCTAATCACGGGGCTACTACATGTTACCCATGAAGGTTCTTGAGTTGAGTAGTTCATGCCTATAATTTCGCATGAACCCTATGAGTCGAGCAGTCTTGAGATGAGAGGCATCATTAACATTCTTGAGTTGAGTCGTTTATGTTCATAATTCCGCATGAATCCTATGATTTGACTTATAAATTTTGAAAAGATTTTTAAAGCCAACAGTTGAGCTCTTAAACTGAGTTTTGAGAAAGTAAAGATGAATTTTGAGAAAAATTGAGTATGTCATCAATGTATGAGCAGTATGGTATTAGATATACCATCGATGTTTATGCAGTATGACTTCCCGAGTCATCAATGATCATATTATAATATGATTTTGAAATGTTTTTGAGAAAAAGTTCAAGTATGAGTATAAGGGGACTATGTATTTTCAGAGGCATCAATTTATACATTGATGAAAGAGAAACTGAAATTTATAAATGAGTTATGAGTTCAAAAGTTATTTCAAGAGTAGTTACCTCTTTTAATAGGGTAGTTTGATCAATTATCTCAAACAAGATGAAGAGTCATATTTTTAAACATATGAGCTGAGTATATTTTTGGGAGTAGTATTGAGCACCAATATGGGGACGAGTTTAGATAACTCAAGTCTCCATAAACCATGTAGCCAACGTAGGTAGAAAGGGTCATACTTTTTAGATGATTCATTAATGCCTTTTTGCATAGACTAGTGGATTCACTTAGTTGAGAGGTTCTATACCCCGACAAAGTATAGGACAGCTCTGGAAGCATGGGCGAGACGATGTATCATGACATAGCGGTTAGAGAAACTCCCATAGAATTATATTGTATTTTTACATATACAAACTGAGTTATTATTGTATTCTTCAATACATTGAGTTGTTATGTCCTGTTTTAAAAGCTTTCCATATATATTGCATCTTTTACTGTTGTTTTATCCTTGAGTATCATGAGTTGAGCATCTTGAGTTGAGTATCATACCTTTGAGTTAAGTATCTTATTCCTGATTTGAGTGAGTTCAGAAGAGGTAAGCATGTTTCCTTTTTATCAAGTTCAAGCCTATGTTTATGCTTTAGAATTCCCCTTACATGCTCGTACATTTCACGTACTGAGCCATTTGGCCTGCATCGTTTCATGATGCAGATACAAGTATTCAGGATCATCAATAGGCATTTTGTTGAGGTCATGTGATATTCCAAGCAACTTTGGTGAACCTTCTTATATTCCAGAGGACTTCACCTTTATCTTATAGTTAGTAGTTTTGAGATGTCGGGGGTCTTGTCCGGATATCCTTCTGTAATATTAAAGGCTTCATAGATAGATAGTAGAGTTTGAGAAGTCTATTCATTTATCTTGTTACATGTTTTAAAGACTTGAGTTGCCTATTTTGGCTAGTTGAATATTCTATTACATTCAGAGTTAATCATTTGAGTTAAAGCTTTGTATCTAAATTCTATGAATTTTTTCCAGTTTTAAGCTTTTGGATGTTTGAGTTAGTCTTCCGCTTGTAATCAGCCAAGATGAGGGTTCGCTTGGGGACCAATAATGGTTCTCAAGTGTCGGCAACGTCCTGGATGTTTGCTCGGGTCGTGACAAACTTGGTATTAGAGCATAGAGTTCAAGAGTCCTAAGGTGTCTATGAAGCCGTATCTGTAGAGTCCTAGATATCGGTGTGAAGCGTGTCACATCTATAATTAGGAGGCTGCAACATTTAGGAACTATATCACTTCTTTAATACTCTTAATCGTGCAATAGAGCTATGTCATAAAAAATTATTCATAATCGTGTGTTTCTCAGATACATTTGACTACCCCCATACTAAAGGTGGTTGAAATATAAAGTTGAAAAATCCTTATTGATGAGTTTTTCTTAGAAAGAGTCTTGAGGAGGCCATCAGACTGCAGAGGTGCTTAAGAGAAGCCTGTGAGTGAGTTAAGTGTTGAGTTCGAGAAGAATGCACCCCTATTCATGAGAATCGTGCGTTCGAGCTAAAATCAAGTTGTACACTCTTCCCTAAACCTTATTCAACTGAGACCTTTAAGAGGATGGTATGTTTAGAGCTTAGGTAATATCTCCACCTAAAAAGATAACATGAGTTATTAGATCATGAGCAATAGTAGAGAAAGATCCTAGAGTTAGAGAAAAGTATGCAGAGGTTTAGTGATCTAAGAAAGGGAGATGGTGTTTTGACAAGCTATATTACTATAGTTATGCACCTAGTAAGTTACTAATGAAGAGTTTTCCCTTATGGGTAGACTAAGAAGTGATGAGTTGTGAAGATTCCATCATATGATATAGAGTGTGTTGTAGCTAGAAAAGAGTTTGTGATGAAGTGTCATTGTGTAGGTAATGATCAAGTGTAAGTGTTGAATAGAAGAGCATGAGTATTTATGAGGTGATAGATCTAAGCTAGGCATATGATTGTGAGAAAGACCATAATATTCAAAGTGTTATAGAACTAATTAGGCAATGATGTATAGTGAATGAGTGAATAGTACTTTAGTTGTGAAGTGAAGTGTGATAAAAATTTGTAGGGAGGTAAGGATTGACTACTTGTTATAAGGTCCTAGTGGATGAGTGTTTCTGAATTTGTATCTAGTAGTTGTAACTTCGTATAGTAAGCGAGCAATCATATTGATATTTGTGGTTAGTAATAAACAATAAGCTTGAATTTGAGATGAGCTTCATGATCAAAAGAATGGCAACAAGAGGATGATGATGTTAGTCTTGATATTTGATCTGGTAAACTTGACGTAAGAGTAAGAGAAAAATTGAAATGTTTGATGCAATGAATATGAGTAGCACTTGTGAGAGATCCTAACGTTTAGATAAGGGCAGTAAAATGTGGCTAAGTCACAAGAGTAACAAGAACATTAAGAGGTGTTCCAAGATAGCATAATTGAGTTGTCAATGTAGAAAAGGTCCATAGCTTTCAAGTGTCAGCTTTAGACCTAAGGGGGAGATGATAAGATTTGAAATCAAGTCTAGTGTCGAGAATAAAATAGTGATGAGCTCAAAAGAGTATGGGAGATATTTTTTCAAAGGTCATTTTAATAACAGAGTAATGTTAGAAATAGAAGGTTAATGATCCTATCGTGATAATGATGGTGTGATAATTTTGTCTAAGGTTATAAATGAGGAGGAAGAAGAGAATGAGGTTCTACTATGAGAAATAGCTAAATGGGAGCCCTTAGTAGGTTCCAAACAGTAATGCGGGCAAAAATTCTAGCTGGTATGGTAGAGATGATAAGAGTAACCCCGTTCCATACCTAGTTCAGACGTCATTTGAGGAAGAATGATATCAATGGGTAGATATTGTAACACCCCAGAAATTTTTTGAATTAAGACTAGAACCATCCTTCGTTGTGAGTAGGATTTTATCAAGGAATTTAAAATTTCTTAACTATTAAGGTCAGGTCACTAGATATAGCACCTTCAGTTCCAAAAAGAATTAAAGAGAATTCATTCAAGTCATTCCTTAGTTCTTTTAAGTTTTGGGCCAACTTCAAACGACTATAACTTTCAGTTTAGGAAAAGTTAGGTGGCCCATAAGATATCAAATGAAAGTTCTTGGAATCCTCTTTCCAATGCCACTGAGTTTGCTGATTTTCGAGCTCATATGAGGGAGATATTTCCATTTAAATATGGTTGTCCAATCAAGGAAAGTTACCCAAAAATATGAGGGGGTATTTTAGTCGTTTCCTTACCCAATCGGATTTAAGCATTTTTAGTAAGGTTTTAGGAGTCTAAACTGATTAGAATTAGTTTCATTCATCCCCAAAAGAATTTAGGATTTTAAAGAGAGGATTCAAGAGGAGAAAAAGTTCAAATTTTCAAGCGTTCATTCAAGAAATTCAAGATTTCGCCAAGAACCTAGTTCTTTGAGGTATGTAAGCTTCCATAGTGTTAAGTTTGTTCACCCACACGCCAATCATGAGTTTCTTTTGCAAATATATCCATAAATATTAAGCAATTTAATTTCTTGATGAGTTCTTGATAAGTGTTCTTGAAGTTTCCTTATCGATTAAGTTTTGATGTAAGATTCTACTTGGGTCAACTTCAAACAATCATATCTCTTAGAATATAAAGAGTTACGTGGGTCATAACCTATCAAATTAAAGGTATTTGAATCTACTTTCCAACGCCACTAATTTTGCATCAATTCAATTTTTAAGTAAAAGGTTATGACTATTTTAGTAGCCTATACAATGCTGTTACGAATTAGCCGACGGAGAAACATTAAAAAGGGTTACTTTTTCTTTTTTTACCTCCAAGAAAATCCTAAACGAATTTCTTGACTAATAAAAGGCTCAAAACAATCAAATTTTTATCTTTTAATCCATCATTGTCTTTTCTCTCAAATCCTAAGACAAAACCCTAAGGAAAAATAAAAGTAGAAGACTTCATTTAAGATTCTTCTTCAAGGTAAGTTTTTCTCCAAGAATTTCATTATTTTCAACTCAAATTCTTCCATACAATTATGAATCACTAATGAAAATCATAATTCTTGGTCATAGAGATTTAAAGAAACTAATTCAAAAATCTCAACAAAGGTTTTCTTGATCGTTTACCTTCAAACTAGGGTTTCAAGGCTTCTAATCAAGTTCTTCAAAAACCTTGTTCTTCCAGGTATGTAAGGCTATCATAGTGTTGGACTAGTTCGTCCTCACACCCTACATATTTTTTCTAATCAGTAAAAGAGAAATCTAGGATTCTACCCCTAGATTTGAGTATTCTTGAGATAAGTTGATTTGAGTTCATGGTTCTTTTGAAATATTTTATTCCTTATTATTTAGTTTCTATATATTTTTGTTGAGATCCTTGATTTGATTTTTTCATGTCTATAATTCAGCATGAACCCTATTTTGAGTTATAAATCTTGAGAAGTTTTTCAAAGCCAACACTTGAGTTTTAAACTGAGTTTTGAGGAAGTAAGTATGAGAATGAGAAGAGTCGTATACATGAGTTTCATATTATTATTTAGACCCTTGAGTCGAGTCGTTCATGCCCATAAATTTCGCATGAACTCCATCAATTGAATATCTTTGAGAGGAGTAGTATCTTCAAATTCTAAGTCTTGGGGATTGAGTTCTCAATCATTTTGGGTTTATATTCCTAACCACAGGGCTATTACATGTTACCCATGAAGGTCCTTGAGTTCAATAGATCATGCCCATAATTATGAATGAACCCTATGAGTCGAGCAGTCTTGAGATGAGAGGTATCATTAACATTCTTGAGTTGAGTCATTCATGTCCATAATTTCGCATGAATCCTATGATTCGAGTTATAAATTTGAAAAGATTTTTAAAGCTAACAGTTGAGTTCTCATAAGTTTTGAGAAAGTAAAGATGAATTTTGATAAAAAAGTTTCTAAAACATGATTAGTATGACAATCAAGTATGTCATCAATGTATGAGAAGTATGGTATTAGATATACCATCAATGTTTATGCAGTATGACTTCCCGAGTCATCAATAATCATATTCTAATATGATTTTGAAATGTTTTTGAGAAAGAGTTTTCAAGTATGAGTATAAGGGGACTATGTATTTTCAGAGGCATCAATTTTTACATTGATAAAAGAGAAATTGAGATTTCTAAATGAGTTGTGAGTTCAAAAGTTATTTCAAGAGTAGTTACCTCTTTTAAGAGGGTAGTTTGAACAATTATCTCAAACCAGAGGAAGAGTTATGTTTTTAAACATATGAGCTGAATATATTTTTGGGAGTAGTATTGAACACTGATATGGGGACAAGTTCAGATAACTCAAGTCTTCATAAACCATGTAGCCAACATGGGTAGAAAGGGTCAAACTTTTTAGATGATTCCTTGATGTTTTTTAGCATAAACTAGCGGATCCACTTAGTTGAGAGGTTCTATACCCCGGCAAAGTATAAGACAGTTCTGGTAGCGTGGATGAGACGTTGTATCATCACATAGCTCATAGTGATGGTTGTCGGTTAGAGAAACTCCCACAAAGTTATACTGTATTTTTATATATACGAACTGAGTTATTATTGTATTCTTCAATAGATTGAGCTACTATCTACTGTTTTAAAAGCTTTCCATATATATTGCATCTTTTATTGTTGCTTTATCCTTGAGTATCATGAGTTAAGTATCTTGAGTTGAGTATCTTATTCCTGAGTTGAGTGAGTTCAAAAGAGGTAAGCGTGCTTCCTTTTTATCAAGTTCAAGCCTATATTTATGCTTTAGAATTCCCCTTACATGCTCATACATTCCACGTACTAAGTCATTTGGCCTGCATCATTTTATGATGCAAATACAAGCATTCAGGGTCATCAACAGGCGTTTCGTTGAGGTCATGTGATATTCCAGTCAGTTTTTGTGAGCCTTCTTACATTTCGGAGGACTTTACCTTTATCTTACAGTTAGTAGTTTTGAGATGTCGTGGGTCTTGTTCTGATATCCTTCCGTAATAGTAGAAGCTTCATAGATAGACAATAGAGTTTGAGAAGTCTGTTCGTTTATTTTGTTAAATGTTTTAAAGACTTGAGTTGTCTATTTTGGCTAGTTGAATATTCTATTATATTCAGAATTAATCATTTGAGTTAAAACTTTGTATCTAAATTCTATGAATTTTTATCCAGTTTTAAGTTTTTGTATGCTTGAGTTAGTCTTCCGCTTGTAGTCAGTCAGGATGAGGGTTCAGTTGGGGACCAACAATGGTTCTTGAGTGTCATCCACGTCCAAGGTGTAGGCTCGGGTTGTGACACCATCGACTTCGAATTGCCCTCAGCTCTAGACAATTTCCGGCACATCAAGTTTCAGGGTGAACTATTTAATTCTAGCTCGTGTTGGATTCTCTCGGTCATGACATGATGTCCTTAGTTTTTAGACACAAATGACTTTATTTATTTATTTTGGTGTCTTTGATATTCTTAGACTTAGTATTTGGGGTTTAGATGTCCTTGATGTGATGACTTTCAAATTTTGGGGAAATGATATTTAATAGACGTTAGTGGATTTGTGTTTATTACATTAATAAGATTTAAGCTTCCGCATTATGGTTAGTATTTTGTAAGTTGAACGATAAATATAAGTTGGGGTTGAATTCATTGGTTCGCCCACCTAGGAGGTCAAGTGTGGGTGCCACTCATGACTCATTTTGGGTCATGACAAATTACTTGTCCACTTTTCCTTCTTTAGGTATCCTTAATTACTTGTCCATTTTAACAAATCAAGAAAGAACAATTTTTCTTACCAATTATACCCTCAATTAATTACTTTGAAAAAGGTAGAACTTCTTGAAAATCTTAAGTTTTTTAGTTCATCCACTTCATGATTAATAGGGGCATAATGGTAAACTCATTATGTCAATTGTTATTTTCTTAATAGGTGTGCTAGGGACCGAGGGAGTATTACACCATCAAACTACATTTATCTATTATATTATATAGCATATCTTTTTTAATGATTACAAATCTCTTTTTTTTAATGAAGGTTTATTTATAATACTTTTTCCTTAGATAGTCACCCATGTTTGAGAAATTACCTAGTAATATCACTTATATGTTTGTTTTAGGACTACAATATCACCCAACTTTACATATTTTCCTCAAAATATACTTGACACAAAAAATGATTGAAATATAATGTTCATTCCCCTTTTGCAACTTTCCTCTTTCCATTTAAAATAAAAACTTGTCCAACAAACTTTTCAAGAGGGAAACAAAAATAAGACTGATATTTTGATTCATAGAATTGTTGCTTCCATTTGATATACTTAAAACTCTCAAATTTTTATGTTTACAATCGTGTCTCTTTTATTTCACAATTTCCTTGCTATTAATCTTCTAGCCTTAGTTGTGTGTGTGTGTTTTCCTTATCTTATGTTTAATTTCTTGCTAGGAATAGAGCTACTATTAATAATATTATATTATTCCACTCTTTCATAGTAATTATATTAGCCGATAAAAGTTGAAAATCAAGAATGTTGCACAATTAAAACAAGTGAGAACTTACTTTATACTTATTTTCTTGATAGGTTTTGATTAAAGGAAAGTAAATGATGAGAGTCTATCAAGTTGTTCAACATAAATTTCAGTACCTTTGAATTGTTATCAAATGACACTTAAGAAATCTATAATGAGTTAAGTTAATTGATACATTGACTTGTCATTCTAGGAATCTATTACCTTATGTTGGTAGCTTGGCATGCAGATTCTTGTTCTTCAAAGTTTGACAATGATAACTTGATCATTTCTCTTATTTTCAACTGAGCAACTCTGCAAATTTAATGACCTTTGTGACAAAGAATGATGAACCTCCTATGAAACTGAGAATGATGCATTAATTACCACTCGAATTAAATAGTTATTGAGAGCTGAAGGGGTTCAAAACTAATATTGCCAAAGCAGTCTGTCATCCCTTTCCTTAGTTGTTGGTCAGGACTGAAATAATTAAGTGTAATGCGGAAGCTAGCAAAGCAATTCTCGAAAGACCACGAGTAAGAAGATAAACGAAAAATACACACAAAGATTTAACGTGGTTCGGTCAACCGACCTACATCCACAAAGGAGATGAGCAATCCACTATAAATATAGAGAGAAACAACCTCAACCAATTCATTCTGAATACAAGGAGGTACACAAAAGAGTTGCTTAACATTTGCATTAATTATTTATTGTTATATCACAGATCGACTCTTTCTACTTCTCAGGTATTGGACCTTTGAGGAAGAAGTCTATGGTATTGGTCCACAATCTTGAGCTTAGCGGAAAAACCAAAAAAGAAAACAAATAACAGAGCCTTTTTCTAGCAAGCTCCCAGGATCATGTTTCGCAATCTAAATGTAACACATTATGAGGAGACATATTATGTTAATATTAATTTTAATCATATCTTTTTTATTTGGGTCTCAATACGTGGAAATAGCCCATGCCTTGCACGGGCATCCTTTATCTGGTATAATAAATAAATATCACTTGTTAGTCTTTGTTTATAACATTTTCTTTATATTTTATTACTAAAATATATCTTTACAAACACTTTATGAAAATCAATCCAACAATATGAACTAAACATAAATGTCAAAAGTTTTATGGTTGAGATTATTTTAATTTATCAAAATTGATATATAAATGTATGTGGGACAAAGTTTATTTTGGATGTTTTCTTGACAAGTTTTAGTATTTTTTCGGAATTTGAACAATCTGAACGCATAGTTTTTGAATTTAAAAATAAATCACTAATTTTTTTGAGAAAAAAGAAAGTTTAATTTTCCTAGTTTTTAAAAAATATAAACAAGCCATAAGATATATAGTTTACATTCTACGACTCTAATTTGCACACACTACTTTTGCATTTGATTACCTCTAAGTTGAGCCTTCTCTTCACCAATTTTAAAGGTTCAATCTTTACATGTTTCTTCCTTTTGTACCGATTGTTTTGAATTTAACACATCAAAAGTCATGCTTAATTTCTTCTGTTTTAGCCAGGTTTTAAATTAAATACAAAAATAACAGTTGTTTTTGTACTTTTTAATTTTTCAATTATTTAATCTTGTTCATTCATAATTTACTTGACATGCTACAAATGAATAGGTGTTTGTGCATATGCCTAAAATAAAATTAATGATATACTTGATGTTAGTTCTTAGTTTTGTATGTTGATCATCCAGTCTTGCTTTAGGTAGTTGAAAGTAACTTAATTCGTTTTTACACACGCTATGACCCATATATGATCAGCAACCAAAAAAATTCAGGTACATTACGTTAGTAAGCCACAATGGAAAAATCTATTAAAAAACTAGATTTATCATACATGTTTATATTTCAAACAACAAGGAGAGGATCAGTGCAGATGAGCAATGTGTGGCATGATACGTTGTGAACATATAGTAGCATGTGAGGGGATGACAGAGTGGAAAGAGATAAAATTTTTGGAAAATGGAGGTTAAGACTTATGATGGATGGATTATACCATGCCAATTGAGTCTATCAGTTGATGAAACCATCAAGGACATGTTGAAGGAGTACAACCCAAATTATCGGTATGGAGAAAGTGAACGAACACTCTATCTTAGATGAAAAAATAGAGCTTTGACAACTTCTTCTGCCCGGAGATAATATTTTTTGTCCTATGATCTCGACGTTTTATATTTAACCCTTTTCGTTTCATATATACAAAGCTTGAATAACTTAGGTTTCTATATAGGGAGCAATATCACGAGTTTGAAATACGTACGCTCCATGTCTCCACATTTGGTTATTGTCATTTTCCTTTGTATTTGGATGCTCTTCTTTAGTGGTACATTTTTGTTACGAGTTCATATTTGGTTAACCAAAGCTTTATGTAGAAGCACTTAAGGCAAGAATTATCCTCTACCTCTATTTCTATGTCAATTTCAAAGCCTATGAAATGAATAATATGATACTTCATGTCTTTCCCATCAAATTTTCAGTTCACAACTAATTAATATGTGAATATATATATCAAAGTATCTTATTGTACGAAGTGTATATATATATATATATATATATATATATATTGCACTAAACAATAAAGGGGGGAGAGAAGATAATGTCAATTAATCGAAATTGAGAAGCTGAAATTTCACCGCAAACATCAATGGGTTTACAAGTATACACGTTACCTATACCCTGGTTGTTTAAAGTTGAAGTTCAAGCCCCTATTCTTATTCCATTATTACATAACTCACCCACCTAATGAAATGATTAAGGAACTTGGTCCCATTTTATTAAAGCAAAGCAACTAAATTCTAGTTTGCGATCTTTTCTTGTCATTCACAAGCCATGCAAACTTCAATCAAATCATTCATCTTTCTCACTCTCTCCATTATACAGTTACGTAAGAAGCTCTTAATTAAATGCTCCACAATCTATACGAATATTTCCATTCTTACCCGTCTTCACACCAACTCGGCCCAATTTAGTCATCGCATTAATAAATGCGGTTTGGAAAACTTTAGAATTACTGGCCCACAAATCAACAGTACCTTTGGACCTTTGGTCTGTGAATAAAACTTGATCTGATGTGAATAGGCCCATACCTCTTTGCAAGTTTTGGAAATACACATTGTCAAAAGCCCTAGGTGTTATTGGGTCCATGTTGATGGCTATTCTTGGGTCCACATTTTTTGGACACATTTGTTGTAATTGGGCTGCATATGTCTTGTTTAGACTTGGGTCCACTGGGTTTTTAGGGCTAAAGTTGAAAATTCTATTCGAGAATTGGTCGCAGTGAGAAAATCCAAGAGTATGGGCAGCTGCATAATAAAATCATATAAAACTTATAAGCAAGTTTGATACATACTTCTTCCGGCGAAGCTAGAATTTTAATTTCATGAATTTTGCATTTCAGAACGATGACTTCTTATACTAATATCTAGGTTCTAAATAAAATATGTGCACATATTTAATAAATTTCTTAAAACAAATACATTGTTTAGCAGAGGCAGGGTCAAAATTAGAAGTTTGGAGTATCTAAAATTTTACGGCAAAAGAGAAAAATATTGCAAAGCATACTTCCTTTAAAAAGTGGAAAGCATTTCCATGGATTGTTCCTTACCACTGAGCCGTCAACCAGTTTTGTTAGGGGATTCACAAGTTAATATACATATATATATTTATTTATTTTTTTTTTTATATAAATACAGAGCCTACAAAAAAATTATTGGGTTCGTCCGAACCCATTTACTCACTTTTTTCTAGGAGTGAATGGACTACAATATGGACCTACATATTTATTAATTCACCTTGCATGTGTTTTATGAGTAATATCAAATTTGGAAGTAAACTGTTTTTATATGGGAAAAAGAGACAGCTACGTGTGGGATAAGTCAGTCCACAATGCTAATTGGCACCATTGACTAAATTAGCTCCTCTTTTTATAAAATGCCAAAAATATACCTGTCATAGAGGAAAATAAGAGACCAATGACTCATTTTTTGGAAGCATGAGGATTGAGGGCTTTAACAGCTGGATTACATAATTTTCTTTTTAAAAAAAAAGAAATCCTACTTGATCAAAGAATATCATATAAAATGAAACAAATGAAGTATGAGAAAATTACCAGAAAGGGCAATCATATCGGCCTGATTTAAACCATGAGAGGCAAACATTGTATTGAGCTGATCCAAATTGAAAGTAGGTTTAGGCAAGTTTCCCCCCACATTTGAAGATTTTGATGTCAACCCATCTAATCTTCCCAATTCCACTGCATACCCTGGTCCACCTGACTGCATGTATTACACAAGCTATGCCTTTAAGTTTCATATAATAACTTCGTCTCAATTGATATTTATTTCTTATAATTTTGAATAACTTAAATTTATATAAATTTAAACAAGTAAACACATGTATCTTAAGTGATAATTCGCATGTATTATACGAATTTAAATACAGATATCAAACGCCAAGTAAAAAAAAAGGAGATGAAAAAAGTATAGTACATACTAGTTGAATGACATCTCGAGTGGCTAAAGCAAGAATATCAGCACAGGAAACTTTATTTTTACAACTTGGGATCGCATCAACTGCCGCTTTTGCTTTGATAACTGTGTCAAATCCATCTCCAGCCAATGAAAGATTATCTGGGTGATCTTTTTCTGCTGTGTTTCCTGACGTTGATGCTATTAGCACCGATGCATCACAACCCTACATTAACATAAAAAAAAGACATATGAGTCGATAAAGATTGTCCAAAATCACATAAGATTGACATTTTTATACGGCCACACACCATTGACCAGATATGTAGAGCGTGCATAATATAACACGAGAATCGACAAGAGATAGAGCTTTGAACGATATAACACGAGGTCTCCACCTTATGTCGAGAGGTGTCAAATGACATCTTTAACTAGAAAATTACACTGTTTAGCTAGGTCAAAATTTTAGTTATATATACATATATATATAATATGTTGACTCCTTTTATTGTTTCACATGTTTACTTTCTTTTTTTATATATTGTAATAGCCCTTGGTAAAATTAAATTCTGGCTCCGCCACTACCTGACATTAGTGACAAGGAATCAATGATATGCAACGTTAACAACAACAACATACTCAGTGAAATATCACAGATGAGGTCTGGAGAGAGTAGAATGCACACAAATCTTATAATTACCTTATGGAGGTAGAAAGACTACTCCCAAAAACTCAAGTGCAACAAATTCAAGTACAAAGAAGAAGAAAATAATGTAAAATTAATTATATGTGTTGGGTTATGGTTCTTTATTATGACAAAATAAATTTTTAAACTTAACTCCGACCTCAAAAGTTAAATCAGCATGATAAAGAATAGCACAAGACCCATTTGTCCATTCTTTCGATAAATGTGAGACCTTATAACACGGAACATAATGTAGGGAGAGAAATTAAAGTATTTACGTACCTCGACAAAGCAATCATGGAAGAAAAGGCGAAGAACAGCAGGAATTGTGACAAACGTTTGTTTGAATTTCTGGTTAACAACATTACGCACAATGGATTCAACATTAGGACAAGTTTGGGCATAAAAATTGGTTTTGAGTTGAGCAGCTACCAAGTTTGGCATGAAAATACTAACACAAGAAATTGACAAAAATGATACAATAAAAACTTGTAAATGACCCATATTTTTCTATGTATAATCAAAAAAATAATATATTGGTTTACATATTATTGAACTTTAGACAAGGTTATATATAAGGTGAAATTAAGGAGAGTTGCAAGTTGGCTAAAGAATCTTTTTGAATTATGAATACAAAAGTGGTTGAGCTTTTAATTAAGGAAATACAATAGTGTTTTGGGGATTGTTTATTAGCCGCCTTAAATTTGTTTTTTCTTAGTATAGTACCTTAGCTTGATTATGTGCTGTTCTCTAATTAGTAGTTTAATTAAGTGAACATAAGGCTAAAATATGATTAATACAAGAAATGGAAATTTAACATGTTAATTAACTAGAGAAGATAAGAGAACATAGTATCTTTGGCTAAAGTCACTTTGATGGACCAAGTTTGGTTGTGTGGTGGAGAAAGTTTTGGCAAATTTTTGTTTGGTAGAATAGCTATATCAACACTTGTACTTGTATCAAATTGTGTTTCTGTTCTATAAATTTACGGAGGATTTTAAATCTAAATTAAATATTTTAATTTGATCAAATTAGTATATTTTAAACGTCTGTAATAATTGATATATATATCAAGGTTTGGCTTTAATTGGACCAAGTTGGATAAAGAGCAAAATGAGACTTTTCATCGTTATCTAGCGATGGACTTATACGATATGATGTGATACAATCTAAGTAACAATCAAAACAAATATTGTATTTAAGCTAAAAATATTGTATCATACAATTAGTAATGACTATCCAATGAAGGTGTAATTAAAGTGCAAGTTCTTAGGTTTTCCATACTCTGCTTCTTTTTGGTCTAATTTTGTTTCTATAATGCTCCAATTTAAATCTCAAGCTCCCTAAACCACAAAATCAACAATAATTAGGCAAAGTAGGGCATATTTAACACTCACATTACTTTTTTAAAAAAAAAAAAAAAAAGGTTAAGACATGGTGTATAATAATTGATATAAAACATAAACATAGATCCCCAACATAAGATTCCAAAACTATTTTTCTTTTGTCAAGTGGTAACCTGCATTGGCATATGGCAGACACACAATTACATCAAGGTTTAAATTAATAAAAATATTTGGCCTTGTTATATGAAAGATTTCAGATTTTCTTTGATTTTGTGCCCTTTACCAGAATAATTGCTTGTTGCTAGGTACAGAGGATGAAATGTTAGGTCAATGATTCCTCAAACTTAGATCTTAGATACTATATTTTAAGATTCTTAGTATATATTGAACACATTGTATTTTTTAAAATTATGAATTCATGTCTACTACTTTTTCCGCATAAATTTATTATCCACAATCAAAAGTTATAAATATAATTGAACCTGTTCCTATAATGGTACATTCAGCTCTGAATGAAGCATCATTATATTAATTAGTAGTCGGTGCTAAATTTATTGATTATTTTATGACATTTCAAATGTTCTTTTAGTGACTCTATTACTCTTAATTTTGATATAAATTCTTCACATGCTATAAAAACTTACATAATAAAAAGTATTATAAATTAATATAGCTAATATAAATTCAAAAAGAGTTTTTTAAAAATTATAATTAAATAAAAAATTATTTGACACCTTAAATTGTCAAATGCTAGATAGAAATACATGCACATAAATTGGACGCAGCGATAAGAGAAGGGAGTTTGATCGGTGAAAATGATTTTCACTCTTATAAAATACATAAGATTTTTGTATAATAATTTTTATAATTTGAGTTGTAATTGATTATAGGAGATTATTATGCGTCGAAAAGTACTCTTTTTCGAAAGAGCCAATTTCTAAATCTTATTATTCCTGGATTTTGTGTTTAATTGATTGATATTTCAGCTTAAGTAAATCATTCTCTATTGGTAGGTGCCAAGTTTTCTTCGTAGATATGATTTTCTTCTTGTCTTGGTACGGAAAAACAAAAACAAAAAAGTGTGATTTTTGAACTTTGTTGTATTTATTTGTCTTCCTCCTAAAAAACACAGATAAAATATTAATGTGCAATAATGCACAGATTTCTTCTTATATTTTTTAAAATAAATTTATTGTTTACATTTTCCATGGTTTTGCTAAAACTTTCTTGTTCACGTGATTAAACAATTTGAAACTTTTACATTTTTATGTAAGATGTATCTACTTATTTGATTCTATTATGATTTTAACCCGTCGTGAGTAGCACCCACACTAATTTCCGATGGGAGAATCAACTAACTACTAGATCTCACACACAGTCAAATAATCAATAAAAAATAAGCAATTTCAAAAAATTTAAAACACTCATTCAGTAAGGAAAAAAAGTTGAGATAATCAACCATAATTGTCAAACAACGCGAAAGTAACCCCTAGAACTTGAAAGTCATAGTACCAAAACTCTAATTGTCTAAAATAAGGGGATGCAACCCCAAAACTCAGGAAAACATAAATTTAAAAAGTCCAAGTCCGAAGAGATGAACTAAGATGATAGGAGGAATTCATGCGACCCGGAAGAAGTAGCTTACCTTGGATTCAGATGTCACGTGTCTCACAACTGAGGTTTTACGCAGCCGCCTGAGTATGCATGTACTTAAGAAAGAAAGAGAAAATGTAGTATCAGTACACAACCACAGTATACTGGTAGGATCATCAGCTAGTTCCAGAATAACAAATATAAATCATGCAACCACAACTTAGTAAAAAAAGATAATGTACAATTATAGCACAAGTATAACATAACTTGGACTCTTGGTTCTTACCCTGTGTGTTATGCATAATAAACATGGACAATCACATTACAACAAGCCAAATCTAGTTCTCTCAAGGAATCCACATGCAAACTATTAGTGATCCAGTGTGATTTATTAGTGATCCGGTGTGATTCCCGTTCCACTTGTTAGTATGTACTGGCGTGGTATCCATTCCACTCATTAGAATGTACATGTGTGGTACCTAATATGCTCATATTAATATGTACCGATGTGGCACTCGATCCACTCATTAATATATTTCAGGGTGGTACCCAATCCACTCATCAAACACATATCACAATCACAACGACAATGAATAACAATCACACTTGTACACCCAAGTAAACACATCCATTGCATTCGACTGACAACCTTTATCATTTCAAATCATGTTCTTTAATTTTCCCTAATTATGTATCATGCATACAATACTAATGAAGCATTTAACACGCACATATGACATAAACGTGAAACAAACAATCATCACCTACCTTGAAATTAGCCTGAATGCTCTAAAGAATTTGAGCTTCCCCTTTCTGTAATGCTTTGACTTGTTCTTGGTCCAAAACAATAACAAAACACAATAAACAATAAACAATGACCTAATTAAACCCAAATTATTACTTAATCATAATCCTAGGCCAAATTCATGATTATTTTATTCAAATAAGGGATTTTTCCACCATTAAATCAAATCAACCCCCCTCCTCCATAAGAGTACCCCTCTAGATTCTAAGGCTTAAGGATTGAAATAGAAGTTAAGGTAGTAATTAACTTACCTTTACCGAAAAGATTGGTGGAAAAACTGAAGATAATTTCTCCAAGTTGCCCTTTCTCTTCCCAAGAACGAAGTTGCATAATAATGAAACGTTTTGAGACTTTTCTTGCATTAATTCGTGACTAACCTGTTATAGCGACCACCAACCCGCTATAGCGAGAATTAATTCCCCCGCTATAACAGTGTGACAGCAATTATAGCATATTGGACTGGACAAAAACTTGGGAATCTCCCCAAAAGTCTCCCTTTCACAACACACCTTCGAATCTTGATGCTCTAAACTAACTTTTTCACATCAAGTCCGAAATCACAGAGTTCTGCTCACTTGAATTCACTTAAAAAAATTCTTATGGATTCCTTAATGTCTTAACTAATAGAAAACTCAATCCAAGTTTACACATACTACCTACTCTATTTCCAGATTGTCCTAGACTGCACATCGCTCACATTTTGTTCGAGACTGGACTAGTCTAAAATTTTCAAGTTACGACTCAAATGGTTTTCTCACCCAATTCTTTCATCATTGGTCTACCCATAATGATCGAAAGGGGCCGTTAAAGATGTCACGCCCCAAACTCAAGGGGCGCAACTGGCTCCTAATGCCAGAACTCAGGCCCGAGCCGACCCTGCTGAACCATTTGCAACTAGCGCATGGCAGCCACACGCAATCAAGAAAATAAACAAGTATATGTCGGCTTAAAACTAAGCCCTCAGCTAGCAAGGCCCTTGTCAACAGATCTATAAAAGAAACAGCTACTCCCAAGAGTTCATATAAAGAAATAACTAACTAGCACAGAAGTCCTGATTGGGCCGTCGAGGCCACCATGATATCTATACCAAAACTGAAAGCAACTATATATCAAGACAATACATCAAACAACTCACAAGCTTCAGCAAACCAACAAACTAGGCCAGCATGGCCATAACGTAGCTATACACCTCACGTGATAGTCTGCAAGCCTCTAAGAGTAGTAAAGATTGGCTGGACAGGGCCCCAGCCTACCCATAAAAATATATACAACAAAAGCTAACAAACCTCCCAACTCTAGCAGCTCCGAAGGAAAAGGGCTAGCCAACCAGATAGAATTAAGTTAATCCTGCTACTAAAGAGGTCTACAGAGTCGTCTGTCGGGACCTGTATACATGAATGTAGCGCCCCCAAGAAATGGGGCGTCAGTACAAAATAATGTATAGAGTATGAAAGGCTATAGACTAAATGAGCAAGTATCATAATATACCAAAAGAAATCAGGTGAGGAAATCAAAATTTAGATAAGAATGCTAACCCACTACTGAATCTAAAAAAAATACAAAAATGATCAAACAATAACCTAACCAAGCCCCCATAAGCTCGGTAGGTACAAACAACATACCACCTACGTAGGCCCCCATAAGCCCAGAAGGTGCCAAATCAATCTACATAACCCTATCGGTAGACCCTTGTCTTTGTAAGAAGTCACATAACCTTTTAGGCAACGATATAGCCCGGTAGGCAGCGCATAGCCCTCTTAGGTAACATCATAGCTCTGTGGGCTGCACATAACCCTCTTTTGCATCAACATAGCCTTGTCGGCAACACTCTTTGGCGTAAAAATAGCCTCTTAGGCAACACATAACACTCTTTGACATCAATATAGCCCTGAGGGCAACACATAGACCTCTTAGGCAATAACATAGTCTATTAGACAACATCATAGCCCCCATAGGCAATTCATAGCTCAACAACTAACCACAATAGCCTCAAGGGCGCCAACAAACAATTGAATAAGCTAAAGGTGAACAATTTAGCTATAAATAATATATATATATATATATATATATATATATAGTTTCCAAGTCGTTCCTAACTTAGGGTTGTTCTTAACAAATTATGAGTCCCTATAATGAGAATTTATAACCACTCAATCAGTCAACCACTCACAATTACATCTACAAGATCACCAACATTGACTACCCTACTATATCACTCCCAAGCTCTAAGGAAACATGCCGAACGAAGGGAAGAGCCTTAACATACCTTTTCCTTTATAATTTATGTTGAAAATACCTCTATCCACACCGCTACAACACTAAATAAAAAGGTAAAATCAATCAGTAATTAAGGATAAAATTACTACGACAATTCGACAATTGATACGAATTCCTATCGTAAATTACTATCCAAGACCTAAGGTATCCGTAAACTGCTAAAAAGATGGTTCCTACCTTTCTTTAAATGCCCAGAACACTTGAATAAATCAAAACACTGAAAAAAAGCCTGCTGCCACAACCTCCACGTAGCTACACCTCTCAATTCACCGTGAAAATTATACCAAAACGAGGAGTTCGCGACGTAGGGAAATTTTTGATAAGGAGCCAAGAAGAGATAATGAACACACAAGGATGATTTGAGGAGTAATTCTCTGATTTTCATAGGTTTCTTACGAGTTGGAATGAAGAAAAATGAAGAAGATGCTATCTTATAAGCTTCCACCGACCTAGGGGACCCACCTCACGTGCCTGATTGTGCAGTCTCGTGAAAACGCAAATATCTCTCTATTCTGAAGTCGTATGAACAAACAGTTTATTGCGTTAGAAACTAGACTCGTAGACCTTCGATTCGATAGGTTGTGGTACCCATAACTCTTTATATATTGGAAGAAAACCTCCAAGACATTTGACCCAAATTTCAGAGAAATCTTTAAAGAGGAACTTACAATAACTTTCGCCAACTTTTATTTTGCGACTTACCTAACTTCAGAACTTGAGATACAACCCTTGAACACTTAAAATATGACATACCACATCATTCTTAATTTATTACTCACCCTCTTTGTCTTTCCATGAAGATACAAGTTAATTTTGTCGTTTCGAAAAGTCGGGGTGTTACATCCTTCCCCCCTTAGAAACATTCGTCCTCGAATGAAAAATCTGAGTTACGCGGTTAAGTCCTTATGAGTAGCCAAAATTTAGGCAGAGTATCCTTTGTAAATGTGACTATCTAGGAACCTAAAATGCATAAATTCTAACCTAGGCGTCTCACAGGACGACATAAATAGTCAAGCATTATAGCTCTGTAATAACAGTGCGAGCAAAATACAACGACAACAACAAAATAATAAGCAATAATATAAAAAATTAGATAGGTAACCCACCTCAGTGCACTAATATAAATTGATATGTCATCACCCTGCGGTATGAAACAAGTGAGGATATTTGGACCTCATGTCATTCTCATCTTCCCAAGTCACCTCTTCTCTATTCTTGTTTCTCCACAATACTTTAACCGAAGCCACCTCTTTGGTCCTCAATTTACGAACCTGTCGATCTAATATGGCACCTGGAGTTTCCTCTTAGGACAATTCCTCTGTGATCTGAACATCCTCAACTGGGACAACCCGAGAAGGGTCTCCTACGCAGTTTTGTAGCATCGATACATGGAAAACCGGATGAACAGATTCTAGCCCTGAAGGCAATTCTAAATCATAAGCCACTCTTCCTACCCTCCGAAGGATCCGGTATGTCCCAATGAATCTTGGACTAAGCTTTCCTTTCTTGCCAAATCTCATAACACCTTTCATAGGTGAGACTTTTAAGAATATCCAGTCATCGACACAAAACTCTAAGTCCCTTCGTCATACATCTGAGTATGACTTATGTCGGCTTTAACCTGTTAGCAACCTCCCCTGAATGATCTTAACCAGCTTCATTATATGTTGTACTAAGTCAGGTCCAATCAACCCTGACTCACCTACCTCAAACCACCCAGTGGGGGATCTACATTTTTGACTATATAAAGCCTCATAAGGTGTCATCCCGATGTTTGAATGATAATTATTATTGTATGCAAACTCAATAAGAGTTAACTGGTCATCCCAACTTCCATTAAAGTCCAGCATGCATTCCCATAGCATTTTCTCAAGTGTTAAAATAGTGCGTTCAGCTTGGCCATCTGTCTGAGGGTGAAAGGCGGTACTGAGATTAACTTGCGTCCCTAATCCTTTTTGGAAAGACTTCTAGAAGTTAGCGGTAAATTGTGCTCTTCTATCCGAGATAATAGCTATTGGGACGTCGTGCAACCTTGATAGACTCTCCTGGCAATAATAGACTCACCAACTGGTGTAGATACAATAAAGGGTCGATCTAATGACTCTTCTACTATACATAACTTCCCCGCAATAAATGGGGTAACATAAGATAGAGTAGATCCAGGATTTATCAAAGCATAAACACAATAAGAGCAAACAATTAATGCACCTGTTACAAATCTGGTGATGACTCTGAGACTTGTCGGCCGGCTAGTGAATATGTATGGTTCTATATACTACCAGAAATAGATGCTCCATATCTGCCTCTGCATCTACCTACTGAAGTCTGGAGTCCACGCCCTATAGACTGTGTTGATGAGGAGGAACCTACTACTGACTCGGTCGACTGA
The DNA here is from genome assembly GCF_019186545.1 of Solanum stenotomum. Classification (NCBI taxonomy): domain Eukaryota; kingdom Viridiplantae; phylum Streptophyta; class Magnoliopsida; order Solanales; family Solanaceae; genus Solanum; species Solanum stenotomum. The sequence goes on along the minus strand of NC_064284.1, from coordinate 59,330,411 downwards.
CCGATACCACCATGACATTTGGTTGGGCAGTTCCTCCTTCCATGCCCCTGCTGTCTATAAGAATAACAACATATGGCACCCTGCCTGCACCTCCCAAAATGCATCCTACCGCAAGTAGGGCAATGCGGCGGTGTTGTCCTAGCCTGGCCTGAACCCCTCTGCTGCTGAGAGCCTGATGCTCGTGAACCCTCACCTAGGCCTGACTATCTCTGACGATCAAATCTACTACCCTGGAACTGTTGTGGTGGAGGTCTAGGTGGCCTACTAGAATATTGGGGTCTGGGACCACCCTGAAAATCTCCCCGTGAACCAGCGGACATATCCCTCTTCTGTCTCTCTCGAGACCTTCTCACTCATATACTGTAAATGTCGGCAATCCTCTATGCCTTGTGCAAAGGCCAAAATTCACGAGATATCCATATTATCATTTACTGCGACGGTAGAGCAAACGTCAATATAGTTTGAGTCAAGCCCTCTCCCAAATCTACGCACCCTATCATGCATCATATCAACAAATGCTGGTGTATATCTAGCTAATGAATCAAATAATAGCCCGTACTCTCAGACACGCATACTGACTTGTCAGAGGTTTAGAAACTGGACTACCCGGTCATCCATAATCTCTCGAGGAAAATAGTGATCTATGACAACTTTTTTAAAGCTATCCCAAGTGTGTAGAGGTGTATCTTTTCCCCTAGATCTCTCCCAACTTTCGTACCACAATACTGCAACATCACACAATCGAAATGCTGCTAACTCCACTGACTCAGTCACTGAGGCATGCATGACTCTGAAGATCCTATGAAGCTGATCAACAAAGTGTTGAGGGTCCTCTCTGCGATCTGTCCCCGTAAACTATAGAGGATTCAAGGAAAGAAATTCACAAAATCTTAAACTTCTGGGCCCTTCAGAAGGTCCNCTCTCGAGACCTTCTCACTCATATACTGTAAATGTCGGCAATCCTCTATGCCTTGTGCAAAGGCCAAAATTCACGAGATATCCATATTATCATTTACTGCGGCGGTAGAGCAAACGTCGATATAGTTTGAGTTAAGCCCTCTCCCAAATCTACGCACCCTATCATGCATCATATCAACAAATGCTGGTTTATATCTAGCAAATGAATCAAATAATAGCCCGTACTCTCAGACACGCATACTGACCTGTCAGAGGTTTAGAAACTGGACTACCCGGTCATCCATAATCTCTCGAGGAAAATAGTGATCTATGACAACTTTTTTAAAGCTATCCCAAGTGTGTAGAGGTGTATCTTTTCCCCTAGATCTCTCCCAACTTTCGTACCACAATAATGCAACATCACACAATCGAAATGCTGCTAACTCCACTGACTCAGTCACTGAGGCATGCATGACTCTGAAGATCCTATGAGCTGATCAACAAAGTGTTGAGGGTCCTCTCTGCGATCTGTCCCCGTAAACTATGGAGGATTCAAGGAAAGAAATTCACAAAATCTTAAACTTCTGGGCCCTTTAGAAGGTCCGGCAACATCTGGCGCAACGTAGTTGTACACCCCACACACTAGAGTTATGATATTGCCTAATAGGACTATGCGCTGCCTACAGGGCTATATCGTTGCCAAAAAGGGGTATGTGACTTCTTACAAAGACAAGGGTCCACCGATAGGGTTATGTAGCTTGATTTGGCACCTTCTAGGCTTATGGGGGCCTACGTAGGTGGTATGTTATTTGTACCTACCGAGCTTACAGGGGCTTGGTTAGGTTGTTGTTTGATCATTTTTGTATTTTTTTAGATTCAGTAGTGGGTTAGCATTCTTATCTAAATTTTAATTTCCTAACCTGATTGTTTTTGGTATATTATGATACTTGCTCATTTAGTCTTATAGCCTTTCATACTATATACATTATTTTGTACTGACACCCCATTGTCTGGGGGCGTTGCATTCTTGTATGCAGGTCCTGACAGACGACCCAATAGACCTCCTTAGTAGCAGGATTGACTTATATCTGGTTGACTAGCCCCTTTTCTCCGGAGCTGCCAGAGTTTGGAGGTTTGTTAGCTTTTGTTGTATATATTTTTATGGGTAGGCTGGGCCCTGTCAGCCAATCTTTACTACTCTTAGAGGCTTGCAGACTAGTGTGTGAGGTGTATAGCTATGTTATGGTCATGTTGGCCTAGTTTGTTAGTTTGTTGAAGCTTGTGAGTTGTTTGTTGTATTGTCTTGATATATAGCTGCTTTTAGTTTTGGTATAGAGATCATGGTGGCCTCAACGGCCCAATCAGGACTTTTGTGCTAGTTGGCTATTTCTTTATACGAAATCTTGGGAGTAGCTGTTTCTTTTATAGATCTGTTGACAAGGGCCTTGCCGGCCGAGAGCTTAGTTTTAAGCCGACATATACTTGTTTGTTTTCTTGATTGCGTGTGGCTGGCATGCGCTAGTAACAAATGGCTCAGCTAACCACATAACACTCTTTGGCATCAATATAGCCCCAGGGCTAACACATAGACCTCTTAGGCAATAACATAGTCCTATTAGACAACATCATATCCCCCATAGGCAGTTCATAGCTCAATAGCTAACCACAATAGCCCCAAGGGCGACAACAAACAATTGAATAAGCTAAAGGCGAGTAATTTAGCTATAAACAATATATATATATATATATATATNATATATATATAGTTTCCAAGTTGTTCCTAACTTAGGGTCGTTCTTAACATATTATGAGTTAAAAGATTATGAGTCCCTATAATGAGAGTTTATAACCACTCAACCAGACAGACTACAAGTAGCCAGGGGCTAGATACAGCTGCAAGCGAGGATACTGGCAAGATACCACAGGTGGAGGTAGCACATTGTGAGACCTAGGGGGAGACATCTTCTCAGCCCCTTATAGCTTCTCCACAGCTTCAGGAGCCTCCGAGGGCAACAGGACCCCCAACTCCACTAGCAGTACCACATCTAGTTCTTCATATTCCATCTGACCAGGATTTCAAGAGTGCAGTATGTATGTTAGCACAGTTAGTAGCTACACAGCGCCGGATGTGGTCGGACCTTCTGAAGGGTCCATAAGTGCTACACAGCACCAACCAGTTGCGCCAGATGTTGCTGGACCTTCTGAAGGGCCCATAAGTTCAAGAGTTCCTGAATTTCTTACCTTGAATCTTCCATAGTTTACAGGGACAGATCGCAGAGAGGACCCTCAGCACTGTGTTGATCAGCTTCATAGGATCTTCAGAGTCACGCATGCCTCAACGACTGAGTTTGTTGAGTTAGCAGCATTTCGATTGCGTGATGTTACAGTATTGTGGTATGAAAGTTGGGAGATATCTAGACGAAAAGATACATCTCTACCCACTTGGGATAGCTTTACAGAAGCTTTCATAGATCACTATTTTCATCGAGAGATTAGGGATGTTCGGTAGACCAGTTTCTGAACCTCCGACAAGGCAGCATGAGTGTTCGAGAGTACGGGCTATTATTTGATTCATTAGCTAGATATGCACCAGCATTTGTTGATACGATGCATGATAGGGTGCGTAGATTTGTGAGAGGGATTGACTCAGACTATATCAAAGATTGTTCTACCGCTGCACTAAATAATAACATGGATATCTCGTGAATTTTGGCCTTTGCACAAGGCATAGAGGATCGCCGACATCTACAGTAAATGAGTGAGAGGGTCAAGAGAGAGACAAAGAGGGCTAGGCCCGCTGGTTCACCAGGAGATTTTCAGGGTGGTCCCAGACCCCCGATATTCTAGTTGGTCACCTAGACCACCACCACAATAGTTCCAGGGTAGTAGATTTGATCGTCAGGGGTAGTCAGGCCCAGGTGAGGGTTCACGAGCATCAGGCTCTTAGAAGCAGAGGGGTTCAAACCAGGCTAGGACAGCACCGCCGCATTGCCCTACTTGCGGTAGGATGCATTTTGAGAGGTGCAGGTAGGGTTCCACAGGTTGTTATTTTTGTGGACAATAGGGGCATGGGTGGAGTAACTGCCCGACCATATGTCAAGGTGGTATCGGTCAGTCGACCGGGTCAGTAGTAGGTTCCTCCTCATCAACACAGTTTACAGAGCGTGGACTCCAGACTTCAGCAAGTAGATTCAGAGGCAGAGGCAGAGGCAGAGAGGGAGCATCTAGTTCTGGTAGTATCCAGAACCGTACATATTCACTAGCCGAGACTCCAGACTTCAGCAGGTAGATGCAGAGGCAGAGAGGAAGTATCTAGTTCTGGTAGTATCTAGAACCATACATATTCACTAGCCGGCCGACAAGTCTCAGAGTCATCACCAGATGTTGTGACAGGTGCATTAATTGTTTGCTCTCATTGTGTTTATGCTTTGATAGATCCTGGATCTACTCTATCTTATATTACCCCATTTATTGCGGGGAAGTTATGTATAGTAGAAGAGTCATTAGATTGACCCTTTATTATATCTACACCAGTTGGTGAGTCTATTATTGCCAAGAGAGTCTATCGAGGTTGCACGACGTCCCAATATCTATTATCTCAGATAGATGAGCACAATTTACCGCTAACTACTGGAAGTCTTTCCAAAAAGAATTAGGGACGCAAGTTAATCTCAGTACCGCTCTTCACCCTCAGACAGATGGCCAAACAGAACGCACTATTTTAACACTTGAGGACATGCTACGAGAATGCATGCTGGACTTTAATGGAAGTTGGGATGACCACTTAACTCTTATTGATTTTGCATATAATAATAGTTATCATTCAAACATCGGGATGGCACCTTATGAGGCTTTGTATAGTCAAAAATGTAGATCCCCCATTGGATGGTTTGAGGTAGGTGACTAAGGGTTGATTGGACCTAATTTAGTACAGCATACAATGGAGCAGGTTAAGATCATTCGGGGGAGGTTGCTAACAGCTCAAAGTCGACAAAAGTCATACTCATATGTGTGACGAAGGGACTTAGAGTTTTGTGTCAATGACTGGGTATTCTTAAAAGTCTCGCCTATGAAAAGGGTTATGAGATTTGGCAAGAAAGAAAAGCTTAGTCCAAGATTCATTGGGCCACACCGGATCCTTCGAAGGGTAGGAAGAGTGGCTTATGAGTTAGAATTATTTTCGGGGCTAGAATTTGTTCGTCTAGTTTTCCTTGTATTGATGCTATGGAAGTGTGTAGGAGATCCTTCTCAGGTTGTCCCAGTTAAGGATGTTCAGACCATAGAGGAATTGTCCTAAGAGGAAACTCCAATTGACATATTAGATCAACAGGTCCGTATATTAAGGACCAAAGAGATGGCTTCGGTTAAAGTATTGTGGAGAAACAAGAATAGAGAAGAGGTGACGTGGGAAGCAGAGAATGGCATGGGTCCAAATATCCTCACTTGTTTCATACCACAGGGTGATGACATATCAATTTATATTAGTTCAGTGAGGTAGGATACTTATCTGATTTTTATATTATTGCTTATTATTATGGTTGTTGTTGTGTTTTGCTCAGACTGTTATTGAGGAACTATAGTGCTTAGCTATTTATGTCGTCCTATGATATGCCTAGGTTAGAATTTATGTGTTTCAGGTTCGTGGATAGTCACATTTACAAAGGATACTCTGCCTAAATTTTGGCAACTCTAAGGACTTAACCGCGTGACTCAGATTTTTCATTTGAGGACAAATGTTTCTTAAGGGTGGAAGGATGTAACACCCCGACTTTTCGAAACGTCTAAATTAAGTTGTACCTTTGTGTAAAGACAAAGAGGATGAGTAATAAATTAAGAATGATGTGGTATGTCATATTTTAACTGTTTAAGGGTTGTATCTCAAGTTATGAAGTTAGGTAAGTCGCAAAATAAAAGTTGGCGAAACTTATCGTAAGTTCCTCTTTAAAGATTTCTCTTAAATTTGGGTCAAATATCTAAGAGGTTTTCTCCCAATATATAAAGAGTTATGGGTACCACAACCTATCGAATCGAAGGTCTACGAGTCTAGTTTCCAACGCAACAAACTGTTTGTTCATACGACTTCAGAATAGAGGGATATTCGTGTTTTCACGAGACTTCACAAACAGCCACGTGAGGTGGATCCCCTAGGTCGGTGGAAGCTTATAAGATAGCATCTTCTTCATTTTTAATCATTCCAACTCATAAGAAACCAACGAAAATCAGAGAATTACTCCTCAAATCATCCTTGTGTGTTCATGATCCCTTTTTGGCTCCTTATCAAAAATTGTCCGACGTCGCAAGCTCATCGTTTTGGTATAATTTTCACGGTGAATTGAGCGGTGTAGCTACGTGGAGGTTGTGGCAGCAGGCTTTTTTTCAGTGTTTTGATTTATTCAAGTGTTCTGGGCATTTAAAGAAAGGTAGGAACCATCTTTTTAGCAGTTTACGGATACCTTAGGTCTTGGATAATAGTAATCCATATCAATTGTCGGATTGTCGTAGTAATTTTATCTTTAATTACCGATTCATTTTTCCTTTATATTTAGTGTTGTAGTAGTGCATACAGATGTATTTTCAACATAAATTATAAAGGAAAAGGTATGTTAAGGCTATTCCCTTCGTTTGGCATGTTTCCTTAGAGCTTGGGAGTGATATAGTAGGGTAGTTAATGTTGGTGATCTTGTATATGTGTTTGTGAGTGGTTGGTTGATTGAGTGATTATAAACTCTCATTATAGGGACTCATAATCTGTTAAGATCGACCCTAAGTTAGGAATGACTTGGAAACTATATATATATATATATATATATATATATATAGCTAAATTGCTCGCCTTTAGCTTATTCAATTGTTTATTGTCGCCCTCGGGGCTTTTGTGGTTAGTTGTTGAGCTATGAACTGCATATGGGGGCAATAATGTTGTCTAATAGGACTATGTTATTGCCTAAGAGGTCTATGTGTTGCCCTCGGGGTTATATTGATGCCAAAGACTGTTATGTGTTGCCTACGAGGCTATTTTGACACCAAAGAGGGTTATGTGTTGCCGATAGGGTTATATTGATGCAAAAGAGGGCTACGTGCAGCCCAAAGAGCTATGATGTTGCTTAAGAGGACTATGCGCTGCATACGGGTCTATATCGTTGCCAAAAAGGGCTATGTGACTTCTTACAAAGACAAGGGGCTACCGATAGGGTTATATAGATTGATTTGGCACCTTCTAGGTTTATGGGGGCCTACGTAGGTGGTATGTTATTTGTACCTACCGAGCTTATGGGGGCTTGGTTAGGTTAATGTTTGATCATTTTGTATTTTTTTTAGATTAAGTAGTGGGTTAGCATTCTTATCTAAATTTTGCATTCCTCGCATGATTGCTTTTGGTATATTATGATACTTGCTCATTTAGTCTATAGCCTTTCATACTCTATACACTATTTTGTAATGACGCCCTATTGCCTGGGGACGCTGCATTCATGTATGCAGCTCCCCATAGACGACCCAGTAGACCTCCTCAGCAGCAGGATTGACTTCTATCTGGTTAGCTAGCCCTTTTCCTTCGGAGTTGCCAGAGTTGGGAGGTCTGTTAGCTTTTGTTGTATATATTTTTATGGGTAGGCTGGGACCTGTCTAGCCAATCTTTGCTACTCTTAGAGGTTTGCAGAGTAGTGTGTGAGGTGTATAGCTACGTTATGGCCATGATGGCCTAGTTTGTTGAAGCTTGTGACTTGTTTGATGTATTGTCTTGATATATAGTTGCTTTCAGTTTTGGTATAGAGATCCTGGTGGCCTCAACGGCCTAATCAGGACTTCTGTACTAGTTGGCTATTTTTTTATATGAACTCTTGGGAGCAGCTGTTTCTTTATAAATCTATTGACAGAGGCCTTGTCGGCTGAGGGCTTAGTTTTAAGCTGACATATACTTGTTTGTTTTCCTGATTGTGTGTGGTTGTCATGCACTTGTAACAAATGGTTCAGCAGGGTCGGCTCGGGCCTGAGTTCTAGCATTAGGAGCCAGTTGCACCCCTTGAGTTAGGGGGTTCCACATGTTATTCTTGTGGACACCAGGGCCATGTGTGGAGGAACTGCCCAACCATAGGTCAGGGTGGTTTCGGTCAGTCGACCAGGTCAATAGTAAATTCCTCCTCATCAGCACAGTCTAAAGGGTGTGGATTCTAGACTTCAGCAGGTAGAGGCTGAGACGGAGGTAGAGAGGGAGTATCTAGTTCTGGTAGTGGCCAGAACCGTACATATTAACTAGCCATCAACAGGTCTCAGAGTCATCACCATATGTTGTGACAGGTGCATTAATTGCTTGCTTTCATTGTGCTTATGTTCTGATAGATCCTGGATCTACTCTATCGAATGTTACCCCATTTATTGCGGGGAAGTTATGTATAGTAGCAGAGTCATTAGATCGACCCTTTATTGTATCTACACCAGTTGATGAGTCTATTATTTCCAGGAGAGTCTATAGAGGTTGTACGGTAGAAATTATCGACCATCAGACCTTTGTAGACCTGGTAGAGTTAGAGATGGTCGATTTCACATCACTATGGATATGGACTGGTTAGCGTCTTCTTATTCTAATGTTGAGTGTTGGACAAAGATTGTTAGATTCCACTTTTCAGGAGAGGCAGTTCTGGAATGGAAAGGCGATATAGCAAGGCGAAAGGTAGGTTTATTTCCTATCTTAAGGCGAAGAGGATGATTACTAAGGGTTGTATTTATCATCTTGTTCGCGTTCATGAAATAGATGCAGAACCACCGACTCTTCAGTTTATTCCGATAGTTAATAAGTTTCTAGATGTATTTCCAGACAAACTTCCTTGTATCCCTCCAGAATCGAAAATTGATTTTGCTATCGATATTCTACCAAGTACGCAACCCATATCAAGCCTAGTGTTTCACCATGGGGTGCCCAGTATTATTTGTGAGAAAAAAGGATGATCGTTGAGGATGTGTATCGATTATCGACAGGTGAACAAGGCTACTATAAAGAATAGATATCCCCTTCCGAGGATCGATGACTTGTTTGATCAACTACAAGGTGCTAAGTACTTCTCGAAGATTGATTTGAGATCAGGGTACCATCAGGTACGAGTTTGGGGGAAAGATATTTCGAAGACAGCTTTTAGAACTAGATATGGGCATTTTGAGTTTTTGGTTATGTCTTTTGGATTGACCAATGCCCCGGCAATGTTCATGGACCTATGAATAGTATATTCAGGCCGTATCTAAATATGTTTGTGATTGTATTTATTGATGATATTTTGGTCTATTCGCATTCAAAAGCTGAGCATGCAGATCATTTGCTAGCAGTCCTTCAGGTTCTTTGAGACCAGGAACTTTACGAAAAGTTCTCTAATTATGAGTTCTGGTTGAGCTCTGTGGCTTTCCTAGGCCATATTGTACCAGATGCAGGGTATTACGGTTGATACACAAAAGATTGAGGCCGTAAAGACTTGGCCCAGACCTATGACTCCGATTGAGGTTCGTAGTTTCTTAGGATTAGTTGGATACTACAGAAGGTTTGTAAGGGGGTTTTCTTCACTTTCAGTATGGCTACGTTATGGCCATTCTGGCCTAGTTTGTTGGTTTGCTGAAGCTTGTGAGTTGTTTGATGTATTGTCTTGATATATAACTGATTTCTGTATAGAGGGCCCTACGGTTGATTCAGTGCCTGTAGTCCGAGAGCATGTTGTAATTAATTGACCTTTTTTTCTATGTGGAGTACTTGTATGCTTGATTATTATTTATTTAAAGAAGTTGGGCCTTCGTTTTTGGTAATTTATTTTAAATAACAGCTGCCATTGTTCATTTTTAGCATAATTTTGGGTTTTTCGTTGCATGTTCGTGTTGAGACTATTATGATCCCCGAATTGTGTTCCAATTTGGAACACAAGTTCGGGAAACTGTTTAGAACCTATTATTGGGGTTAAGTTCAGAATTTCTGGCACGGGTCCCACTTTCCCCGTTTTGACCCCGAAATTGGTCTATTTTTGTTTCTTGCGATTTTAGTGTCAAAATGACCATAATGACGTTGTGATTCTATTTGGATAGCGTGGCAACGTTCTGAGGCTGTTCGAAAAGGAAAAGCTCTGGAGAAGTGATTTTGGAGCGTGCGTGATCGGCCTACAGGTAGGCTACGACTTCTCTCTCCTAGATTGAGCTTGAGAATGTAGATGAATGTTGATTAGTTGGGATTTGGATTGGGTAGTTATTGAATTTTGCATACTCTTGTTTAGTTTCTGCCCTTTTACCCACTACTAGTCGTTCTGGATTTCGGGTTGGCTTACCTACTAGTGGGATATAGTAGGTGCCATCACGGCTCGAGGAATCGGGTCGTGACAAGTTGGTATTAGAGCCCCAGGTTCACCGTTCTCACTTATATAGAGCATCAGGTTAGAGCTTCGGCCTCAGCTACTTCATACTTGTGATTGGTTACTTGGATACTTATATAGAGCATCCGGTTAGAGGTCCGGCCTCAAATGCTTGATACTTGTGATTGGTTACTTGGGTACTTCTGGTGAGCATCCGATTCGAGGTCCGGCCTCCGTACTATCAGATTCTACTAATTAGGATTGAGGTTCCAGTTCGATGTTCTCCGGTCTTAGGTTCTGAGATACAGTTCTCTTTAGTTATCGTTATTTTGTGTACTCGTCGGGATTATAGGGGTCCGTTCGAGCTTTTATTTAAACTTGCGCACGAGTGTACCTTCTGGCTTATAGGGGTCTAGTTAGGTGTAGTTAGCTTATAGATTATTTAGTTAGTCCTTTCTACACACGTGTGCATTCCATTGTTTACTTAGACTTCCGTTCTTGACATTTGTTTGTGCTATTCCTTCTTTTCATATTGCCTTTACTTTTCAAGTTCAGTCGGCATATGATGCCTACTGGGTACCTGTTGTTCTGGTACTCATACTACGCTTTGATACCAACTTGTCACGACCCAATTCCTCGAGTTGTGATCGCACCTACTATATCCCACCAGTAGGTAAGCCAACCCGAAACCCATAACAACTAGTACTGGGTAAAAAAGCAGAAACTAAACAAGAGTGTGCAAAATTCAATAACTACCCAACCCAAATCCCAACTAATCAACATGCATCCACATTTTTAAGATCGATCTAGGAGAGGGAAGTCGTAGCCTACCTGTAGGCCGATCACGCGCGCTCCAAAATCACTTCTCCAGAGTTTTCCCTTATGAAACTACCTCGGAACGCTTCCATGCTATTAAAAATAGAGTCACAACGTCATTACGGTCGTTTTCACACTAAAATCGCAAGAAACGGAGACAAACCAATTTTGGGGTCAAAACGGGAAAAGTGGGACCTGCGCCGGAAATTCCAAAGTTTACCCCCAAAAATAGGTTCTAAACAAATTCTTGAACTTGTGTTCCAAATTGGAACACAATTCGTGGATCGGAACAGTCTCAAAACGAACATGCAACGAAAAACCCAAAACTACGCTAAAAATGAACAATGGCAACTGCTATTTACAATAACTTACCAGAAACGAGGGCCCAACTGCTGAAACCAACCACACCACGACGATCCTCGCGAAAAACCTCAGAATCTAGGCTCTTGAATCACCAAATTCCGACCTAAAATGGCAAAGAAATCATCTTCCAAAGTTTCCCAAAAATCAAGCTCACGGAAAGGGGTCGTGGCAGAAGGTATTTCAAAAATTTTACCTCAAACGGAGACCCCAAATCAGTTTCCGAGTTCACCAACACATTCCTTGCGAAAAACCACACGAGATGTACCTTCAAATCACTAAAATCGGACTTGAAATGAGAGAGTTAAGACCTTTTAAGGTTTTAGAACAAGTGCTGATTTTTCTGGATTAATACACCAGATTTTCAGCACTTTTCGGAAACTTAAAAACTCCGACGGGGTGCTCCGAACTCGTTCGGATACCCGCGCACGCAAATGAGATTTGTAACCATACCAAATTCGACATTTTGGACTCAGCGCAATCGAAATTTCCATCAGAGGTCATCTCATTAAAAAGTGAGTCCCACTCTCAAAGGCCATTTTTAACCAAGATCCACTGAGGGGATCGAAATGAGTCCAGAGGCCTCGGGAGTCGAATGAAAGGTCATTCTAGACCAAACTCGACTTTCTAAAACTAACCGCGCTAACGGATTTTTCATCCGAGTTCATTTTCCAAGAATGTTGACCAAAGACAACATTAGGCCAAATTTCAAAGGTTAAAATGCCTAAATCCGAATGGTCCAAACTCACACTGAAGGCCTCGATACTCGTGTCAACCATGTCACTAGCCTAATTTGGCCATTCTAGAGCTGATGGAACCATCAAAATTCCATTCTGAGGTCGTTTACCTGATGTTTTGACTAAAGTCAACTATTTAAGTTTCAAAAGCTCCAAAACGGGAAAATGGGCATAAAACCCAAACGAACGACCAGGCGATCGGACAGTCAGTGCCAGCAAGCCATAAATGACTTGGGACCTCTATAGGAACGCTTTAAACGAAGAAAAGGAGGCATTAAGGCAAAAATGACCTGGAGGGTCATTACAACATCCACTACTGAAAAAAAGGACTTCTGTTTGCGAAAGTAAGAGGCAAGAAGTACCTGAAGGCTCAAATAAGTTGTGGAACTGCTCCCACATCTCCTGTTCGGTTTCCTAGGTAGCCTCCTCGACTGGACGATGCCTTTAACAGACCTTAACAACCGGAATGGCTCTCGACCGCAACTACCTGACATCTCTGGCTAGAATGGCAACCGGCTCCTCATAAAGGTCAGATGGTCATCCAACTCAACTGAATCATACTGGAGCACATTAGACTCATTTGGAACATACCAACGCATCATCGAAATATGGAAAATTGGGTGGATAGCCAATAGTGCTGGAGGTAAAGCTAACTCATAGGCAACCTTGCCAATTGCTCTCAAAATCTCAAAAGGGCCTATATACCTGGGGTTAAACTTGCCCTGCCTCCCAAATCTCATCACACCCTTCATGGGAGATACTTGGAGAAATACCCGATCACCAACTGCAAACCTCAATGGCCGATGCCTGTGATCTGCCCAACTCTGATGTCTACTCTGTGCCATTCTGAGCCTATCTTGAATCACCCTCACCTGATCCAAGGCCTCCTAAAGCAAATTTGTACCACACAGCCTAGGCTCCGTAGACTCAAACCAACCAACTGGAGAGCGACAACGCCTACCATATAAGGCCTCGAACGGGGCCATCTAAATACTAGAGTGGTAGTTGTTGTTGTACGTAAACTCCACCAAAGGCAGGATCTGGTCCTACTAACCTCCAAATTTCATAACACAGTCCCGCAACATATCCTCAAGGACCTAAATAGTAAGCTCCGACTGGTCATCCGTCTATGGGTGAAATGATGTGCTAAGGTGGACATGGGTGCCCAATTCCTCCTCAAAAAGCCCTCCTAAAGCTAGAAGTGAACTGTGAACCCCAGTCTGAAATGATAGAAACAACAATGCCATGAAGACGAACCACCTCCCGAATGTAGATACGAGTCAACCTCTCGACACTGAAGGTAGTATGAACAGGAAGGAAGTGTGTTGACTTGGTCAATCGATCCACGATGACCCAAATGCTGTCAACATATCTAGAAGTTTGAGGCAACCCCACAATGAAGTCCATAGTGATACGCTCCCACTTCCACTCCGGAATGGGTAATCTCTGGAACTCACCACCAGGCCTCAAATGCTCGGCCTTTACATGCTGGTAGCACAAGCAACGAGAAACAAAGTCAGCAATATCCCTCATCATGCCACTCCACCAGTAATACTTCCTCAAATCACGGTACATCTTCGTTGTGCCCTAATGGATAGAGTATCTAGACTCATGGGCCTCACAAATTATCAATTGTATCAAATCCCCCACTCTCGAAACACAAATGCGGCCAGCGAATCTCAACACTCCATCAGGATCTAAGGTATCCTGACCACCATCCCTCGCTAACACTCTATCTTTAAGGGCCACCAAGGCGTCATCCTCAAACTGGCAACCACAAATCCTATCAAGCAAAGAAGAGTGAACTCCCATATAGGACCAATTTAGAATATGAGATATCCAACCAAACCATGTTATTGGCCATGAACTGAATGTCCAAAGCCAAGGGACGCTCCTCAACAGAAAAGAAGGCTAGACTACCCATATTTTCCACCTTCCGGCTCAAGGCATCCGCTACCACATTCGCCTTACGTGGATGATAAAGAATAGAGAGGTCGTAGTCCTTCAGGAGCTTAATCCAATAACAGTGCCTCGAATTAAGGTCCCCTTGTCTCGTATTGAGGACTTATTTGATCATCTATGTTTTCTAAGATTGACTTGAGGTCTGGGTACCATCAACTGAGGATTTGGGCAACGGATATCCCTAAGACCGCATTTAGGGCTTGTTAAGGCCATTATGAGTTCCTAGTGATGTCGTTTGGGCTAACTAATGCCCATGTTGCCTCCATGGATTTGATGACCCGTGTATTAAGGCCCTATCTGGACTCATTCGTTATAGTTTTCATCGATGATATTCTTGTATACTCGCGGAGCAGAGAAGAGCATGCGCAACATTTCAGGATTGTGCTCCAGACTTTGAGAGACCATCGGCTTTATGCCAAGTTCTCAAAGTGCGAGTTTTGGTTGGAGTCTGACATTTATAGGGCACGTAGTGTCCAAGGATGGTATTATGGTGGATCCAATGAAGATTGAGGCCATTCGTGGTTGGGCTAGCCTATTTCTGTGACTGAAGTTAGGAGCTTTGTTGGACTGGCTGGATACTACAGGTGTTTTGTTGAGGGTTTCTCCACTATTGTTGCACCTTTGACTTGATTGACTCGCCAGGGTGTTCCTTTTGTGTGGTCTGAGGAGTGTGAGTTGAGCTTTCAGAGACTCAATGAGTTGCTTACTACCGCTCTTATCCTGACTCTTCCAGTTGAGGGCGAGGGCTTTACCATATATTGTGATGCTTCCGGTGTTGGCTTGTGTTGTATTTTGATGCAACAGGGTCGGGTTATTGCTTATGCATCGAGGCAGCTTAAGTTGCATGAGCACAACTACCTCACCTATGACTTTGAGTTGGCGGCGGTAGTTTTCGCACTTAAGATTTGGAGGCGCGACCTATATGGAGTGCGTTGTGAGATCTACACCGATCACAGGAGTCTTCAGTACATCATGAGATTGATACCAAGTTTTTCACACCCCAAACTCAAGGGGCGCAACTGGCTGGCACTTTGCAGCTACTAACTGTGCTAACATACATACTACACTCTTGAAGTCCTAGTCAGATGGAATAGGCGGAACTAGATGTGGTAGTGCTGGTGGATTCGGGGGTCCTGAAGCCCTCGGAGGCTCCTGAAGCGGTGGAGAAGCTATAGGGGGTTGAGAAGATATCTCTCTCTGGGTCTCACAATGGGCTACCTCTACCTGTGGTACCTTGCCAGTACCCTCACCTGCAGCTGTATCTAGCCCCTGGCTAGTTGTAGTCTATCTGGTGTCAGCCATCTCTATCTGCATACAAATATCAATTATAATCCAGAAACCTCAACCCTTAAGACACCGCTCTATGGCACGAGGTGAGCAAAAGAAGGATAGTAATTCTAATATGCCCGGTAGCTTCTTGCTTATCGAATGTGGTGCACAACACATTTATAAACAAGACTCTACTTGACACGGCATGCATACTCCCTAGGATACGACGTTGCTCTGATACCAAGTTTGTCACGCCCCAAACTCAAGGGGAGCAACTGGCTCCTAATGCCAGAACTTGAGCCCGAGCCGACCCTACTAAACCATTTGCTACTAGCGCATGGCAGCCACACGCAATCAAGAAAACAAACAAGTATATGTTGGCTTAAAACTAAGTCATCCGCTGGCAAGGCACCTGTCAAAAGATCTATAAAAGAAACAGCTACTCCCAAGTGTTCATATAAAGAAATAGTCAACTAGCACAGAAGTCCTGATTAGGCCGTCGAGGCCACCATGATCTCTATACCAAAACTGGAAGCAGCTATATATCAAGACAATACATCAAACAACTCACAAGCTTCAGCAAACCAGCAAACTAGACCAGCATGGTCATAACGTAGCTATACACCTCACACACTAGTCTGCAAGCCTCTAATAGTAGTAAAGATTGGTTGGACAAGGCCCCAGCCTACCCATAAAAATATATACAATAAAAGCTAACAAACCTCCCAACTCTGGCAGCTCCGGAGGAAAGGGGCTAGCCAACCAAATAGAAGTCAATCCTGCATACATGAATGCAGTGCCCCCAGTCAATGGGGCATCAGTACAAAATAATGTACATAGTATGAAAGGCTATAGAATAAATGAGCAAGTATCATAATATACCTAAAGCAATCAGGTGAGGAAAATCAAAATTTAGATAAGTATGCTAACCTACTACTGAATCTTAAAAAATACAAAAATGATGAAACAACGTAACCAAGCCCCCATAAGCTCGGTAGGTATAAACAACATACCACTTACGTAGGCCCCCATAAGCCTAAGAGGTGCCAAATCAATCTACATAACCATATCGGTGGCCCCTTGTCTTTGTAAGAAGTCACATAGCCCTTTTTGGCAACGATATAGCCCCGTAGGCAGTGCATAGCCCTCTTAAGCAACATCATAGCTTTGTGGGCTGCACGTAGCCCTCTTTTGGATCAACATAGCCCTGTAGGCAACACATAGCCCTCTTTGGTGTCAAAATAGCCTCGTAGGCAACACATAACACTCTTTGGCATCAATATATCCCCGAGGGCAACACATAGACCTCTTAGGCAATAACATAGTCCTATTAGACAACATCATAGCCCCCATAGGTAGTTCATATCTCAATAGCTAACCACAATAGCCCCAAGGGAGACAACAAACAATTGAATAAGCTAAAGTCGAGCAATTTAGCTATAAACAATATATATATATATATAGAGAGAGAGAGAGTGTGTGTTTCCGAGACGTTCCTAACTTATGGTCGTTCTTAACAGATTATGAGTCTCTATAATGAGAGTTTATAACCACTCAATCATCCAACCACTAACAATTACATCTACAAGATCACCAACATTAACTACCGTACTATATCACTCCCAAGCTTTAAGGAAACATGTCGAACGAAGGGAATTGCCTTAACATACATTTTCCTTCATAATTTATGTTGAAAATACCTCTGTCCACACTACTACAACACTAAAGAAAAAGGTAAAATCAATCAATAATTAAGGATAAAATTACTACGACAATTCGACAATCGATACAGATTCCTATCGTAAATTACTATCCAAGACCTAAGGTCTCCGTAAACTGCTAAAAAGATGGTTCCTACCATTCTTTAAACTCCCAGAACACTTGAATAAATCAAAACATTGAAAAAAATCCTGCTGCCACAACTTTCACGTAGCTACACCGTTCAATTCACCGTGAAAATTATACCAAAATGACGAGCTCGCGACGTAGAGCAATTTTCGATAAGGAGCCAAAAAGAGATCATGAAAACACAAGGATGATTTGAGGAGTAATTCTCTGATTTTCGTGGGTTTCTTACGAGTTGGAATGAATAAAAATGAAGAACATGCTATCTTATAAGCTTCCACCGACCTAGGGGACCCACCACACGTGCCTGCTTGCACAGTCTCACAAAAATGCGAATATCTCTCTATTCTGAAGTCGTATGAACAAACGGTTTGTTGTGTTGAAAACTAGAATCGTAGACCTTCGATTTGATAGGTTGCGGGACCTATAACTCTTTATAAATAGGGAGAAAACCTCCGAGACATTTGACCCAAATTTCAGAGAAATCTTTATAAAGGAATTTACGATAACTTTCGCCAACTTTTATTTTGCGACCTAACTAACTTCAAAACTTGAGATACAACCCTTGAACACTTAAAATATAACATACCACATCATTCTTAATTTATTACTCACCCTATTTATCTTTCCACGAAGGTACGAGTTAATTTAGACGTTTCGAAAAGTCGGGGTGTTACAACAGACTCCATACAAGTTTATGTATTTACTTATGCACACTCAAAATTAAAGACATATATACTAACAGAAACCAAAATAAAAGGCATGTTTATATATTATACCTAATTTTTAACTAACTTTATTAAGGAGTGTAATTACACTCCTTAAAAAATTATTTATTTTGTAACAATAGTAGTAAAGACAGGGAACTTTCTCAAGTCAATTGTGTAAAATATACAATTGGATTTATGTATAGGTTGACTCCCTTGTTGCTTCATTTCTCTACAAGTGTCTTAAATAATACAAATTTCATTAGTTTAGGATCTAATTATATGTTTTCACTTTTAGTTTTTGAAATTATCTTTTGTGCAACATTTACTTCACCGAATAGATGTATTTGGCGCACTCAAATACATGTATCTCAGTTACATGTTGATTAAATTAGATGTATTCTGTTCTAAATACATTATATTCATAGAAATATTTGTATAATTATGTAGTTTTTCCCAGATTTTAACATCAAAATATGGTACCAAATTGGGTCGGACACCATATTAGACTTCATGTCTATACGCTTAAGCCAGTTCTGCACAGAGTGGGTCATGTCCACACAATCAAATGGCACAAAACGATTGGACTCCTATGGTAAGCCTTTTGGAGTTAAGAGAGAAAAAAGACACTTAATGGGAGTTTGAATTGATTTAGTTTAAGTGGTTTTTGTTTTTTATGTTTTTTTCTAATTTTGTAAGTATTTGAGTAACACAAAAACTATTTTTAATCACTTTCTTTTAGGCTGATAAAAAGAGTCAAAAGTTAGATGTTCCTAACGTTTGACTTTTAGGAGTCGTTCAGAACAAAATGCAAAATCATTTTATCATATGTTTAGTTTGAGGCATTAGTTAGTCCTTAAATTATTCATCACATCATTTATATCCTAGTAATGGGATAAGTTATTTCATATACATGGTGGAATAACTTATATCAGGATAATTTATCCCGAGATAATTAGTCTCGAGATAACTTGCTCCCAACCAAAGACCCAATATTAACATTTAAATTATAAATCACTTAAAAAAAGTCAATCCAAACACCCCCTTAAACCTCTTGGTGAACTTTCAGTTATACTAGGACTACCAATATATACATCCACCAAAAATTGTTTTCAACAAAATGGGCATATGATGTATCGATATTATATAAATAGTGTATAATCATGTATATTTATGAATCAGATCATGTATATTTATGTATCAGTGATTTATATACATCTATATATATTTTTTATACAGTAAAGTATACATTGTTCAATTATTTTTCAATCACAACCAACTCAAATCTTCTTTAAACAGTCCCAAAATTTAGGTATCAGTTCCTCTCCAATTTTTCGAGTCTTTTGATATCTTATTCACTTGAAACAACTCACATTTCTTGCACATCAATTTTAAAGTCGAGCAACAAGCTTTAAACATGGAAGGGAGAAGAAAATTAACGAAGAAATAAGGAAGGAGGAGGAAAGTAATCATTAATGGCCGGAAGAAGATCAAAGAAAAAATAAAGAAAGAAGAGAAGGAGAGGAGGACGAAGTAGAAAACAGGGAGGAAAATAAAACTATATGACTATGAGCCCATTTGGATTGGCTTAAAAAAATAGATTTTAAGTCAAAACTAAAACGAGAATTTTCGCATATATCCACTCAAAAATAAATTAATTATGATCCATAGCACTAGTTTGCTAATTTCGATTCGTAGCTAAATGTTAGAGGGAGGAGGGAGGAGAGTGGCGAGAGAGAGGGCAGAGAGTGGAGAGAGGCGAATTGTATATGTATATCTGTCGAATTGTAAATGTATATCTGTCAAATAATTGTATATATGCAACTGATATACATATGTATTTTTGTATCTGACGAGCGAGATTGGGAGAGAGAAAGAGGAGAAAGGCGAGCGATATTGGGAGAAAGAGAGGCGAGCGAGATTGGGAGAAAGAGAGGCAAGCGAGAGAGGGCAGAGAGTGAAGAGAAGCGAATTGTATATGTATATCTATCAGTTAATTGTATATATGCAACTAATATACATATGTATATATACATCTAGCAAATAAGATTGGGAGAGAGAGGAGAGAGGCGAGCGAGAGAAGGCAGACAGTGGACAGAGGCTAATTGTATATGTATATCTCTCGTATACATATTTATATATAAAATATATATTTGTATATGTAATATGTGACGTAATTACAACTAAAATTAAGCTGTTAGCCGTAATTAATTCAAACTATAGCTATGTTAGTTAATTAACTAGTATATGTTTGCTTATCCGCGTAATTTTTTCAAAATAAAAAGTCACACTAAAATGACTTTTTTAAGTCAAAAAATAAAAGTAGGGGGAGACCTAGTTTAAGCTTTTGACTTATTTTAAGTCATTTTTTACCTTACTAAACACTTCCTAACTTATTTTAAGTCATTTTTGACTTATTTTAAGTTACTTTTTATATTTACCAAACACTTCATGAAGTCAAATATTGACTTAAAAGTAGATTTGACCAACTTTTAAGCAAATCCAAATACCCTTTATCAATAGTTATAAAATAATAAGGAAAAATTACGCGGTTAAGCAAACTTATACTACTTGATTACTCATCATAGCTATAGTTTGCTATAATTACCACTCACGACTAACATTAACAATTAATTTTGTGGACTGACTTTGAATTTGTATAATTAGCCACATTTGTATAATTCGCTACATTTGTATGATTCGCAACTAACAATTCTTCGTTTTATTTGTATTTGTATACGTTGATTTGTATTTGTATTTAACGATGATTTCCTTTGATTTTTCAGTTTTGTCACCATATACATTCAATCTTTTTGTGTATAACTTTTTAAAGTTTGTATAAACGTGTAGTTTTCAGAGTTTGGATAAAATGATTTATATAATGTATTTTGTTTAATATAATTTGTATAACTATTTAAAGTTCATATGTTTATGTTTGTATCGATTCGTTATTTAGAGTTTTATCATATCTATATAATTCCAGACTTTATATTACTCAATTATACAAAAATAAGCAAATTATACAAACGTACCCGCGAATTATACAAATTATTGCCCTCTCTCGCTCGCCTCTCTTCTTCTTCTCCCAATCTCACTCGCCTCACTCCTCCCTCTGCCAATCTCGCTCACCTCTCTCCTCCATCTCGCTCGCTAGATATACAAATGCATATGCATAATATACAATTATCTAACCAATATACATATACAATTCACCTCTCTCCCACTCTCTCCTCCCTCTCCCAATCTCGCTCGCTACTCTCCTCCCTAAAACATGTAGCTATGAATCGTAATTAGCAAATTATAGCTATAGAGCATAATTAAACTATTTTTTAATGGATATATGCGAAAGTTTCTGAAATAATAATTGGGTCATATTTTGTTATAATAATGATTGAATGGTTATTTTGTTTAATTTTGTACAATTACATCTTATATATATATATATACTAGGGATGAGTGCTCGTGCCTTTGATATTGACCTGGAAAAAAGAAGGCACTGTTATGTTTTAAATATATTACATAACTTTTGTGCAAGGTTATACAGAAAGCTTGTTGTGAAGATATATCCTCTATAATTAACATTCCATGTTATTTTAACGACATCACCTGCTCCAATGGATACAACAGGAAGCAGCAAAAGGAAGATTGAAAATCTTGTCACAAACAAAAAAGACAAGCAAGAGGCCACTTCCCATCACGGGCATGTTCTAGAAATCCTGTCACAAACAAAAAAGACAAGCAAGAGGCCACTTCCCATCACAGGCATGTTCTAGAGGTGAAAACTCCCCCTCCAAAATACTATAACAAGGTATATAAACTATACCATTTTACCTTTTCAGAACTGCTACTTACTACATTCAACACTTCAACTAACTGTTGTATTTTAATTTTTTTATCAGTGAAAAGCCATGTCGCCTACATTTTGCAATATGATTAGAGCCATTTTTTGTCGTTGCAGCAAGCAGAGCCATAACGGACCGTTTTCCTTTTGCCTATATAAATAAAATGTACATACCTATGTTATAAAACTTGGCTCCAACACCTAATATATAATTTTGATATATATAGATATGTGTCACAGTTGTTAGGTACTTAATATGCAATCTTCATATATATGTCTCACTTGAAATGTTAGGCCCGTGCAAGCACGGGCGAGTTTGATATTGACGTGAAAATAAAGAAGGCGGCATTATTTTTTAAATATATTACATAACTTTTGTGCAATGCTATACAGAAAGCTTGTTGTGAAAGAGAAAAAACATATGTTAATGTTACAATTGCACGTAGGGCTGTTGAAGTTGGATTTTGAAATGCGTCAACAAAAGTGGTCTGGTGCCGTTATCTACCAAAAAAGGTCAAAAGTTTATTGGACAGTTGCGTTCACCGCAGCTACCATGATCATAGTTATCCCCACTGAAATCAGAATCTTTAGTTGGATCGCTACCATGTGGGGGATGTACATAGACTTTATCCCCAAGTCCTGTCAAAATGCTATCGAGATAGTATCTAATATGTTACTAAAACTTACTCTTCGTTTAGCTGGCATGCTATTAATTAAGATATATGATATGATGACAAATTAGTAAGGGACAAAATATGCGAAACAAAGTAAGACGCAAAATAATTCAGCCATTGTACAGAAAATGATACAACTAATTTTGCAAATATAATGTCAATTGGTACGACAATGAAGGAATGTCTTACAGATATAAGACATCAAATGAATGTATACATGCCTCAAAGTAACATTGGACACTACTGAGTGGGACAAGTTTTCCAAATTCAATGAAGCAGCTAAATTAAAGTTAAGCCTTAAAGAATACTAGCACATCTAGATTTTAGCATATGAAAATGCTGTAAGAAACATTGATAAAAAACAGAGAGCTTTTTGTGGGCCAAGAGACTGAGCTAACGGAATGTATGAAGCGAAAAAGCAACTCTTAACAAATAGTGATTTCTAATCTTTCCCTATGGAGAACTTCTGATAGCATACCAGAATTACCTGATCATAGGAAAGTGTAAATATCACAAAAATAAATTGGAAAGTGTACCTTACTATAAAACACTTTGACAGCAGGTTCTCGAGCTAAATAAACTATGAAAGGCACATAACATATTATATAAAATTTCACTTTGGTTAATACTATAAAGATACAAAACTTTGTGGGAAAGAAGAGGTGTATTTTACGGTGTTTTCTTTGTGAATTTAAGAATAAAATTGACAATTTGATGGAAAGCAAAGTCTGCAAGTACAGAAAATAATATGTGGTACAATTGGTAAGTCATTAAGACAGATAGGAGGAATTATTTTTTGATAGCTTACCATTGTATCTTTGACCCTCCAATACGTCGTGCGAGTATTATAGGATATTTAGAGAGTTGTTGCAACATTTTGTTACCTTCATTTTATCAATGCCTTGATCCCATATGGTGAAGGTAAAAGTTTGTTTACTGTGAACCTATGAAAATTCATATGCATATTTATTATTCAAAAGTTTACGGAAAAAGAAATGGAATAGTTTTTAGTGTAAATAAATATACTGACAAGATATCCATAACAATAAGTTATTGCAGCCATTTGTTCATACTCGTAAGATATCTTGGTGGGAAACAATTGACAATGATTGTTAGTATATCTGTTGAGAATAGCATTTAAATTGATTATATGTACAATTGAAGTATGAAGTTGACAGTTTTTATTATGATGTTATTTAATGAATATAAGAGTGAAGTAGACCTACCAAATTCTTACCTATTTAGGTCAGTTGTTGCCTGGAGGATCTATTGTTTAATATCTGGAAAAGATGTGAGAGTAAGTTTTGTAGGATATGGCAACACATCTACATTATTTTCCAAGTTTTGTAGGATGTGGCAACACATCTACATCATTTTCCTCAACTGAAACCATTACAGTTCTTCAAAACTTGAAAAATGATGTAGATGTGTTGCCACCTCTTACAAAACTTACTCTCACATCTTTTCCATATATTAAACAGAAAATCCTCCAGGCAACGACTGATCTAAATAGGCAAGAATTTGGTACGTCTACTTCACTCTTATATTCATTAAATAACATCCTAATAAAAACTGTCAACTTCATACTGCAAATGTACATATACTCATTTTAAACGCTATTCTCAACAGGCTTACTAGCAATCGTTGTCAATTGTTTCCCACCAAGATATCTTATGAGTATGAACAAATGGTTGCAAGAACTTATTGTTATGGCTATCTTGTAAGTATATTTATTTACACTAAAAACTATTCCTTCCATTTTTTCCGTAAACTTTTGAATAATAAATATGCATATAAATTTTCACCGAGTTCACAATAAACAAACTTTTACCTTAACCATATGGGATCAAGGCATTATAAAAAACGAAGGTAACAGAATGTTGCAGCAACTCTCTGAATATCCTATAATCCTCGCACGACGTGTTGGAAGGTCAAGATACAACGGTAAGCTATCAAAAAATAATTCCTCCTATCTGTCTTAACGACTTACCAATTGTACCACATATTATTTTCTGTACTTGCAGACTTTGCTTTCCATCAAATTGTCAATTTTATTCTTAAATTCACAAAGAAAACACCGTGAAAATACACCTCTTCTTTCCCACAAAGTTTTGTATCTTTATAGTATTAACCAAAGTGAAATTTTATATAATATGTTATGTGCCTTCCATAGTTTATTTAGCTCGAGAACCTGTTGTCAAAGTGTTTTATAGTACAGTACACTTTCCAATTTATTTTCGTGATATTTACACTTTCCTATGAGTAGGTAATTCTGGTATACTATCAGAAGTTCTCCATAGGGAAACATTAGAAACCACAATTTGTTAAGAGTTGTTTTTTCGCTTCGTACATCACGTTAGCTCAGTCTCTTGGCCCACAAAATGCTCTATGTTTTTAATCTATTTCTTACAGCATTTTCATATGGCAAAATCTAGATGTGCTAGTATTCTATAAAACTTAACTTTAATTTAGCTGATTCATTGAATTTGGAAAACATGTCCCACTCAGTAGTGTCCAATGTTACTTTTACTTTGAGGCATGTCTACATTCATTTGTTGTCTTTTTTTTTTTTGATGACAAGGGAAACCCGCAGCCGCTACCCTTTGGGTGCGCACAGGGTAAAACCCCCGCTCCTATGCAATAGCTCGCAAACCACATAGGAGAGGTAACCCGCACTAAGCAAGTCTGGTGCGACGAGCTTGACCCAGAAGGCAAACCCCTTGCTTTCACTGGCAAGGGGTTTCGAACTTGAGACCTCCAACATGGAAGTCCCAAGCTCAAACCACTGGGCCACCCCGAAGGGTTTCATTTGTTGTCTTATATCTGTAAGACATTCTTTCATTGTTGTACCAATTGACATTACATTTGCAGAATTAGCTGTATCATTTTCTGTACAATGGAAGGATTATTTTGCATTTTACTTTGTTTCGCATATTGTCCCTTACTAATTTGTCATCATACCATGCATCTTAATTAATAGCATGTCAGCCAAACGAAGAGTAAGTTTTAATCACATATTAGACACTATCTCGATAGCATTTTGACATGACTTGGGGATAAAGTCTATGTACATCCCCCCAAATGGTAGCGATCCAACAAAAGATTTTGATTTCAGTGGGGACATCTATGATCTAGTAGTTGCGGTGAATGAACTGTCCATGAAACAAACATCAAAATTAAATGAAGCTACTATGTCCTTCTTTGTAGCTTCTTCAACCATTTCGTCTTAATTTACCTCCTATGAAGTATGATATTTCTATTTAGTGATTCATTGTCAGTATAAGGATTGTTAACTACTGAAATTTCATGTCATATATGTTTTACCTGTCTATGTATAAGCATTAACCCTTACCTTCATATTATTGCATGTAAAGTGTAAACCTTGTTTTGGGTCTACACAACTCTATTTGCCTCCCTTGTTCCTTGCGCCTCACTCTTTTGATACTGATTTTCCTTACTATGGTACTGCCAATACATGTTTGGATGCAATAATAATTGCTTAAATTCAGTAATGACTTATTTCTCTTAATATACTAGCTTTGAATGATCTTGCATATTAAAAATTCCTCTCTGAGTTCAAATTTCTTAATATCTAATTAATTAATACGGGTGTATCATTGACAACCAAACTCAACACAACCATTCTAATTGATCCACCTTATCCACAATGCCAGCAGCAACAAGCATGGTATTACAGTGCTCCTTAATATATTCTCACGGTCTCTTTTTTTATATATAAATTTAGCATTATCAGCAATTAACCTTCTTTGGGATTATATGTAGGGTCACACAGAACAAAGGAACACTTACTTCATTTACTTTGAGGAGCACATCAAAATATGGATATGTCATCTCTGTTCCAATAGATGAACAAGTCATCCCAATTGCAAACACTGAATCCCAAATAGATGTTGATAAAAAAACTCATTCATTATTTAATGTTAAAACTTACTACAAATACTTACACTCGCTCTTTTCCCAACACAGGGACAAACATTTTCAATTAAAGCAAAGATATCCTTCCCGAGTGACCAAAAGAGATACTATGTTTTAGTATGTTCCAATTGCTGATATAAAGTCTGTTATCCAATCATCATAAAAATTCATTGTATGAACTGCAACAAACAAAAAATGCTCATCCCGAGGTACTTTATTACTATACCAACAATATCAACTTCTTCTAATTCTTAATAACAAATAATGGTATTCTAAATTCAAAACATACAATGCCACAGGTGTCGATTTGATGTAAATCTAGAAGATAACTCTGGCTCAACAACAGGGATGGTCAAAGAAGGAGAGAAATTATTATCCCTAATTGCAGAACAAATTTATGAAAGATCTTCCACTAAGGTATAGGTTCTGACTAAATAATATATGTATAATTTTTACATAAATAAACTTGTCAAAATGATTTATACTTTTTGCTCTCCTAGAGCAACTGTCCACCTATAAAGATATCCACACAAGCTTTATCAACAAGATCTTTTCTATTCGAGCCAAGAAAGCATTTGCATGTACTTCAAACGCAACTACTGCAAAACTATATATCGAGTCATGCGTTGAAAAGGAAAATACTCTTCCAGCACCAAACACAACCAATATCCAGGAAGGAAGCAAAAGAAAACAAGAAGTTGAACCAGAACAGTCAGTGAACGGGGTTGAATCATCATCACTCAAAATGAAACAGAAACTGGAGCCACCAACTCCAGAAAAATCAATTTGGAGGTAATTACCACCTTTCTGCCCCTAATCCTTTCTTCCACTACTATTTCTATCACATACTAACTAAACATTTTCTCCTAAAACAATTTTTATAGTTTATCCAAACTTTTTGGCAACTACTTTTGACTTTTGTACAAAAAAGGTACATGCAATTTCATTTGTTTATATCATAATCTCAAATACAAATATTTGATATCATGTTTTTACTTTACAGGAAATACAAAGCTTGCTCACTTTTGAATTTCTCCAAAAATGAATCAATTGCCCGACCACTTTGTATAGTTTCTGCCATAATACAAAGGCCAGCAAACTTTATTGCCAACAATATTTCATATAATCACCCTTCTCAGGCGACAACTAAACTTTTGACCTTTTTGGCAGATAACGGCACCAGGCCACTTTTGTTGACTCATTTCAAAATACAACTTCAATAGCCCTACGTGCAATTGTAACATTAACATCTGTTTTTACTCTTTCACGTCAAGCTTTCTGTATAACCTTGCACAAAAGTTATGTAATATATTTAAAACATAACGACGCCTTCTTTATTTTCACGTCAATATCAAACTCGCTCGTGCCTTACACGGGCCCAACATTTCAAGTGAGACTCATATATGAAGATTGCATATTAAGTACATAATAATTGTGACACATATCTATCTATATATATATATATATATATATATATATATATCAAAATTATATATTAGGTGTTGGAGCCAAGTTTTATAACATAGGTATGTACATTTTTTTTACATAGGCAAAAGGAAAGCGGTCCATTATGGCTATGCTTGCTGCAATGACAAAAAATGGCTCCAATCATATTGCAAAATGTAAGCGACATGGCTTTTCACTGATAAAAAAATTAAAATACAACTAACTGTAGGAAGTAACAGTCCTGAAAAGGTAAAATGGTATAGTTTATGGAGAATTTTATATACCTTGTTATAGTGTTTTGGAGGGGGAGTTTTCACCTCTAGAACATACATGTGATGGGAAGTGGCCTCTTGCTTGTCTTTTTTGTTTGTGATAGGATTTTCGATCTTCCTTTTGCTGCTTCCTGTTCATGTTGTATACACTGGAGCAGGTGATGTCGGTAAAATAACACGGGATGTTATGGAGGATATATATTCAATGACCATGTTTAAGTTTGGATGAATAGCTTTAAATAAAATGTCTAATGATTCTTTTTCATTTATAAATGGAATAAGAAAAGATTGTGGAATTTCAATTTTACCGAAGTCATTTACAGTTTCTTTGCCTTCTCCAATCTTTAGCAAATACTCACAGAAGGCGGGATCTGTTCTGACACGCATATTTTATACCAGTTGATATTTTTCAAGTTGATTCCAAATGTTAGAGTATAATAAACTTTCATTGATGCAGTCTTCTTTTTTGTCATTTTGTATTACAGGCAAAATTTGTCTAAAGTCACCACCAAAAACAATAACTTTTCCACCAAAGAGCATGTATGTGTCCATAATATCTTTTAAAAATGAATCTAAAATTTCAATAAGTCTTTTTTTGCCATTGATCTTCATCCCATATTATCAGTTTTGCATCTTGAATTAAAGAAGCAAGTGAACTTTGTTTACTAATGTTATAAGTACTCACGTGTGTCAAGAGGAAGTTTAAAGCGTGAATCAGCAGTTCGTCCGCCAGGAAGTACAGAAGCTGCAACACCAGAAGTTGCAGTAGGTAACGCTGTAAATCCTTTAAATCGCACAGCAGCTAATAAGGCACAGGCGTTTTGCCAGTTCCTCCAGGACCATCAATGAAGAAAGCTCCTGATTCATTTAGGGGAATTCTAGTAAGGATAGCGTTGTCAGCCTTTTGTTGTTCTTTGTTCAAATGTGTATGTAACAATAGGTCTTCTGTAGTAACAATTATGTTTCGTTCTAGATGGATGTCTTTAGTTTGTTGTATTATACTAGAAGATGTAGCGGAGGAGATATTTTTCGATATGAGCTTGAATTCATTCACATTATGGCCAATTGAATGTAAGATATCGTTGATGTGATTTAAGACTAAATAACAAATGTCATTTGCTTGTAGGTTTGGCATATTTGTAGAATCTTCGGGCATAGGACGTTCAAATTTCTGCCACAGTTCTTTTGGATTAGCAGGATTACAATATACTAAGAGTGTTGCAAATAAATGCCTGAGGCTATATGACATTTGATAATCAGTAGCCTCTGACATGCATTCAACTAAGTTATTATCACAAGCAAGCAAGCAAACCACTTTTTTTAGCTGCCTCTCTAAATGTGGTATAATATCTTTCATTAACAGTTTTAAGATCTTCGTAAGATTTAGGCCCTCTTATGTTCATCACCAATAGTCGAAGATAGTATGACAGGTGACGACACGGCCAATAACACACTTTATCTCTTGTAGACCAAACAAAATGCTCTGGAAATTCTTTGTATAATAAGTTAAGTTTAATTGCAGCTTGATTTGTTTTGTTCATTGAGAAGAATTTTGTTAACATAGTTCTTTTAACTGCGGAATTATTCAACACTGAATTCAGATTTGTGGTTGTCCTAAATGAAATAAATTGTTGTCCTTCAAGATGAAGCTGAAGATGATAAATTGCAAGAGTCATTTCGCTAATAGAAAAGGCAAACAGACACCACATAGCTTCTAGCGGTGAAATCCATCTAGCTGATCGGTAATCATTTATTTCATCTATTTCTATATTAGAATCATTATTGTCTATATGAAAAGCAATTTTATCATGTCCTTTGCAGTCCTTTGCAGATGTATTTGTAAATATACTTGACAGCTTTAACGTCTGAGCAAATTTCAACATTTATGTGACAATTAAATTTCGCTAAGATGTATGGATGGTAAAGAACAACCCATGAATTATCTAAATATTGATTTCTAATCTTAAAATATTTAGCAGTATTTCGTCTTCTGTAAATTGGATAGGAATTCTTACCTTTAGATGTTTCATTAGCTTAGTTTTGAGGGTATTTAAACTTGCAATGACCTGATATTTTCATGCATGGATTATTAGAATATAAAACTCCACAAGGACCATGCATCATATGTTTAAAATAACTAAGGAACTATTTGTAGTAGGGTCGGGTATTTCAGCACAAACAAGTCGATCATAGGCTTCAGGAGTTACTCTCTCTGTCTCAATTTATGTGGCACTTTTCGTTTTTGAGAGTTAAACAGTTCAAGTTTGACCGACAATTTACATATAGAATCTTCAAATTTTTTGAAATGAAACTTATATATTGTAAACTATGTAAAAAGTATTATAAGTCATAATAATTGATAATTCAAAATATTTAAAACATGTATGAAAAATTTACGATCAAAGATAGACTTGTTTGAATCTCCAAATCCATAAAGTGTCACATAAATTGGGACAGAAGGGAGTAATAATTTATATTCATCAGCAAGTATGATAAGAAAATGTGCAAGGGGTAAATCACGCTTTTGAAATTCTACAGTGTACATAAAAGCATCAATTTTACCAAAGATTTTTCTCTTAACAATATCCATCTTTAATTCTTCAACCTTTGCCTTAAATATTCGAGTAATTAAATCGGGTCTATTTTGGACCTCATCAGTTGGTAATAAGAAATCTTGTATTTCTGGCCAGAAAGGATTACCTGTCATAGTTAGAAAAATATTGGGTTTTCCAAACTGTTGTACTAATGCAATAGCGTCCATATATCGACGGCGCATGTCCCGTGGACCTACAGTGAAACTCACAGGGAGGAATGCTTTTATCCCAATGTTTGAGGTGTCTCTTTCTCCTTGCCTTAGAAGATCCACAACCCAGCCAATACTTCATGCCGAAATAAATCTTGATTGAATAACAGAAAGTCTAATCTCTGTGTTTCAACTTCATCCACAGATTATTGTTGGAATAATCTGCCAGAATGTAAAGTACCGTTTTCTTCATCATCTCTAATTTGAAGCTTATAACAATAATACTCGCGGCATGAGATTGTGTTTTTTCTTGTCTTTGTTTATGTAAGAGTTGTTCTTCAACATTAAGAAGACCATCAACTGAGCACCAATTAGATACAGCAGGAAGCTCTTCATTATTAGAAGTAGAATGTTTTCTGGAC
The DNA here is from genome assembly GCF_019186545.1 of Solanum stenotomum. Taxonomy (NCBI): domain Eukaryota; kingdom Viridiplantae; phylum Streptophyta; class Magnoliopsida; order Solanales; family Solanaceae; genus Solanum; species Solanum stenotomum. Next base: position 59,299,167 of record NC_064284.1, on the reverse strand, counting down.
AAAATGGGTTGCCGTATTAATCTTTGAATGCCGCAATGCCATCCATTTTCCCCGTGGGGAAATAACAAAGGATATTGTAGTGAGTCGTAACAACCATAACAATAGTGCACCAGTTGGCTATTATTGGAATGAGTATATATTCTAATATGGGGAGTAGAAATAGTATTATTTGATTCATCATCAACCCATATACCAGCAACCTCTGGAATAGTGGGTACATTATATGTTCACTGATTCATTACAGAATCACATTCAAGTGCAATATAGAAATCAGGTAAGTTTGGAATGCTCGTTAAGGATTTCAGAAACATAGAGTATGGATTAATCTTTAAAATGTCAACCAATTCGCAATAACTGATCGGTTAAGATTTTCGGAGAATAACATTTTGTTAATTATGTCAACATCATTATCATAAAAGTAGATTTGTAAGTTTCTTACTTCATTATTGACAGAAAGGAGGCTATTTATGAAATGAGGAGGACTACAGGGCAGTGTGTTGACATTGGGATATTTCATTCCGGTTAGTTCAGATTCTGCAGAATGGAAGAACAATTTAGAAAGAAGAAAACGAAAGGTAATTGATGTATATATAAGGTAATTGTTCAATCATTATTTGTGAGTAACTTTAATCGGTACTCACCTATTTCATAGACATTGTCACAGTGAATTGATTGAGCTTGGGAGGTAGTAGCTGAAGGTTTATTTTGAGTGAACATAATAGGTTGCGGTGGAGTTGTAGTTTGAGAGTCAGAGTCAAGCGGGATAGAAGGAAGATTTTGGGAAAGAGCATGCTTTCAAGCAGAGTATTCTGCGTGGCGTCGTGCTAGAAGAGCTGCCCTTTTTTCGGGTGGCAATTTGAGTTCTAAGATTTTTGGCAGCATTTGTCTGGGCAATTAGGACTGCATCCATTTTGCGTTTGGTGCCAGACATCTGATGGCAAATATTCAGTAAAATTCTTTTATTCAAGGTAAAATCTTAAGAGTCCAATTAGGATCGTGGCAGAAAGAGTTATGCAGATGAAATAAAAACCAGAACAGTATATTAATATAAGTAAATATGTAGAACACAAAAATGGAGGAACTAAGGTAAAATAAAGAGCAGCACAGTATATTATTAATATAAGTCAATATGTAGGACACAGAAATGGAGGAACTTACGTTTGTCAGTGAAGAGTATAGCCATTGTTTCCTTAGCTGAAGAAATGTAAGCTCCAAAATCCTACAGAAGGAGAAGTAACCATCCATTGTATCAGTCGGAACTAAAATTTAAACAAAGATTTTATTTCTAAAATCACTCTAATTAGCAGAAAAGTCAGATGGCAGGTCAAGGGAAATAGCAAAAAAATAATCTAGTCAACGAAGTCAATATTACAGCTTCAATTTTTTCTACTCGAATTACATACAATTTCAGTCCGTAAGTTCCCTGATTATCAGATCCACATTTTACAAGTTAATTGAAGAGATAATGAAAACAAACACACTTGAACTATTACTTTTTCACGAGACTCATACGTGAACATTTGGTTGTTCTCCTTTTCTTTTCCTACTTAAATTTTCACTATGTACGTATCATTCTTTATAACTTTTTTGCGAGTTTTACCCGTGAACAATTTGTTCTCCCTCTATTCTCCCCCCTAAACTATCAGCATCTACGTATTATAAGGAAAAAACTAATGGTTTTTTTATGTTCTGTTGGATAACACTGGGCAGGTCAATTAATGCCTCAGATGAAAATCCAAATGATGCCTCTACAGTAGCCAAAATCAGACCTCTATTTATGTTGCTTCTCCTTTCCTATCTTACTCTTAATGGTTTTGCCCCTTTAGGTATCATCTCATTTATTTTCTGTAATTCTTCCTCAATTTTTTGCAATATATCCAAGTAACAATCAAGAGTTGATATCATCCTTCTTTCTGTTGTTACTAGTCCATCCTATAGTTGTTACCTGTTCATTCTTTTTAATAATTCCTTGATAAAAAATTGACAGACATCTAGATCCTAGCAGACTACTAAGAGTGACCGCAATGTAGAAAACAGAGAGAACCAGAAGGTAGCTTATTATATTGATCTAACTACTGGCATGTAACACAGTTTGCAATAGTGGAACTATTTACATTGTCCAAATCTTCAAAATGATGCGGTTGTCCTACAAAGTTTTGGTCTTTTTACTCCCAAGTTAATTGTTGGTTATTTGCGGTTGTCCTACAAAGTATTTTACAAGTGAGCAATTGGTTGTTCTCTTTTTCTTTTTCTAACTGAACTATCACCAACATGTGAACATCTGGTTGTTCTCTTTTTCTTTTCCCACCTCAGCTATCACCATCTATCTGTGTATCACTTTTAATAACTCTTTCACAAGTTTAACACGTAGTGATGTTTTTTATGTTAACGCTGGACAGTCGATTAATGTTTGAGACTCAGAGTCCTAATAGACTAATAAAAGTGACAATAAAGTAGAAAGCAGAGAGAACCAGAGAGTAGTTTATTAATTGCAATTACAATGCAAAAAAACTAACTCAGAACGATATCGTCACCTAAAATAACAAGGCAAAACTTCGTCAAATCCACACTGAACCTCTTTTCATTACTACACGTATCTACTATGTAATTTTAAGTTGAAGTAAGTATAACCAGGAACTATATATCTTACCTATAGAGTACAAACTTGTCACTATATTGTTACAAAATGTTAAAACCTCCAAGCAAACTATTACTGAATACAATGAAGAATTCAAGTTGGAAATAGGTAGTTTCTTTATCCCACACCTCAATATAATTATGGAATACATATTTGGGGTCAGAAGAGGATCCTTTTTTTTTCCTTGTAATTTTTGTTGGTTATCACTTTTTATACTTTATATGAAGTTTTTGGGGGTTCTAATATTGCAGCTCCTACGTTTTGTCAAGGTCTCACAATTGCTTCAGTAACTCAATAAATTAAAGCTCTTGCAGAAAGAAAGTAACTCGGAAGAACAGAAGTCACCCAACACAATCGAGTTAAAGGCAAATCAGAAGAGATTTTGCATCACCATAATTTACAGAAGAAAAAATCAGACAATGAGCGAAAAATGCATAATTCTACCTTTTTGTTTGTTTGCAAAAGAGAATCTTGAAGAGTATTGATTTGAGTGAACACATAATGAATGTGGTGTTTTTCCATAGAAATAATGGAGCTTTTCAAAACGATGCAACACGTGCATCCTTGTGAATCCAAGTAAAAAACACGCGGCAGGGGGGAAAATGACACCTCTACCTGTGGAATGTTTGAAATCTTAGCCCTTTGGATAATACCTTGTGGGGAAATGACGGGTCTGCCCTTGACTGTCTGGAAAATATCTCTTTTGCGAAAATGACAGGTTTGCCCTTGAATGGCTAAAATACTCTCCCTTATTAAGTATGATGATATAAAGCTAAGAGTTATTATAGTGACATGTCGTTATAATGACAATGTTTGTCTGGCCCTATTATAACAATGTGAAAATTTCATATATGACATTTATTAGATTAATATTTTCAAGTTATAGTAGTAAAATAAAATTTTCAAGTTGTAACAATAAAACATTTCAGGTTATAACATTTTATTAAATAAAAAAAGATTTTTTAATTAATTGTAAAAATTTATTTTGAAAAAAAATAAAAAGGATAAAAAATCAATTTTGAAAAAAAATAAAAAGATAGAAAAGGAAAATAAATCGATTTTGAAGAAAAAACTGGAAATAGGTGTATTAATAAAATTTGAATTGATTGATGATAATTATTAATTAGCATAAATTTAGGAGATTCAAACTAATTAGGAATATTTAGTTTCCTTAATTCACTCTAATTTGTTAAAATTAATTAAAAAGTCTGATTTTATCCATTTTCTTCTACGTTACTTTCTCTTTGTTTTTTTTTCCAGAATTGTTGTCACTGACGAGTAAATCAAGTTTTTTTTTGTTTGAAAAATCTTGATTTTGTTATGATGGATGACTGCTTATCTATATTAATTAAACATGGTGGTAGATGAGATCCTTCAGGTTGAATAAATGTTGGTATGAATAATTGGATGTTAACTATATATAGTTTGGATACCAATTATATGGTGTTCATTTTGATCTCCAATTAAATATCAAAACTAAACTGTTTATGTATCCAATTGTTATGTACTCCCTCTGTCCCATTTTATGTGGCACTATTTCCTTTTTGGTCAGTCTAAAAAAGAATGTCACATTTCCTTATATGGTAAGTTTATAAAGGTACAATTCCTCTTTTATCCTTATTGGTCCCACTTAATCTTAAAATAATACTCCAATACATTTATGAGGAGAGAGAAAAAAGAGTCTACTTTTTAAAGGGCAATTTAGTAAACATTTCAAAGTCTTCATTTATTTCTTAAACTCCATGCCCGGTCAAATGTTGCCACATAAAATGGGACGGAGGGAGTAGTTTGTATATAACTGATATCCAGAAATTTGTATCCAATTGATATGCAGTCTGTATATAACTAGTATCCTGAAATTATGAGAGTCAATATGTAATTCATATATAGTTGATAATTGACTTGAAGAAAACAGTGCATATTCTATATCATTCAATACTTAAAACTGTATCAAAAATAAATATATATCGTTCAAAAATTAAAAAGACATGAAATACTAAAGAGTCTAAGCTGCAATCAACTATCTCAAATTTGATCTCCGTAGTCTTGGTGTAGGATAATTGCTGGTATCTGGAGCATGTTCTTTTGCTATGCGGGATCCATCAAATTTGCTAGCAACAGTCCCAGTTACTTCACTCTCACTAATCGCACCATCATCGTTCTTTGTTTTTCCGCATTGCCATCAACCTAGTTGGAGAAATTGGAAAAGAAACCTTCTTATTATAAAAACTAGGTAGTATAAGAAAATACCAATTTCATACCAACATTAGTCATAATTTATACAAAAAAAAAAATGGGTGATTTAACAAACTACAATCAATTCACATAATTGGACCACTGATATCATACCATTTTTTTGATAAAAATAATACACAACTTAAGTCAGCTTTCATATCAACAATAAATCAATTTCATACCAATGTTAAAACACATTTCATACCATATTCATAAATCGTATATTAAATCAGTTTTCATACCAATATTATTCATGTTTCATGCCAGATTAGTGGACATAATGAGAATAATTTGAAAATAATATAGATTTTCTCTAAACTGTGTACCAACTTCATACCAGATTTAAACAAGTTTCAAACCAAATATAAGTAATACATCATACCATTTTTATACCAAATTTTATACCAATTCATGTCAACATTAGACAAAATTCATACCATATTCATAAATAGTATATTAAGTCAGCTTTCATACCAATAATATGCATAATATAGCAATTTTAACAAAAAAAAATCTACTAAATTGATTTAACCATATCACATGTAGTAAAAAACTCAATTAACTTTTGGAGGACACAACACACACTCAGCAGTACTTTCCAAGAGTCCAAACAACATAAGGTTTCAAGAACATTTTTACCTCCTATAATGAACTCCAATCTACACTACACCTGGCAATAAATCTCCCAAAAAAATTAGCAAAATCAATAAATATTCGATTTTTAACCATTCCCCATGTAGTAAAAACTCAAATCAGCAAAACCCAGAAAGGATCAACCTCAAAACACCTCTGATTCACCTCCATGAAAATGGTAAAATAAACTTTCTTGCAATACAATTATCAAACGGGGTTTCTCCAAAATACTAAAATTATTGAAAATTACAACTTAGAGATCTGTCCTTTTGTTTTAATTGTATGGAGAATATATTTCTCCTAATCAGTTTTTAGATGTTGAAAAACCGGCTTCAATGGAGTATGGATGAAAGAGATGAAAGATGAATTTCTTTTTTTTTAACGTGGAATTGACGTGGGGTGAGGGATTTAGGTGAGGTGTGGGGTGTGACTTGTAACTGTAAAAAGGAACAGTAATCAATGTAAATCCCTATAATTGTGTAAGAGATAATTATGGGGTATTCATTATTTAAATAATTTAATAATAATATCAAATTATGAAAAATTACTTATTTAATAAAGTAAATTATGAAAAATTACTTATTTAATAAAGTAATATTTAATTAATTTATAAATAATTAGTGATATGTTATAACCCGTAATTAAACTGTTATAAGCAAGAATTTTTTAAAAGTAGATTTAAAACCTGTAATATTGACTCTTAAATGTGTATATGGAGTGATTTTTCCTATAACAATTGACTCCCTATTAACATCCTATCTCCATCACATATGCATTATTAGAGTGTGTTACTCTCTATGGTCACAATTAGGGTTATTCATGGTTATGGTTAAAAAATTGAATAGTAGTAATTTAAATCAAATCGATTAAAAAAATAATATTTGGTGTGGTTTGATTTTAAATTTTGAAAATCGATACTATTTGGTTTGATTTTGATTTTACTAAAAAAAAATTGCAAAAACAACCAAAACAAACCGAGAAATTATATATATAAATTTTATAATTATTTATATATTATTCATAAATAAAATATAAATATTTTGTTAAATTTTAATTAACTTAAGTCTTTAATTTTACCATTTTCTCAAGCCCAACACTTAAATTTTAACACAATTATTAAAATCCTAAGATCAAATCCATCAAAAATTCATTACTTTATCTATACCTACCCTACCTTATACCACATAGTCACACTTTCTCTTGATTGAATCATTTTGTTCGTGTAATGATATTCTAGTGTTGTTTAATTGAATCCACAGTAATTTTCTAGTGGATTGTTCATGTACTGGGTTTTTGTGTATATCGAGATGCATATGCCCTCAACAAATTTAATACTTTCAAATCGAAAAAAACAAAAAGACTGAACGAAACCGAACCAAACTGACTATAAGCAAACCGGCGGTTATTTTTTTAATTTGGTTTGGTTTGGTTTTAGAAATTTAAAAATTGACTGTATTGGTTTGATTTTAATTTTGACCAATAACCGATTCAAACCAAACCATGAATACCCGTGGTCACAATACAACCTCAGTCATGTTGTTTTCCAGTTGAATATGAAAAAATTGCACGTTTTCTCTTCAACTGACTTAATCTTTAATACTTTCCTTCTAATGAGTCGTTTTTAAATTTCTGTCTTTAACAATCAAACTTATATCTAGTAGGATTTAAGTTTTTTAATAGCACATGATATAACATGTAGGAAATTATAATGCGAAAATATAATTGAACCATATTCTTTATTCATTTAATACTATCATCAAATAAATTCATATTTAAAAAAAAGTACCACAATATGTACCACATTGAGTACAAACCCCATATAATACACCATTATAAAGATTTTTCGTAATTGAATTAAAATTTGAGATAGTTGATTTTTTAAGAAAATATTTGTTGTTCTATCTAACTTTGAAAGTTTCTCTAAATATAAATGGTGTCTTCTAAAATGGAGGGATGAAAAATGAAGAGAATCAAGTTAATGAGAGGGAAAATGGTGTATGTAAAAGTTAAGGAGAGAATATGAATATGAAAAAACTTAGAGAAATTTATGGAAAGGAAATTAGGAGCTTAACTGTTTTTTAAAATATATTATGCTTGTTTGGTAAGAAACTGACACATTGAATTATAAGTGTATTAAAATGTGTGATAAATGTATTATTCATCAATAAAACTTGTATTATATGTGAATTATAAATTGTACTTTGTAATATGTATTAAAATTGTATTATAAATGTATTAAAAGTGATCAAGTGAAAAAAAATGTTATTGCTATAAATGGTAAATATTTTCTTAATATAGTATATTTATGTAAGTTTCCCTTATAGATTTCATCTTATCTCAGGGATCCAAATTGGTGACACGTGTCAAATTAAATATGATGACATACCAAGTCAAATAAAAAAAAATTAATAGGAACGTGCAACAAGTCAAAATGACACAACATACCTAATCAAATCAAATCAAAGGCCAATGAAAATGTATCATGTGTACAACTGACATGTTTCGGTCAATTAAATATTGTTATGTCACTTAACTTTTATTGGCCGAAAAGATTTTGTCCTTATCACAACTCTTCCATCCTATAACTAAATAGGGGTTTCATTATTAGAAAAGATACTAGAATTCAAACAAGAAGATTGGGAAAGCTTGTAGATCAAGCATCGCAATTTCTCTACAAGCTACAATTTCAAGCAACTAAGTTTAAATAGAGTTTTTTGCCAAAATCATCCTTTAACTATACCCCAAACTTAAACTACATCTTTAAAGTATCATTTTTAGCATAAAACATCCTTCAAGTATTTAAAAGTGAACAATTTTCATCATTCTACTTGAATTTATCAGAAAATTAACAGATCCCACAAAAATCAAGTCATTCCTTTGTAATTATTATTCTTAGATACATCAAACATACTATCGTGAACTTTTTCGGTACTTGAGTTTAACATTATGCAAAATCTTTTAATTTGATAAAAAAAAACTCATTTATTTTTTATGTTATTTGGTATTAAAAATATTATTAGTTGAAATATGTTTCTTCTCAATTGAATATGTTAGAATCGACGTTTGTTGGAGACTTCCGCTTCTAATAATGTAGAATGAAATTCAAATGCGAGACATGATCAATATTTTGATCACTTCAATATCAGATTAACCAAAAAAATTAGTGATCTAAATATAGTTTGACTTTGAAAAAGGTAAAGATAATTAAGCTCCAACTTCTTTCCGTTACTAAATGAGAAAAAGAGCAAATCATGTTTCCTCACACCTCCCACACATTTTTTATTTCGGTAAGCAATGGTATTTAAGATTTTTAATATTTATTTCAGGAACTTCTTGTAGCAGGTAATGAAATTATGCAGGAAAATTTTTGTTGATAGTCACGTGAACTGCTCATGTTTTTGCAGGATGTCTTAATTTTTTTTTATGATAGAAGGATGAAAATTGTTAACTTTTAAATACTTAGAGGATGTTGTTTTGCCAAAAAAGATATTATTAAGGATGTAGTTTAAATTTGGGTATAGTTAAAATATGTTTTTGACCAAAAACTCGTTTAAATACAAGTCAAGATCAAGACCATACATTCAAGGTCAACCTAGTACAAGTCAAAGGTAAGCAATAAATCACTTGAATTTATATTAGAAAAGAAGAATTAGAAGATCCGTAACACTCACTACATTCGAAATAAAATACTAAGATTAGTGTAATATTTCATTCTTGATTATTATTTTCACGGATTTAATTATCAAAAAATTATGAGATTTTCGATTGGATCTCATTACCTAATGACCATTACTGCATTACTATGAACAATTTCCTGATAATAGGGAATTCAACGACAACAACATCTCATAAAATGAAATTTCATAAGTAGAGTTTCAGAATGACGTTATGAACGTAACTAAGACTAAAATAAACAATAATTTAATAACAAAAAGTTTATTATTTTTTACTAAAATAATACTTTTAAAACATGATATCACTATTTTTTGTGTATTAATTTGAACTCTTGGCTATATATATCCTCTCTCTATATAAGAAGACTAGCAATCAAATGTACAACGACATTGAGTAGTTCCAGCTCCTGATTCTTCACAAAATGCAGCAATAATAGCAACTTTAAATTGTATGATGCAAAGCTGAAAGCATCCATGATCAGGTCCAAATCTGCACTGATTCACTCCAGTGTAACCATTGCATCTCTTCGTATCGTCTAACGAGATATTTCTTCCATCTATATGAAAAAAAATTCTTAGCAAAATGAAACAAACAAATTGAAACAGAGAGAGTATAAATGAATAATGCATTAATAAGGAGATGCTATTTTGTTTTCTAAGCTTTTGTGAAATATTTGATAATTCTCTAAAAAAAATATTTCTTTGGTTTAAAGTAATACCTGATACAAATGTAAGAAGAACAATGATGATAGCAAACAAGCATAATTGGGAGAACTTCATCTTCAATGCTACCTAAAAGTATTCCTAATGATTTTGTGTTTCTTGTGATATTAATGTTTCTTGAATAGACATTTTATAGTAGTAACTAGTAAGTTGATTAAAAAATTTGAAGTAATTAGGGCAATCAAATTTAGAGAATTTGAGTCTTATCTATATTTAGTAAGTCATTATTAGTGAGTCAAACTTGAATTTTTATTAGAATTTTCATTATTAACCAACCTTTTAATGATATGGAAGGAAAATCTGTATAAGGATTTTCCTTCCACAAATCTTGCTTTTGAGAGTCATTTTGGTAGATTTTATATGAATATTATTAAATAGAATGTATTAATAATGTTGGTAAAATGTAAGTTGAGCCATTAAAAGAAAATTAAAATTGTAACCATAAGTAAAAATTGGAAGACCAAATCTTTGAAAGCTTGAGGCGAGTCAATTATGCTATCTTTGACTATATTTCACACGTATCTCCCAAAATTCAATAAATTTTTCTAGTATCAAATTAGGAGTCAGAATCTAACAAATTAAAAATTAATAAAATAAAACCACAGAATAATTGTAAGGGAGAAAATTTTGTTTGCATCTTTCATTCAACTTCCAAAAGGGGAAAAAATTAGATTATATAGAGAATAATCATCTCTTGAAATAACTCCAATGGTAAAGAAGGTTTGTTACAAATGCAATTATAGTAAATGTGTATGAATGATAAAAGAATAGTTAATGACTCATGAATAAAAATGATTATGACTTATTAATGTGTAACGACCCTTTTTGGTCGTCATGGGTAGACTAAAGATGAAAGAATTGGGTAAAAAAAATAGATAGTGACTTGAACATTCTAGGCTAGGTCAGTCTCAAACTGAATATGAGCGAGATGAGATTTCGGACAATTCAAAAATGGACGGGGTGGTATGTCTAAATTTGGATCGTAATTCCTTGTATCTAAGACATTAAGGAATTCATAAGGCCTTTCGAAATTTAATTCGGGTGAGTAAAACTTTTGGTATCGGATTTGACGTGAAGAGGTTAGTATAGTACGTCAAAGTTCGAAGGTATGTTGCAAAATAGGGGCTTTGGGAAAGACTAGCGAGTCTCTGTCTCCTTGTAAGCCGCTATAGCAGGATGAAATGATTCCTGCTATAGCAGAATGAATTAATTCCCTCTATAGCGGGGTTAGTCGGAGTTTTGTGCAGAAAAGTCCCAAAAACCTCTTATTTTCTATTGCTTCATTTTTGGGAACTGGGAATGGCGACTTAGGGCAGATCCCTTGGGTTTTTCCACCAATCTCTTCGGTAAAGGTAACTTAATTACTTACCTAACTTATATTTTGATTCTTAAGCCTTAGAATCTAGAGTGCTACTCTTGGAAAGGGTTTAATTTGAATTAATGGTAAAAGGACCCTTGTTGGGTAGAATGATCATGGGATGGTTTGGGGGTTAGGATTTGGTTACAATAGGGTTTAATTAGGTCATTGTTCATTGCTTATTGTATTTTATTATTGTTTTAGACCAAAAAAATCAAAATTCATAACCAGGGAAAAACTCAAGTTCTTTAGAGCAATCAAGTTTGTTTCGAGGTAGGTGATGAGTGTTGTTATCATGTTTATGTTATATGTGCTTGTTAAGTGCATCATTAGTAATGCATACATGAGATATGATTAGGAAAATTGGAAAGATATAATGTGAAATGAAAGATGTTATGAATCGCATGCAATGAATATGTTACATGAATGTACATGTGTGATTGTGATTCATTGTGGTTATGATAGTGTTGTGTGTTGATGATTGAGATCGGGTACCATAGCGATACACTAACATCTAAAATGGATATCACGTCGAAACACTAACATCTGGAATGGATACCACATGGTACACTAACATCTGAAATAAATGCTACGCTGATATAATGGGAACGGGTACCACACCGATACACTAACTATGGGAATAGGTACCACGTCGATAAATTAAAAGTTTGTATATATAGGTTGCATGAGAGAACTACACTGCTTGTTACATTTTGATGATTCATGATGTTATGTTTATCAATTCAGGGTAAGGACTGAGAGTCCTGCTATGTTGTACTTTTGTTGTAATTATGTATTATGTGTTTATTGAGTTGTGGTTGCCTGTTCATATTTCAAATACTAGAATTAACTCATAATTCTATCGGTACACTGCGATTGTGTACTGATATTGCACTTGCTCTTACTTATTGAGTAATGGATATATTTAGGCGGCTGCTTTGCAATCTCAATTGTGAGATATCTTTTATTCGAATCTAAGGGTGAACAATTTCCTCTGACTGCTATTGATTTCTTGTAATTTCTTAGTCCATTTGTTCGAACTTGGATATTCTAGACTTATATTTTCTTCTTTTATATTGGGGTTTCATCCTGTAACACCCTAAAAGATTATAAACTCAAATAAAACCTTGGAGATCAGAAAGAACTAAAATGTTGCAAAAAATAAGGGTTTGTACGGACCCATTTACAGACCGTGAAAAGAACCGCGGGTCATGAAGGGCTTTATAAACTGGAACTCATAAATTGGAATTTTTGGAGGTGAGTTTCACGGGTAAGTTTACGGACCGTAAAATCTTTCACGGATCGTGCACTGGTCCTAAAAACAAACCCTAGAAATAAAAAATATTGTCCTTCACCAGGACTTGTCTAGCCCGTGGAGTGTTACACGACCTGTAGAGGATCCCGTAAAAATTGGCCCTCAGAATTTAGAACCCCTTCCCGTTCACGATCGCCCTCACTGACCGTGAAGGGTTGTACGGACCGTGGAAGGCTTTTATGAATGTGCTCCGTCAATTTTAAGTCAGGGTTAAATTGGTAATTTTTTTCACTCTTTTAAATCATATATTGTGTCGTTTTGACCTAATCTAAGTGAGTTTACTGATTCCTGAAGACTCTAGCCTCCCATTCTCTCCTAATTCTTCCAAATCAAAGTTTCTTCTCTCTCAAGTCTTTTTCCTCAAGCGAGCTAGGGTTCCAAGATTTCAAGCTTTCGTTGAGGAATCAAGCTAGGATTTCATTCAAGGTATATGGGAACTTCATCAATAGGTCTCTCTTCACCTATCAAGTCCGATAGAAATCTCTATTTCTTCAAGCTATGATCTTCTCAAAACTATGGTTTATATGATCTTCTTGAGTCCTTATTGAATTTCAGTTTCTTCTTCAAGATTGATCTTAAATTGCATGAATTGATTATAATTTCAGGTTTTCAATGATGTTTTCATGATAACATGCAAGTATTTTTCATGATCATAATTATGTTATTTTCATATTCATGTCTCAGATGATTAGATTTTCATGAATCATAATGCTTTCGAATAAAGTATCCCTTAGTATACACAAATATCGTGATTTAGATATTTTCGAATAAAGTATCTTTCATATTACGTTCAGTTATCATGATTTATGAGCTACTCAGTATGTTATCAGATTATCAGTATGATTCAATAGTAAAAACTATTACTTTTTTCAGATTTATCATATTTTTATTGAGAGTATACTTAGCATTGAGTGGACTTTTGCAATGATGATTTTTGTTGTAGCGTTTTTGGACCTTTAGTAGCAATCTCTAAGCCCTTAACTATGTGCCATAGATAGTATTTATCTCGAATAGATATTAGCTAGTAGATCCACCTTAGCTCATATACCATGGTCCTTTCCTTGGCAAGTTGGACACTTTTCTTTTTCAGTGTGAAAACAGTTGATGGACTTAATGTAGTAACTCACATGGTTTATGTCGGTTTTAGTATGTCCCACAGTTAGATTTTCAAATATTGCATTGATCATGTATTTCATTTATATTACTTCAATTTTACTTAATTTTCATGATTATACACTTGATCATTTCATTAACATGTTTTACATGCTTATCATATTCGGATATCATATTTTATACATTTCCTCATACTTGGTACATTTGTAGTACTGATCGCATACTTTCTGCCTATATTATTTGATAATATAGATTTTGACGGTAAGTACTATCTCTAATCAACTAGCAGTAGTGTTGGTGAGTCCTCATCTCCTCAAGGATACCACTTGTGATTTCCTTTCGCTCATAACTTTCAGTTTTCAGACATGTTAGAGTTAGTTAGGCGTTTGTCTTAACAACCCATGTTAGTAGAGACTTTCAGACAAACAATTAGATTCTGCCATGTTATGTTGTCCTTCAGATTTTGTCTATATTGAGATTATAGGTTCTATCCAGATATTAGTTTAGTTTTAGCTTCCGCATGTGTATTTTAGTTTTCGGTTGATTTTGTTAATCTTAGTGTCATGTTATGTCATAAGATTAGTTAGCTTAGTGTCACGAACTTAGAGTGTTGGCTAAAATTCCGTGCGGCCCTTGACAATTGACTCACTACTCTTTCAAGATCTTGTAAACTCAAGGAAGCCTTTAAGACTTAGATCACTAAGAGAATGCTTAAGGAAAGACTTAGAAAGAACAAAGAGAGAGTTTTTGGAAAAAGGCTTTTGTACTACTTTGGAGAATGTTTTACACTTGAGTGATGCCTTGCAAATGAGAGGCACCTCTATTTATACTACTTCCTAAGGACTAAAGTGTAATTAATATTTACATGAGAAGTCCCTAAAGTATTTACACATTGGCCCCTTTTCTAGAGAATTCTACATAGCCTAGAAGTCTCCAAGGCCTTCTTGAAATATCTAAGGCATTCTAGAGTTCTCTACTTGACTCTAGAAACCTCTACGCCTTCTTGGCTGCAAAATTTGGCTCAGATAGTGGCGGGACATGACACGCTCCCCCACCCGATGATGCGACGACCACAGCACATTGTTGCAGAAAATCCCGGACTTGGCCTTTAAATTGCCACAAGTCTTCGTACTTCTCCCATGTGGCTTCCTCCGGAGATTGTCCCTTCCAATGCACAAGGAACATGGCGCTGGCTTGCTGACCCCGCTTCCGTTTGGCTTGATAATCTATGATAGCTTCAATCTCCCGGTCATGCAAGGCAGTGACAGTAATGGGGGCTCGGCGGGGTTGGTTTTGGCTAGTGTCTTCCTTGTCCTCATGGTAAGGCTTGAGGACGCTTGCATGAAACACCGGATGGATTTTGAAGTGTGGAGGCAACTCCACCTTGTATGAGATCTTGCCTACCTTGGCAACGATCTTGAACGGACCCTCATATTTTTGCACTAAATTTTGATGAACGCCCCTTAGTGCCTTGAACTGTCTTGGATTGAATTTCACCAAGACCATGTCGCCTTCCTTATAATCTGTGGGACGCCTCTTGCAGTCGACAAACTTTTTCATTTTGCTTGCTGCCTTGTCTAAGTAAGACTTGGCAGTATCAAGCTGCTCTTCCCATCCTTTGGCAAGATAGTAAGCTCCCAAACTCTTTCCTTCGAAAGCGGCCGGTAAAGAATACGGAGTTTGGGGCTGTTGGCCCGTCGCCAATTCAAATGGTGTGCGCCTGGTGGACTCACTCCTTTGTAAGTTATAAGAAAACTGCGCCATGTCTAGGAGTCTGGCCCAATCCTTCTGATGCGCACTAACATAGTGCCTTAAGTAGCACTCCAACAGGGCGTTGACGCATTCGGTCTGGCCGTCGGTCTGCGGGTGGAAGCTTGTGGAGAAGTGGAGTTTTGTGCCAAGTATTTTGAACAGCTCCCTCCAAAAGTTCCCAGTAAAGCGGGGGTCTCGGTCGCTAATGATGTGCCTTGGCAGCCCCCAGTATTTTACCACGTTCTTGAAGAACAATCGAGCGGCCTCCTTTGCGGTGCATCCGGCTGTGACGGGTATGAAGGTAGCATACTTTGAGAACCTGTCCACCACGACTATGATAGTTCCGTACCCGTTGGACTTAGGTAGGGAGGTGATGAAGTCCATAGTTACGCTTTCCCATGTACATTCTGCTATGGGTAGCGGCTCTAGTAGTCCTCTCGGATGCCTTTGCTCTACCTTGTCTTGCTGGCACACCAGATAAGTCTGCACATAACACTCGATATCGTCTCACATGCGTGGCCAGAAATAGATAGCTTCAATCAGCGTCCTGGTTCATCGCTGCCCTGGATGCCCGGCCCACGGTGTGTCGTGGCTTTCCTTAATTATTCGCCGCCTGATAGTCCCGAACTTCGGCACATAGACCCTTCGACCGGTCGTGAGCAGGAGGTCTTCCTCCACCCAAAAGCGTCTGGTTTTGCCTTGGGCGGCTAGCTCCATCAGCTTCTTGGCCTCGGGATCATGTTGCATGCCATTTCTGATTGCATCTTGAATATCACAGTGGGCTATCGTAATGGCAGCAAGTTCGGCCTTTCTGCTTAGCGCATCGACCACAACGTTGCCTCTTCCCGGTTTATACTCCAAGACGTAGTCGAACTCGGCTAGAAAGTCTTGCCACCTAGCTTGTTTTGGGGTGATCTTTTTCTGTGATTGAAAGTAGTTAGTGGCTACGTTGTTCGTCTTGACCACGAACTTGGAGCCTAACAAATAGTGTCTCCACGTGCGCAGGCAATGCACTATGGCCGTTATTTCTTTCTCCTGCACCGTATAGCGTCGTTCGGTCTCGTTCAACTTGCGGCTCTTGAATGCTATTGGGTGTCTTTCTTGCATTAAGACTCCCCCAATGGCAAAGTCTGAGGCATCTGTATGTACTTCGAAGGTCTTCAAAAAGTCGGGCAGCGTCAAGACCGGTTCTTATGTTATCGTGGCCTTGAGACCTTCGAAGGCTTGCTGGCACTCCGCGCTCCAAACCCACGGCTTATTTTTCTTCAATAACTCAGTCAGCGGAGCGGCCTTTGCAGAGTATCCCCTTATGAACCTGTGATAATAATTCGCAAGTCCAAGGAACGATCGTAGTTCAGTTACTTTAGTGGGCACCTCCCACTCTTGGATTGCCCGTACTTTGGCTTCGTCCATCCGTAGTTTGCCCTGGCTAATGACATGGCCCAAGAAATGCACTTCATGTTGGGCAAACTCGCACTTCTCCCGCTTAATATAAAGCTGATTTTCTCGTAAGACTTTGGAGAATGCTTTACACTTGAGTGATGCCTTGCAAATGAGAGGCACCTCTATTTATACTACTTCCTAAGGACTAAAGTGTAATTAATATTTACATGAGAAGTCCCTAAAGTATTTACACATTGGCCCCTTTTCTAGAGAATTCTACATAGCCTAGAAGTCTCCAAGGCCTTCTTGAAATATCTAAGGCATTCTAGAGTTCTCTACTTGACTCTAGAAACCTCTACGCCTTCTTGGCTGCAAAATTTGGCTCGGATAGTGGCGGGACATGACATTAGGGTCACTTGTGGCTCTAAGCACCGTGACGCGTGTCTAGGGGCAGCCTTGGGTCGTGACACATCCCATATTCTAGGCTTGTTAGATGTTTTGGTACAACGACTTGCAAATTCTAGGGATCGGAGGTTAATTTCCGCAACTGTTTATTGATTGGATGAGTTTATGGGAACTCGATCTTCTAATTGTTTAAATGATTTTCATAGTGTTTAATATAATGGCTTATTTCTTTAAAATGGTTTGATTTTTAAGTTTGGGTTTGATAGTTGGTTCTCCCATTGGAGGGTTAAGTGTGGGTGTCACTCACGGCGGGTCAGGATCGTGACATAATGATTGGTTACCATTGTCAGAATTGTTATTTAGTATTAGAAGAGATATTATTCAAAATATAACTAACCCATCACTAGGAAATTAAGGGATTGGAACAAAACTAGACAACAATTTGAATATTTCTTCCTCTTTTATGACATGAATTTTTCCAGCACTAATATCTTAGAAAGGATCTCTACTTTTATTTGAAAAAACTTCATAATATGGCAAACATTCATATATATTCAAGAAAAATAGCTATGTTTTATTTTTTTCATGTTATATGGATATAATTAGACTATAAATAGCAAAGTTAATTATATACAAATAAATATTTTTTACATATATTTAATATAATAAATAAATATTAAATAGGAAAGTAATTATTGAATGCCTAATTAATTATGGCAGGCACATTTGTGATCTTTTCCCATGTTTACCATCATCAAATTTTTCTCTTTCATCAATATTCATACATCACATATTTTCTTATTCCCCCCCCCCTCCCAAATTCATTCAAATTCAAGATCCTTTACATCACTGCAGGAGCGATTTTTGTGATTTTGTATCCATCAGGTATCTTCTAATTGCATATTTATCTCGTTTTTATGAGCATTATATATCTACACATCTACACTTTCTTCTATTTTCATAGGGTTTTGATTCAAGAATTTGTTTATCCTTTTCAATGGCTGAAATTGATACTCCGGGGAGGGTTACTAGAGGTATACATTTATTTGACAAATTGTTGGATGAACTACCTTCTTTTGATTTGTGTATTACTCAACAACAAGCCAAAAATCCAGGCTCTATTGCTACAATGGAGAATGAAAGAAGAACAAAAAAGGTTAATGACCATATACCCTTAAATCTGCTTGAAGAAATCGAACATGCAAAATTAGTAAAGAGGAAAAAAGGTTCCGAAGTGAAAACTAATATTGAAAAAAGGAGAAAAGTCAACAATATTGATTCAAGTGGGTGCAGGAACAAGAGGAAAAGGAAATTGAGATTTGTATGCTTTATTTTTTTAGTTTAATGTCATTTACTTATCTATCTCAAGTTCTCAACACATGTATTGTGTGTCATTGTCATTATGGATTGTCCTCTTGTATTTAAATTGTCAGAAAATTTGATTTCGTATGTATATAGTTGTTAAAAAATGAGTACAAGAAGAACATGAACAAAAAAGAGATTGAGGGTTCTTTGATTGTCAATTTTGTATATAGTAGAATACTTATATACATAGACATTTGTATTATTATATAACCACAAGTTGAACTGTTGATGCGTGAATACAATTATATTTGAATACATAAGTACTTTGTCAAATTTAAAAAGTTGATTAGAGAATTCAAGTATAGTTGAATACATCAATACTATATTGTTGGCCTTTTCAAAATTTTATTTAGAGAATACTTATACAGTTTGATACCCACAAATTGTATCTTTTTTGCTCGTTTGTCTAATGTATCCATACTTATACAATTTAATACGCACTAATTGTATCTTTTTTGCTCGTTTGTCTAATGTATTCATATTTTTGCTTAACAACAGTGTTGAAATGTATCCATATTTATATACATAGATACTTGTATTGTTATATAAGCACAAGTTGAAATGTTGATTTGTGAATACAGTTATATCTAGATAGATAAGTATTATATCCAAGATAAAAAAATTGATTTGGGAATACAAGTCTAGCTGTATCCAACGTATTCATTTTTGTGTTTAACAACAATGTATTCATTGTATTCTATATTGGTGTATTCATTTTTTGTTTAACAACTAGTGTATCTATTGCCATGTAGTTCACCTATTCAAAATCGAAATACTTAACCTTCATTCACAAATTCAACAATTTGCTTACATACAAAAACTTGAATTAACAAAAAAAAAATTATTAATACCTTTACAACGTCAGAATAAGAAATATGGAGACAACAAGAAAATTGAGTATGATGTATCACAATTTTTGTTAAGCTGATAAAGAATATGACCTGATATGTCTTTAAATAAGTAATTTTTAGTTATAAAGTTAATTATGGAAAGTTGCTCGTTGTATGGGCGTAATGTAAGGATAGTGGGTTATATTTAGAGTCAATTCCTTATTTAGTTTGTTGTACTTAAAGATGTATTAATGTATAAATAAAAAAAATAAAAAACTATACAAAAATACAGCAAAAAAGTGATATAAATTGTAGTCATTTATTGTAAATAACATACTTATAGCTATTGGTATTCATTAACCCTATAAATATAGTTATTTTTGTAAGTTGCTCTTTATTAAATCCCTATGTTAAAGTAGCTAATCATAGTGCTTAATTTTTGTAAAACTTATTTCTTTATGTAAATGCAATAGTACAAGATATATATGACACGTAAAGTTGCAATATCGCTGCCTCAAAACTCAACCAAACATTTATTTTCTTCATTGAAATCTAAATCAAATAAAAATAAAAATGTGAAAGTTCACCCTAGTTTTGAATACAATTTTTTCCTTTTAAATTGGATAGGGCAAGGAAAATTGGAAATGAGGATTACAAGGTGAGAAATTGAACTTTCATGAACAAGATAATAATTCAGATAGTCAACTAACTGACCTACTAAGATTCCCCTAGTTTTTGAATAAATAACTAAACGTTGACCGTATAAAAATCTTTCAGTATATATATAATTCAAATCCTAAAAGAAATTAAACATAGCCTTGATTTAGCAGGGCATTGGCATGGTCTTGTATAACTTTCCAAGCTACGTCAACATGCCTATGATGTGTAAGAGAAGCACCAATTGCAAATCTAATAATATAAGTGCCTCCAACAACTCCATGAGTCAAATAGAGTTTGCCACATGAATTAATAGACTCCACCAACTTAGTGTTAAACATGTTCACTTCTTTCTCATCATCAAATTTGGTTGAAACTTGAGTTAGTACTAATGGGGAGATCCTAAAACACACCATAGCAAACTTTCTAGGCACAAAGATTTCAAACCTTTTGTCCATAGCTATAAGTCCTTCAAAATGTTTAGCCATGTTCACATGACTTCTTATCAAGTTTCTAAGATTAGTTACCCCATAACTTCTCAAAACAAACCATAACTTCAATGCTCTAAACCTCCTACTCAATGCAATTTGCCAATCCTTATAATCAATCACTTGATTTAACTCTGTAGCCTTGTTTCTCAAACATTCAGGATTAGTTGATAACGCGTTTGTAAGTGCACTTGGATCCTTAACCCAAAGGCAACAACAATCCAAAGTGGAAAAGAACCATTTGTGCGCGTTGAGACTAAAAGAATTTGCATTTTCAACACCATCAAGAAAGACCTGAAATTCAGGGCAAATACAAGCACTTCCTGCATAAGCTGCATCAACATGTACCCAAATCCCAAATTCCTTAGCAATTTCACAGAGTAAACGCAATGGATCAACAGAAGTTGTTGAAGTTGTCCCAATTGTGGCGCACAAGAATAAAGGAACATTTCCTTCTTTAAGGTCATTCAAAATTGCTAAACGTAGCGATTTTGGACACAAGGTGTACTCACTAGCCTTTATTGTTGGGATAACTCGGAAATTTCCAGGGCCTATCCCAGCAATGTGGGCAGCCTTCTTAAGTGAAAAATGTGTTTGATCAGATGCATATACCACCAATTTGCCAAAATTCTCTCTACTTATTTTTCGCAACATTTGATCTCTAGCCGCGACTATAGTACACAACATGGCTTCACAAGTTGTACCTTGTAGTACACCTCCACCACCACTCGCGAACAAAAAACAATTGGGAAGATTTAACATTTTCCCAAACCAATCCATCACAATACTCTCAAGTTCAGTAGCAGCTGGGGATGATATCCAATTAAACCCTACAACATTAAATCCAACACTTAACATTTCACCTAGGAATCCAGCAGTACTTCCTGAAGATGGAAAATACGCGAAAAAATTAGGACTTTGCCAATGTGTTAGCCCTGGAATAATATCCCTTTCAACATCCTTAAGAATTTTATCGAGTGACTCAGGGTTATTAGGAGCGGAATTTGGTACAATTTTTTGGAGATACCCTGGATTTACTTGACTACAAACAGGATATTGTTCAATATTTTGATAGTAATCAGCTAGGAAATTCACAATTTTATGACCTTGCCTTCTAAATTCTTCAGGGTCTAAAGGGTTTATGGTATTGAAAATTTGGTCATCAAGTTCATGGTTGATGTTGAGGGTACCCATTATTTCAATTTGTGTGTATGTTGTCTTGAAAGAAAAATAAATGGTTAGCTTTTATAAGGTTAAAAAGGAACTAAATTATTGTGGCATAAATATAGTAGATGTATCTTGATCTTTTTTTTTTTGTGGGCTATAGTTAGTTAGGACTATAGAAATAATTACACTTTGTTTGGATGGTTATTACGTGTTGTTTTATAATGTGTTGTGTTGTATTGTATTGTACTGTATTATTTTAATGAATATAGTGTTTGAATCGTTATATAATGTCACATATTCATGATTTGAATGATAAACCTACAAAAAAAAGTAGGGTACGGGATAAAGATACTATGAAAAGGTAGGGTAAAAGATGAAATACAATTATTAAATAATAATAAAGATAAAATGAGAAGAAAATATTAAGGTACGGTGCGATCACACCACCAAATCAATCATTTCATAAAATGAGTCTTTTCATCGCTGCCTAACAATGGATTTAAATCATACGATACAATAATATTTAGTAACAATTAAAATAAATATTATATTTAAATTAATAATACAATACAATATAACGGGTAACGCCAATATATCCAAACAAGGTGTTAAACACTAGTTAGTACACGTCCGAAAATTAAAAACACCAGGCCACCTAAGTTGAAGAATTAATTTTTTTTAAGTACGTGTCAATGGTGCTAAGAATTTGATGGTCACCTACTAACTACTTAAGTCACCTTAATTATGATGATGTTACATATTGTTTTTTTCAATATATAATATTGATGTTGATTAGAAGGAGAATGGTAAAAAGAGATTATAGAAATTGAGCTAAGTTAAAGATAGTCAATTAATTGACCAATTAAGATTCTTCAAATTAATATAAAAATTAAATTAAGTTCAGATAGTCAATTAATTGATCAGTCAAGATTTTTTTTAATTAGTACAAAATATTTAAAAGAATTTTTGATACGCTACAGAATACCTTTAAATTTTTTCTATAGGATCATGACGATTTTATGACTTTAAAAACATATAATTAAAGGTAAAAGTAAAAAAATTGAGATTAACTACATTTATATGTTTAAAAGTGACTAATCTTTTCTCGAAGAAACAGAACAGGAAACGAGGGTTGTATAAAATGTATTGTCTCAGTTTCATCTTATGTGATGATATGTGATTATAAACATGGACTTTAAGAAAAAGAAAAACACTTTTGAAATTTATAATTTAAAATAAATTGTTTATATTTGTACATCTATAAATCATCTTATTATCGATAGGTGATAGGGGTGGGCGTCGATTATATCAAATTTCGGTTCAGTTCGGTTCTTCAATTTTCGGTTTTAAAAAAGTGTGTGTCGTATACCAAACTAAACTAATTTGGTTTTTTCTACTTCGGTTCAGTTTGATTTGGTGTTTTTAAAACAATTTTTCGGGTGCGAGTAAAAAATAAAATGATAAGACAAAATCAAAGTATAAGACACTTAAAGATTTAAAACTATCTTAAGGGGTAATGTATCTCATCGTGGAACACTTATTGTGTTAATTGAAAGACTATATTTGTCTTTGTCAAGAACATTGTCCCTCCAACTACTTCTCGAGAAAAACAAAGACGAAGACGGGTTCCTTTACATGATAAACATCGACAAAAATATGTTTGGGTTCCTCTTGTGAATTAAACTTTGAAGCTAACTATTGAATTGTAAATTTGTTGCTACTTTGATTTGTTCATGAATGATTTAATTGTTAGTTGATTTTTTATTTTAGTGAAGAAAATGCTCATAAATAAATATTTTATATATATATATATATATATATATATATATTTGATTTTTTAAAATAAAAGCTCAGTTATTCGGTGCATCGAACAAAAGAATCGAACTTTTACAAAATTAATATCGATACTGAATTGAAAAACCAAAGAATTAAAATTGAAAAATCAAATTAGTTCAGTTCGATTTTATTTTTTGATATTTATGTCCACCCCTAATTACGGATGGAATGAAAAGAGAACTTTAAATTGTTTTCTTCTTAACATAAGAGTACAGCGATGTTGAAAAGAGCAAATCCAATAAATGCTCAGGTGATTGGAGCCAACGTGTTATAACCATTACCACTATTTTGGAAACTTTTTCTTGTATAAATGATAATCAATTATAACCATCAATTTTTATGCAAAAAGTAAATAAATATATTTTACTTGAACACAGTATAAATCTTTAATAAAGGCAATTTTGAGGGAGATGTTTTTCATATATATAAATAATAAGATTCATAATTATATATATAAAAACACGTGTTTGCCTCCCGCATTTTTTAATTAACTAATCTACTATATACATCTCACACGTCTCTCGTATTAATAAAAACAAACTTCAAAAAAAGAAGCATAAATAATATTTTAAAAATATGTTTGTGTACAAATATAAAAATTTACAAAGAAAAATTCAAATTTCAAATGCTAACGTTTAGGAGTATGATCCAATCCATTAGTTCATTCTATAAATCGTTCTAGCACTTGCTTCATCGAACAAAAGTGTCATAAAAATAACTTTTAGTTGAAAGATTGAAAAGTCGTTCGTTTTTACATGAACACTTAAATATATGTATTATATAAATTTCATTAAATTATTATAAATATTACTTATATTACTACACACACAGTACACACTATTAACGGATTAACATTTAATATAAATATTAGCATTATGAAGATGCATTGTAATATAAAGTTGTATAGTAGATTAGAAAACATTGTATAAGTTATTCCTTTTAAAAATTAGCACTTATGAAATTGTATTGTGATTTATTATTGGCTTGTGTTTTGGCATAAATAAATTGATATCATATCACAAATAACAAATGTATTATTAATTTATAATTGGTCATTAAGAATTTGGTGTGCCACCAAACTAAGAAGTCTCATAAAAATTAGTGGAAATGGACATTAATACTTGCACCAGGGTAAACTGTTTATATCATACTTTTTGGAGTGTGACCTTTCCCCGGACCCTATTAACGCCGGATGTTTTGTACGCAGAGTTGCTCTTTTTCTAATTATATTTTTAAAAGTCCTTAACATAAGGTTGTTTTGCATTATAAATACAAATTACAATTTGATTAAACCTGTAGTTATTTCATAAAAGACAAAATATTAATTACTTTTAAATTTCTAAATATTAATTTTTTTTATATATTTCAAATAAGGGGTAGTTAATTTTGATCTTTCACAATTTAATTAATGTTTGAACTTCTTCAATTTTAAATAATTTTAAATAATTATTTTAGAAATTTCAAAATACTTTCAAAACCATTTTGAAATGAGATGAAAAAAAGTGGGGAGGTTTTTAGTCGTGCACTAGGTTAATAGAAGAGTAAGGGAAGTTTTGAATAGTTGAGAGGCGGTTTCGGATAAGGAAAGGACCAAACCACCCCTTAGAAAGTTATTCAAAAGTGCAGAAAAATCATGTCTGAAGGTTCAGGAGACAAACCGTCAAATTCCTAACAAACCATCATCAAAATCGTTGTTAATGGACAAATTTCAGCCTCACTTATTAGGCCTGACAGTCTGTCCTGACGGGTCGTCACAAGTATGACGGTCCGTCACCCTAGCCATCATACTTTGACAGATAGGCACTCTCTATAAACTAAGCATAACTTTTTACTCTAGCATTAGATTGTTGAATGGTCGGTGGCGTTGGAAATAAGATTCAAAGAGATTTAATATGATAGTTCATGGACCACCTCACTCTTCATATTTTAAGAGATATGTTCATTTTGAAGTTGAAGCAAGTAAAATCTTAAACAAAAACTCAATCGATAAAGAAGCTTTCAAGTTAACTTTGAGCTAGAAGTTCTTTATGATCT
The DNA here is from genome assembly GCF_019186545.1 of Solanum stenotomum. Classification (NCBI taxonomy): domain Eukaryota; kingdom Viridiplantae; phylum Streptophyta; class Magnoliopsida; order Solanales; family Solanaceae; genus Solanum; species Solanum stenotomum. The sequence goes on along the minus strand of NC_064284.1, from coordinate 59,273,562 downwards.
TAATTAACATTCAAAACTCTTCCCACAATAAGGAATTGTTTTCAATACCTATGCAACATTAGAAATCATCGAGTTCGAGGTCTATACGCATTTAAAGAACCGCCGAATCATAATTTGAAATTTGGGGTGTTACAGAATTCGTTGTAGCAAAAGTGTATTTCCTACCGCGAACAACGCGAGACATGATGTACATACGTTTTAAGTTAGTTTCTCCAAGTCTCTTCCCATAACTTAGAATATATCCATATCAAAAAATTCAAAAGACAAATTTTAAGGTATATTGCTATTTTCTTCTAAGAGGTAAGTCTCTCCGTTAATTATTTCATCTAGTAATTCGATTTTATCCTGAATAAATAATATTAAGGGAGAATTAGGACTTAGAAACCTAAAACTCATGAATTTTGTGGGAAAACTTAAGGGTGGAAGTAAATAATATATAATTTAATTTTAAGTGAATTAATTGTACTCTTTAGGATGAAATTTGTTGTTTTATTTCCTGTTCATGATGGTTGGGGAAATCTAGAACCCTGTAGAAGTGATTTAGTTGAGTATATAAACTCACGTGGAGTAGAAACTCTTTGAACAAAGTTTATATATAATTAGACCTTGATAAAGGGTAGAATTAGATAGATTTGAATGTCCAAGGCCAATGTTTAAAGAGTAGATAATTAAATACTTTTATGTTTGTTTGTTTTAGACTTTGAGTATTCAGAGATTTTGAGAAAAAAGAAGGCTCTCATGATATTTGGATTTGGAGGCAAGTATCAAAAGATTCTGCTATAATTTTGAAAGAAACAAGCCAAACGTTCACCAAACAAAGAAAATGAGTTAGTCCAATATGAGCTAATTTTTATTTTCTTAATTCCAAAAATAATTAGTGAGCTAATATTTATTTGAGCAACTTTCACATATAGCAAACAAAAAAATCATTTTTGTATGCTATAGCAAAGTTTACATAATTGCGCTTCATAGCAAATATATATATGTAGGGGTGTACAAAACCGAACCGAGAACCGAACNACTCCATAACAAACATATATATGTATAATTCGCTATACATATACAATTGAAAGTTATGTCTATTTCGCTATACATATGTATAAAAAGAAGCAATTGTATAATTTGTTGGCTCCTCTTCAGATTTATATAATTTCGCTGGCAGGCCATTTGTATAAATGTTGTTAGCCTCTCGTTTGTATAAATCGTTGACAAAAATATTTGTATATCAAAAATTGCTCTCTCTTTCGCTTTATACAAACTTAAATTATACATTATACAAACATAAATTATACATTACATTTGTATAATCTGTGTTTGTATAAAACGAGAAAGAGAGAAAGGCAAAAGAGAATTGAGCAGGGGAATATTTTTATTGTATAATTATAAGTGTATAGGACGAATATATATGTATTTGCATGTGTATATACAATTTTCTCTCGCTTTATACAGACATAAACACAATTTATACAATTCTGTTGTATAATGCGAGAGAGGCGAGCACAGAGGGAGCGAGCGAGAATTGGAGAGTGGCGACGAGAATTTGGAGGGAGAGAGGCGATTGACAAACGTTTGCTACAGGGCGCAATTAAATCAAACAGTAGCTACTCCATTTATTTTAGATTATAAGTTTGTCATTCCATACAATTATCCCTATTTATTTTAACCATTAAAGTAACAAACTATTTAAGTATAATACATTAAAATTAAATAAATATCAGTAGATAAAAATAATAAAGTAAATAACAAATAATTAAAAGAATTAAAACTTATACTGGTAATGCATAGAGAATTTAAGCAAAGAAATTAATCAGAATTAATAGTCACTACCTTACCGCCAAAAAAAAAAAATTAACAAGAATGTAAGCAAAGAACCTAGAATTAATTAAGCAATTAACAAGATAAAAAAATCAAAGAAAAAAATGGTAGTTATTTATTTCACATATATTAATTATTGGAAAAATTATAGAAATCCCACTTTGTAGTTTACTTATTATTATTATCCCCTATAAGTTTTACAAATCTTCAAAATCCCTCATTTTCGCGCGTCAGATTAGTGTATCAACGCTTATATTATTGTATCTCGCGCATCAGATTAATGTATCATCGCTTATATTATTGTATCTTGCGCATCATATTAATGTATCAGCGCTTATATTATTGTATTTCGCGCATCAGATTAATGTCTCAACGCTTATATTATTGTATCTGTTTGAGGGATNTTGTATCTCGCTCATCAGATTAATGTATCAGCGCTTATATTATTGTATCCATTTAAGGAATTTCTGTAATTATAAATTTTCAAGGGATAGATTGTAATTTTGCATTAAAAGTATGTGATTTCTGTAATTTGTCCTTAATTATTTGATTCGTTATAAATTAATACTCTACACATTTAAAAGTAAATTAATAGAGGTGAACGTGTAATTTTATCATTTTAATACATGTATAGCTAATATCCATATAACTTATTCCACATAAGTTATGCAAATATTAGGGCTCAGGATCACAAAAGTTATGCAAATATTAATGAGTAAATTTTAGGTTTAGCAAACATAAAAATCATATTTGTATGCTATAACTATAGTTTGTATAATTGCGTTCCATAACAAACTTTATGTTTGCTATGGCTATTAATATGTATATTTCGGTATACATATACAAAAGATCAATTGTATAATCTGTTTCGGTATACATATACAAAAGAATCAATTGTATAATCTGTGTGTTTGTATAAAGGGAGAAAAAGAGAAAGACAAAAGCAAACTGGACAGGGGAAGATCTGTATTTGTATAATTATAGGTGTATATGACGAAAATATATGTATTTGTATTTGTATATACAATTTTCTCTCGCTTTATACAAACACAAACACAAATTATACATTTGTGTTTGTATAAAGTGAGAGTGGCGAGCGAGATTCTCTAGGGAGAGAAGCGAACGAAAAGATATGTATATATACAATTTTCTCTCACTTTTATACAAATACAAACACATTTTATACATTTGTGTTTGTATAAAAGGGAGAGAGGCGAGGGAGAGACTGCCAGCGAGAAAATGAGAGTGGCGAGCGAGAATTTCAGAGAGAGATGAATGACAACAGTTTGTTGCGGGTTACAATTAAATCAAACTGTGATTATATCATTTATTTTGAATTAATAATTTGCTATTTTGATATAATTTTCCCATAGAATCACAAAAACGCTTGGTAATTGAAATGGACCACTAAGATAATTTTAGGGCCAAGGATCAGACCCAAATTCACTGTCCACGTCCTGAGACTAGTCCAGTATATCCAACTTCACGCCCAAAACTCGATCCAACACCAACACCAACACCAACACTCCCACTTCACTGATTCTCTCTCTTGTGAAAAAATGTTAGATTGCGTAGTAGTATACAATCGCCGTTGATTACACTACGGCGGTGGCTTCACATGGAAGATGCGCTCAATTTCTCTTCCGTATCTCTCTAGTGTGCGCTGTCCTTGTTGCTTATCGTGCTCCACTTGCCTCACCTCCTGATTCGGTCGCCGGAAATTTCCTCACTTTTAGTAAGATCAACAGCTCCAAACTGGAGATTGACGGTAAAGTTATGTCGAAAGCTCGTGTTTACACGGATGTCAACGTGCTTCGCCCTAGGGAATATTGGGATTATGAAGCCCTTACTGTACAATGGGGGTAATTATTTTCTGCTTCTTTTTGGCGCTAATTGCTTAGTAATTGATGATTGAAATTATGTAATTTATACTTTTTATATTATGATATATCGGTTAATCCTTCTATTAGTATTATTGGGAAAAACCCTTTGGGTCGTTTGATAGCTGGTTAGAAGTATGCATGTATTAGTAAGGTAGGGAGTAGATATGAGTGAATTTATGTATTATCTTGTGCATGTATTAGTTATCTAAGGATTAGTTAAACATGTACATTAGTTATTCCACCTTCTAATGAAATAATTATGCAGGATTCTTAATTGTCAACCAAACTTCGTATTAGTTTTATACATCAATAAGTTAGTTCCTATTTAGCTATTGAATATCGTACAAGTTATAAGGAAATTAATACATAGTTAACTTGTTTCTTATCCAGTTACCAAACAACCCCTTATGTGTTAGATTGAGAACCTTAATTGTCTAGAACTTTTGTCTTAAAAGATAATTATGTAGTATCGAGAACCAAATTCATATAGCCAAACGGACTAGTATGGATTGAGACATAGTTGATTGAATAATTGTTGAAGGGATTATGATCGTTTGGTAGCTGATTAGAGTTATGCAAGTATTAGTAATGCAATGATTAATTATGAGAGAATCTATGTATAATTTTATGCATGTATTAGTTTTGCATGATATAGGTATACATGCATTAGTTATTCCATCTTCTACTTGCATAAAATAATACATGGATTCTGTCATAACTTATATATGTATTAGTTGTGTGGGTTCTTAAATTGCAAACCAAAGTGTAGTTATTCCATCTTCTACTTGCATAAAATAATACATGGATTCCATCATAACTTATATATGTATTAGTTGTGCGGGTTTTTATTGCAAACCAAAGTGTATTAATTTTATACATGAATAGCTTACCTCCTACCCAACTACCAAATATAGAATTAGTTATTCACCTCTTAATACACGAATAGCTTACTTAATTACTAGCTATCAAATGACCCCTTACTGAACAATGGGGGTAATTTTTTATGCTTCTTTTTCATCTCTAATCACCTAGTAATTAATTAATGAAATTATGTAATTTCTACTTTTGTATATTATGATGTGTCATATTACCATCTCCGCTCCTCTGACCCCACAGTTAATGCTATCATTTTATTGCAACAACCCCTTTTTAAGTGTTAGTTTGAGAGCCTTAATTTTTTAGAATTTTAAGAGTCAATTATTTAGCATAGAGAACTGATCTAGTCAGAATAATTGATATGAAGGATTCATATAGTTGATTGACTAGTATGGGCTAAAGGCATAGTTGATTGAGTGGTAGATTGATTGCTGAAGACAATTTCAAGTGTTTTTGGTATGGGTGTTGGTTTTGCTGGTAAACTCATAAACTAAATGATCATAACCAAAAGAAAGCATGTGAGGAGGGAACTCTCCAGTCTTCCACATACACTAGCTTATATGATTATTTTTTAGCTAGATGGAAGCCTATGGCTTCAGGAATGGACTCCAAAACTTGCTATGTTTCATTACTGACATTTGTAAGCATTTAGAATAAACTGGAAACTGATTTGCAAGAATTATTCACGCATGCACTAAACAAATATGCAATATTTCTTTTCATTTCTGGAGGCTGATGCCTTGCTATCGTCTGTTCGCACAAGTGCTTGTGCCATTTTTATTTGGAATCAAATCATTTTGCGTGCTCTATATTTAGACAAGAATTTGGAGATGGCTATTGAGTATTGAGATCATCTCTTACTAAACTGGTAAGCATATTTCTTGTTTGAAAAATTATGGTCAATGTTCTTTTATTCCTGATAATGTAGGATAAAAAATTACTACCAAGGTGGTACAACAGTTGCATCAGAACAGGATCTCAAATCTATCTCACAATCACATACAACTCCCTAGCTTATCTAGAAAGTCAAGATGTTGGTTCATATCCTCAATCAGGCCCTCCTTGCACCCAAATTACAAATTGTGAATACATTTTGTCTTGACAAAGAAATTCGACTTTTTTTTATCTTCAAAGCATCTCTTGTTTCTTTCCAGCCATAGGGTCCATAGGATGTTTAGTGGAATTGTTCTCCATATCTGTTTAAGCCTCTTGGTTGTTTTCTGATTCTTCCAGCAGTCCAACAAGCTCTTGGGCATTTCCTGGCATCACCCATGTTACACCACAAATACTCCAAAAGAAATTCCTGCACTACCTTGAGAAGTTGCAATGAACGATTAACAGTCTCCTGAGCTTCTTCACATGGAAAATACCTGCTCCCCGGTGCAAATCCTCTCTTTTGGAGTTTGCCATGGGTACATCAGGCCCCAAAGAAGCAATCTATACAAAAGCAGGCAACCCTGGTGGGAAGCTTAGTCTTCCAAAGCATTTTTCATGGCCATGATACCTCCCATTGCCCCTCATGTTTCTGTAATGCTCTGTAACTGTTTTTACAGAGAATTTCTTGTCACTACTCGCTAACCAGATCAAAGAAATTCTCACTGCTCGTTAACCAGATTGAAGAATCCACCGTATCCTCAACTACATCAGTAGTATTCTACTGCTATAAGAACTGGAAGAATTCTTCAAGTTCCCAGATTTTTAGCCTTTTAGAATTTTCGCCACCCTGCACTTGAGTAGAATTTAGCCAGAAATCCGTTCTTGTTAGTAGAACAATTATGCATTGTTGGGAATTTTGTTTTAAGGCACTAATTTCCTACCGAAACATCTTTACTGAATTTAATCTTGCAACTATTTCCCACCTCTACTCTTGTACTTCTGTTATTCTGCCCTCAGTTTGCAAGTTATTCTCCAAAATCCACATTATACCTCTATAACCTTTTAAACAATAAGCTCTGTTGTTTAGTGTCAAATTTCAAACTCCCAGGCCTCCCTCTTTTGTCTTTTGTTACCTTTTTCATCTAACCAAATGCATCTTCTGATTATTTGAGTTTCCTTCCCACGAGAATTGGTTGGTCATAGAATTCTGTTTCTTTTCCACACTTGAGGGGATTAGAGAAAGTGGCATCCTGTATGTAGGATTCCATCCAAAACACGAGTTAAGGTCAATTTTCCTTCAAAAGATAAATATTTTCCTCCATAAAGTTATCTTGTGTGTACTTATCTAAGTGGTTGTTTGGATATAAGAATTGTGAAATTTGAAAAAAAGTAGTACAAGTTGAAAATGGTATTTGGGGCTTTTGGAAGTAAGTAGTGGCGCAGGGAATGGAGTTCATCTTTACGCCCTTCTTTCTTTTTCCTAGAATTACAACTTCCTTCCATCCATGGTCAATAACAACGTTGTGTTATCAGTTATATAGGGGTGATAGAAGAATTTTAAAGTTATGTAGAAATAATTAATACAATAATTCATCAGAAAAGTCACAACCCTTTTGAAAAGTCACAACTCATCAGAAAAGTCACAATCCTTCTAAAAAGTCACCAAAGTCACAACCTTTCAAGAGAACATATGCTATTCAAATAGAAATAAATGGGTGTTTTAAGTAGGGGTATTATTGTAATTTAACATTCAAGTTAGGAAGTTCATGCTTTTAAGGTAGTATAGATAGATAGATATAGAAGATAGATATAGATAGATAAATGTCATTGTACTCCAAGTTGTGTTTTGAACATGAATACAAATTGGAGTTTTTGAATTTTTGTGAGTGATAGGAGCGAAAATTTTGAAAACAGCTTTTGGAATTTTTCCGAATTCTGGAAAATTGCAATTCTATGTATTCCTGAAAAAGTGAAAACTATCCATGGCCAAATGGGCACTAAGAATCCCTGCCATATATTCTGTTCATTATTCCTTGCCCCATGGAGGGCAAGGTACACTTTGGGAGAACTCTCTACTTTGCATCCCAAATGGTCAACCAATTCTTGAACATAATTGTCTGCATTAATATTGAATACACTGCTTTTATACAGGCTAGCCTGTAAGTTGTAACAGCTTCAAAACACAGTGAAATCCCTCTAATATACAAGAATTGCTCTTTCCTGGCTTCACACATAGGAAGAGTGTCATCAGCATAAAGTATGTGTGAAATAGCCAAACTCCCCCCTCCCTCCAATTTCTCTAAGCCACTCTAAATTCTCTGCCTTCCTTAGCATTCTTCTTAAGACCTCCATCATCAACACAAAAGGTATAGGTATGGGGACAATGGATCACTGTGCCTCAACCATTTCAAGGATTTGAATTTTGAAGAGTCCTTGGGGACTCCCATCGATAAAGATTGAAAATCTGACAGTTGATGTACAATACTGAATTTGCTATAGTCATTTACGTATTCATTTGTTCCATAAGATTTAATAAACATGACCAGTTTACATAAAAAAGTGTTCATCACTTCATTCCCAACCAAAGTTGCATCAGTAATTTGTCTACCTTTTATAAATGCACTCTAGTTTGCTGAAATCAATTTATCTATCACCATTTCGAGTCTTTCCGCTAACAATTCTGCTGCAATCTTTTGAACTCTGCCCAGCAGACTAATTGGTTTGAAATCTTTCACTTCTACAGCCCCCTTTTTTTTTTGGGATCAAGGCAATAGAAATAGAATTGAACCTCTTTACAAATGTGCCTTCTTGAAAGAACAGATCTACTGTCCTCCACACATTCTCTTTAATTGTATTCCAGCACTTCTGAAAAAAATTCAAATGAAACCATCCGGGTGGTGCCTTCTGTCCTTAAAAATAACTTTATTACCTCTTCCACTTTCTCCATAGTGAATGTCTCTGCAACCACTCTTTTTCTTCCTGAACTTCTCTTTAGGTTACTTTGTACATGTTGGTCTCCGCAGCTCAGGTTTAGATAAAGATCTCCATAGAACTCCAAAATATGATCTTTGATTCTCTGCTCATTAGCCACCAACTTCCCTTCAGTAACTAGTAAGTTATCAGTACAATTTACCTTTTGTGTGCATTTGCCATCTGATGGAATTTTTTGTATTTATTCCCTTGCTTGACCCAAAGGCATCTAGATTTTTGTCTTCAGGACAAATATTCTTTGGCAATACCTTCAGGCTCCTTGTTAATTAAATTCCTTTCAGATACAGACTGGTTCTGTTCCTGTTTCCCCTTCTCCCCTCTCCTGATGGTCCAATTCTTCTGATCTCTTCATTGCTTTATTCTTCCTTGCTTCCAAGCTTCCAAATACTTCCTTGTTCCATTTTTAATGTCATTTTCAGCAATATTAGCTTCTTCACAGGTAGCTGACAAAGTTTTCCTTCTACATTATAAGAATTCCACCATTTATCTAGCCATCTCAATGAACCCCTGCTGCTCAAACCACACTTCCTTGAACTTGATTATCCTTTCCCTTTTTCTCATTCTCCACAATTAAGAATAGTAGGATAGTGATCTGACGTTGTTCTGGCCAACAGTCTTCGATTTGAATTACTCATTCCAAGTCTCTGAAACAAGAAATCTATCCAGTCTAGAAACTCTGTGATTATAAATGCTTCTGAACCATGTAAAATGTGCCTCCATGAAGTGGAAGATCAATCAAAGAAAGGTCATTTGTAATTCTGGAGAACTTCCTTATTGATCTTGTATTTCTTGCCCTCCACAGCTTCTCGTCTTCGAATCTGTTTGTATTGAAATCTCCCCTTAATGCACATCCCATTAATAACAGCTAGTTCTTTCCACAGCTTCTTGCTCAATTTCATGTCGCAACTCACAAGGCCCATGTACTCTAGTAAATGCAACTTGGAGCGTGTGTTAGTTTCTTCCATCATAACATTGGCTGAACATCGTCAAATAAGTTTTTTCTTTTTTCTGACTGTTAAAAAGGTATTGTATCAAATGTCCAGCAACCAGAAGGTGTTGTGGATATTTTACAATGGGTAGCTCCATTACGTGTTTTGTAATGAGCTCAAAAAATCCACCATGGCCACTATATCATTTGCAATGGCCATGTTACACCACACTTGGGATAGCCATATGTGCTTAGCACTAACTACAGATTCTGATTTGCTTTCAAAAATCCTTGCATTCCTTTCCTTCCAAATAATCCACCATCCTTACATTGTCAATAATGTTATCATTGCACTTCCATCTTCTTTGGTCGCAAAGAATAATGATGCCTTCAGATCCTTTTTGAGTTACTTGCTAGATGTACAGATTTTTATTACCATTTCATTTGGCCTCAAGTCATTGGCTATGTATTTACTTGCAGTAAAAGACAATTTAAAAGAAACTATAAAAACCTTTTCTTGCAAAAGAGAGAAGAGTATGTAGGTTGTTAATATAAGTCCTGTGATGTTTTCCTTTTCAAGTTCCAAGTTTTCTGATGTCTTGGAATCACGTCACCGGGCCTCCTTTGACAATTTAATCTTGCTTCAGCAAATGCTGTTAGGATGATGGTACCAGTTATTTAATTAGATTTTGTTTCCGTTCAGAATCCTCCTCTTTGACCAGTTCAACTTAATTAAACTCGGAGATATTGTATTATTCTCATTGAACCATCCTTCTGTTTTATTATTCCAGTGATCAGGATGACTATGAGGTTGTTCGGAAAGTTGGAAGAGGAAAATATAGTGAAGTTTTTGAAGGTATAAATGTTAACAGCAACGAGAAGTGCATAATCAAGATCCTGAAACCTGTTAAGAAGAAAAAGGTATGAGTTCTGTATTTTCACCTTAGGTTACTGGCACTTTATGTAACAGGTGACTATGTTGTTTTTTTATGAGCAATGTTGATTAGGCAAATGTCACACTTTCAAACCCTATGGACAATAGTCTGGTGTTTAAGTGGAGAGGGTTAGATGGGTGGGTACATTATCCACCGAATTTGGACAGTGCACCAACTGGGCTTCAAGGATTTGTGCAGAATCTTTTTTTTTCAGTTTCAAAAAATAAAAATAAAAAAGATTCTGCTTCACAAAGAAATTTAACTGTAAAGTTGGTTATTTACTGTATTGTATAAAGTTGCTATTGCCTTATATACCGCATGGTACTTTTTGCTAACCTAACATTTGATGAAAATCATCCATGTTAACAGCCTTTTAGAGAAAGTCGTATCTATCTTATGAATATGTAAAATATAAACCAATCTTTTATTGAGCTTATTTTAGCAAGTTTGGTATCATTATGTATCTGCTGGTGCAGCTTTTTTCTATCTTCTCTCGTCTCTAATTTTGAACTTCTTCAACCAAATGATTTAATTGCAATTGTGTACATACTTTTGAACTGTTATTGATGGTATTTGTGTAGATCAAGAGAGAGATCAAAATCTTGCAGAACCTCTGTGGCGGACCAAATGTTGTCAAACTCCTTGATATTGTCAGAGACCAGCACTCAAAAACACCAAGCTTAATTTTTGAGTATGTGAACAGTACAGATTTCAAAGTACTGTACCCAACATTAACGGATTATGACATACGCTACTACATATATGAGCTTCTCAAGGTAAAGGGATATCCATATGATAGCAGTCAGTATTTCTCCCCCCTCATTGTCTGCCTTGTTTTACTTTCCTTCTATCGGCATATAACTGAAGATATTAGTTTTATGCATGTCTTATTGTCATCTAGCTGTAGGTTTGCCTATCCCATACTACTTTTTATGTTGACCAGGATTTGGGAGTTCCCTCCATTTATTTTATGCAGTATCACTCTTTTTATCAGAGATACGGTTTTGGAAGCACTTGAACATTTTGTAGATGTATTCTCATTTTCTTTTGATGGAGTCTACTAAGTAAATTCCTTCGCATTTATGTGCCTAGCACAGTTTTAGAAGGCAGACTTTGTCACTTGTAATCATGTCCTTGCCCCAAATTAAAAGTGAATTCTTATAATGGGAGCTTTATGGATTTCAACGACATACCCAGTGTAATTCCACAAGTGGGCTTTGCGGAGGGTGGTGTTCACACAAATCTTACCCCTACTTTGTGAAGGTAGCGAGAGTGATTCTGATAGAGTATAGACCATCGGCTTAAGTAATGCATTCCAAAGCAATAACAAATACAGTAATGAAGAAGACATGTTGAAAATAATAAAGAAAAGCAACAACAAATAATACGCTAACCAAAGTAAAGGAAACAACAACATACCTAGTGTAATCCAAGTGGGGTCTAGGGAGGGTGGTGTGTATGCAGCCTTACCCCTACCTTGTGAAGGTAGAGAGACTGTTTTAGAATAGACCCTTGGCTCAAGGAAAATCAGTCCAGATAAAGAATAAACAGGAGAGAAAGCATAACAAAGCATCCAGAATACCAACTACAACCAAATAATATGATAATCAAAGTACAAGAAACAACAAAATGTAACAGAAATCGAAGGACAAAACTATAACAATACAACAAGTACTAATATAACAGGAAGTGGGGATAGAGTTTGCAAGAAATGATTGCTGGAGGGTATACTGTATGGAACAATTCTAAGAGGAAGTGGGTTCCTCCAACCTGTGATGACCTCCGTTTTAGAAGTCTGTTTCAGTTATATATTGGTGCTCAGCGGAAACCTTTTCTGAACTAGCAAGTTGATAAATAAAATAACTCATAGTTCTTACTGTCTTAAGGTTGCCCTACTTCTGACAATAAAGCTTCTTATAACAGTTGTTTAGTTCACCATTGGTCTATTCCTTGTGTATATTTTATGGAGGAAGTGGGAATTGAAACTTCTTTATGAACCTGCAGGCACTAGACTATTGTCATTCTCAGGGAATAATGCACAGAGATGTCAAGCCACATAATGTTATGATAGACCATGAGTTGCGGAAGCTTCGCTTGATAGACTGGGGTCTTGCTGAATTTTACCATCCAGGAAAGGAATATAATGTCCGTGTGGCTTCAAGGTAAGGCATATTTTGCTAAAACTGATTGGTGGAATAGGTGCATCCTATGTGGTGTGCGAGCTATTGAATAGGAGCAGGGGTTTTACCTTGTGAAGGGTAGCGGCTGCGGGTTTCCCTTGTCATCAAAAAAAAAAAAAAAAGAAAAAAGAAAGGATAGGTGCAGTTGCTTTGCCAAATGTTGGTGTTATTTACAGTTTTTTAATAGTTAATGGTTCTTTCTATTTTTACTTTACAAACTGTTCTCTGGGAATTTGAGCTTGTAGTTCGGAAACAAGATAATCCTGTAGGTCTTTGTTAAGTTAGCTATTTAGTTATGGACTACACTGCCTCAGATAAAATAAGATATCCATCATGTGGGTTGGCTTTTGGAGTTTGAATTTTTCAAATTTCTATCTCAAAATGTTTATGATGCTACTTACGACCATGAGGTCATGGGACACTCCTTCATTAGGAGCTTCATTCACTTTGCTATGCTAACAGAAAAAGGCTCCTAGGCTTCACTATATCTACTCTTAGGATTTGTTTGATATGATGTACAAGGAAAATAATCATGATATATTATTTAGTGAACTTTATCCAATGTTTGGTTGTAATTTAAATCATGCATAACTTAAGTCTTGTATAACATAATAAACCAATTGGTGCATTATTTTATACCACCACCAACATGGAACACTAATCCATGTATAAGTGTACCTAAAGGACAAAACCTATCATTATCTTTTTCCTAGAAAACAATGAAGGACAAGCATCCATGGTTATGATTGTAAACCCATTACTTTTTAGTTTAAAAAATAAATAAATATTTTGAATGATATCTTATATATCCAATTTAAGTGCAATGAACAAACACCTAACAAGAAATAGTATCTATATTACTAATCCTTGCATAACTAATACCTACGTAACTAATACTTGCATTATAATCCCAGTATAATTATACATCATACCAGTGGCAAATTTAAGTGCAAAAAATAGGGCGCCCGAACCCGTGGTCTCTTCCTAAAATTAGATATTTTATGTATATCTTTTCTAACATTTGTATAATATTATATTCTTGCACCCGTACTATAAAAAGTCTAGTTGGTCCACATGGTTAAATGTTGAGCTTTTGACTTTGAGGACTGAGGATCAATTCCCACTTAATACATTTTTCTTGGTGCACCCATATTCGAAAAATCCTAGATTCGCCTCTGCATCATACCAAACGACCCCTTAAGAAGATTGCCAAGAGGCGCTCTTTGCAGTGTAACCATGTAATGGAATGTACACTTTCCAGCTTGTAAGTTTGCTGGACTTGACAAAAGAATCTACAAACTGCTCTCCATGAATCCATACATATGCTAGAGCAGTCAATTTTTGCTTGGAGAAAGTTAGAAGATGTTCAAGGTTAATTGAAAACCAGTGTAAAAGTTAAGTTGGCCACATAATGTTAACTTACGGTACATAATGTATCAAAATATTTAGTGGCCATTGATTTGATTTTATCCCCTCTTTTGGTCTATAAAAGGCTATCACAGCAAGTTTGAATATGTTTTTGTTTGTTTATCAGATACTTCAAGGGCCCTGAACTTCTAGTTGACTTGCAAGATTATGACTATTCTTTGGACATGTGGAGCCTTGGATGCATGTTTGCAGGAATGGTAAGAAGCTTTAAGGCTTAAGCCAATCATGGTGCTTCATCTATTTTCCTAGATCTGAGGTTGTGGGCCTTTTGAAATTAGACCCACAAGTTTTTAGAGATTACTTATCAAAAAAAGTTTATAGAGATTACATTGTGTATTAGTTTTTATCATCTTGTTAATTGTGCTTAATAGGCGTATTGTTCTTTATGTAGATCTTCCGCAAGGAACCTTTCTTCTATGGCCATGATAACCAGGATCAGCTTGTCAAAATTGCTAAGGTAACCTGTTTGGCTACAGCTTTCTGCTCACGCAATCTACTGCGTTGTGTCTTTTCTGGATCAGAATCTGGTTCAATGAGGTCTTTGTCCCAAATGTTACCCCTTTTCATGCCTCTAAACAAATTCTGCAACTAGGTCGATGGTCTATAATAGTCTTGATGGTAGGTTCGTCTAGTTACGTCTATCAGTAGAGTTGTCAGTTGTTTGAATGAGAGGAAACGTTATCAGGTGCAAGTATATCTTACCTATTCGTTTGGAGTTGATGGAGAATTATCTTTTTAGGTACTTGGAACTGATGAGTTGAATGCATATTTGCACAAGTATCAACTGGAGCTTGATCCTCAGCTGGAGGCGATGGTTGGCAGGTATGTTTCAGGCTGTCATCTTTAACCTTGTTAATATTTCATCACCAATCATAAACCTATTGAAATGAATTGCCCTCTCAATTCCTTTTTAATATACATGGTTAGTCCTTATAAATAAATAAAAAAGATTCACATGGTTGACTTTTTTAGAACCTCGGATAAAGTTCGAATGATTTATTATATTCGAGTTTGGTGGACATATGTTATTATGAGAGTTGGACAAGTTGAAAAAGATATAGAGATGTAGAGCAGTTAAATCACATTTGACACTCTGAACAGTATGGCAATTGATATTAAGGAAAAAAGTCTTTATTTTTTATAAAATATACTAATTACTAAAAATTCATGCAACCCTGCAAAGTGAAAACTGCTTCTCTACCCCTAAAAGGTTGGGAAGGGTAAGGTTTATGTACATCCTATCCTCCCCGGTCCCACTTGTGGGATTAGACTGGGTATGTCGTCGTTGTTATTTGTATACAAATTACTTAAATAGTTAGCAATTCAAAGAAAAGGGGATGGAGGGAGGGAGTGTAAAATCAACTGTGAGCTGCAACTAGATAGTGTTGCTGACTTACTGAGATGATCTCAGTAGCTAGCTATGATAGAAATGTGGAAGTAGCTGGTTGGTCAAACAAAATGACCTGGAGGGGGGACAAGCACAACTAAATAAGGTTCTTACGGAAATAAGTTTCACCAGTTAGCTTTCACAGAATGGTGGCATATCTGATTGCAGTCAGAATGTATGCTATTGATAGTTAATATAGTCACTTCTCCTGCAGGCACAGTAGGAAGCCATGGTCCAAATTTATTAATGCAGATAATCAGCATTTGGTGTCGCCTGAGGTATGTGCCTTCAATCTGTGGTAATTTATGTTAACCACTTTGGTTTGACTTGCTATAACAAATTGTCTTTGCTCAGAATTTGATACTTTGATTTTGAGGTGTAATTGCAGGCTATAGATTTTCTAGACAAGCTTCTCCGTTATGATCATCAAGATAGACTTACAGCAAAAGAAGCAATGGTAATTCCATATAATTTGCGACTACTATTTGGGGTCATAAATTCTGTTTTGTCTATGCTTTGCCTGTATAGCCAAATGAGTATTGCTGTTTTTTCCAAGTATAGTAGCAAGGGAGGGATTAGGTGACTTTTGAAAATGGGAGGGATTAGGTGACTTTTGAAAACCTACAGCACTAAGACCAGGATATGAATAATCAACTACAATTAGGGGTCGTTTGGTGTGATGGATAAGGGGAGTTAATCTCAGGATAAAATAGGTAAAGGATAAAATAGGTAAATGACAAATATGTCCCTTCAAAATCCTTTTTATATATCATTTTTCACATTTATGTATATTTACATTTTTTTTAATACCATGTATAATAATATTTACTACTTATTTTTATGATAATTATACATATTTTTCTATTAAAAAATTATACTATATAAATATAATTTTTATTTATGAATTTATTTGACTAATTCTTATGTTTATTTTATTTTGGTATCTCATAAATTTTCTTCTCTTTAATAAACTTAAGAGGGAAGTTCTATTTTTAAGCTAAATAAGAAAAAAGTTATATTTTCACTTATCATGGGAATACATAAACAAAAATATTTAAATAAAAGAAAAGTTTTATTTTAAAAAATGAATAACCAAAAAAAATAAAAATAAAAATAAAAAATGAATAACTAAAGCTCGCAAAGAAAAATTTAAAAAGTTTAAATTAAGTGAAGGGTAATTTTGTAATCAAACAACCTGTTCTTAAAATTTATCAATATATATTATTTTGCATACAACAAACCAAACACTTAATAAGAAATAATCTCAGGACAACTTATCCCATCATAACTAATCCCAACATAACTTATTCCATCATAACTCATATTCAAACCAAACGACCCCTTAAAGTTTTAAACAAGACACATGCCCCAGGAAAGAGATTGTATGGGGAAAGTTGTGGGAGAAGAGAAGGAACTAACTTGTTTACCAATTCTCAAAAATAAAAAAAGAGAAGGAACTAACTACATCGAGGTTCCTGGAATTTAACCAACTTTTTTCTTTATTTCCTTTGTGTGTGGAAGATATCTTAAACCATACATTTGTAGGTTTTATCGCCTCATCATTGATAGGGCATCTTTATTTTGTTACTCTTGCTGTGTGTTTATGCACAGACAAAGGATGTGTGTGATAGAATTATTTTCACTAGTGCATTTGATATCACGTGTCTGTATTGGTTCTCAGATTTGTGGCATAAACCTGATATCT
Organism: Solanum stenotomum; assembly: GCF_019186545.1. Taxonomy (NCBI): domain Eukaryota; kingdom Viridiplantae; phylum Streptophyta; class Magnoliopsida; order Solanales; family Solanaceae; genus Solanum; species Solanum stenotomum. Next base: position 59,256,558 of record NC_064284.1, on the reverse strand, counting down.
AGTTTTCTCTCACTGTTTTGTAGGCCCATCCTTATTTCTTGCAAGTGAGGGCTGCAGAGAATAGCAGGATGAGGACGCAATAGATGTTACTTTGGGAAAGAAGAAACTTATGGTGTAATGTTAGCATATATTGTCATCTTCAGCTATTTGGGATTATGGTATGGCAGAAGTTCATGATGGAACATTTCATGAGCAATATGGTTTCATCGGTTTACCCCTCATGGCCTTTTTCCCTCTGCTGGTTATGAATTGTCTTGCATTAGCCCTCATGTTTTTGTATCCAAAGTCGATTGTGTAATGTTTGAGAATTGAAATATACTGAGAAGCTTTGCCTAGACACTGGCAATATATTCTAAGGTTGTATATGTTTTAATTCGAGATATAGTCTTTAGTTTCCTTGTTTCTGGGTTGTTAGGATTTTGGAATGATTGGCAAAAGATTATTTGGAGGCCGATGGTACTGTAAGACTTCAGTTTTGTGATACTGTTATAGTGTGCTAATTTTGCTTACCTGTTTACTAGCTTACTTCAGGGTTTGCTTGCCTAAAGCCACAGGAGGTATAGTCTTGATAGATATCCATGTATATTATTATGAAATAAGGCAAAGTCTTGTTGGGATTTATGTCAGAAACAGGGACAAACTGTGGATTAGATGGTTACATGCCTACTATATGAAAGGAATTGTGTTGTAGACTATGGCCATCCCTAAGCAGGCATGTTGGATGATCATAGCAGCTAGAGCTATTTTAGCTCAAATACCAGTGGAATTCAAGACTGGGAAGAGCCTTATAAGACATTTATTTGCAACAATTGGAGGACAATTCGATTGTTGAGATTAGTTATGTTGGGATAAGTGATATTGAGATAAGCTATGCTGAGACTAGTTTTTAAAAATAAAACTTTCATTTTTAAGTTTATTAAAGTAAAATAAATTTTATTATTAAAGTTATCTACATTTTAATTGACATATCACATATACAACATAATTATTAAGTGAGTAGAAACTATTTAATTAAAAATATGTTATTTAGTAGTGGAGCGAAAATTTAAGAGAAATCAAAATATAAATAAACATGAAAAATTAAGCATATAAATTCAACTTATAATATATTCATAAATAAAAATTGTGTTTATAAAATATAATTTTTCAATAGAAAAATATATTATCATAAAAACAACGATAATTAAGGTTGTGAATGTTATTATAAAATGTTGTTAAGAATTATATTAATATACATGAATGTAAAAGTGGGCATAAAAGAGAGTTTACGGGGGGGGGGGGGGGGGGGGGNNGGTATTTTGTTATTTTACATACTTTCTCTTAGGATAATTTATACTGGGACTACTATTCCACCCTCAGTGAGAGATAACTTATCCCATGACTAATTGTTAATCCTGAGATAAGTTATCCCAGCCTTTGTAACCAAACAACTGATTAAAGGCCACTCAAAAATTATCCCTGGATTAAGTTCTCTTATCCATCACACCTAACAACCCCTAAAAGTGGAGGCTATGTGACATGGGGTGGGTGTGTTGGAAGGTGGAGAGAAACAATTAATATGACATGCTATTTATGAAACTTCTAAGGAAAATATTTTCTAAAAATTGACTAGAAAATTTAGAAAACATTTTATCTCCGTACCAGACGCACTAGGGTATGTTTGGTATAAAAGAAATATTTTTTGATTTTTTAATTTATTTTCTGATGTTTGACTATAAGAAAAGAATTATTATTTCAACAGTATTTGTATATAATCTATTTAGACACTATTTGAGGTAGGAGACTAGGAGGTGTGGGTGGTGGTGGGTTGGGGCTATGAAGGGCGGGGTTTGTTAGAGAGTGGAAAGGAATAAATTGGTGTGAAATGCTATTTATAAAACTTATTTTTCTTATTTTTATGAAGTTTATTTTTCTAATTGGTGTATTTAGTATGACGGAAAATGTTTAATTTCATGAAAAGTATTTTTCTGAAAAATGTTTTTTTACGGAAATTAGTGGATTTTTTATTTTCTTGTGTTCGGTAGGTAAAACAAATATTAAGGGGGGGGGGGGGGGGGGGGGGGGGGGG